>NW_022196900.1:46494693-46495692 GCF_008632895.1 Mastomys coucha | reverse complement strand
AAAGACAAAGCATTAGAACCAATCCCCAACATCTCACCCTTTTTGTCCAATTAAAACAGGCTCTTCTCTCAGACATAAATTGAGTACAACCATAACAATTAGGTAAATTATAAAGTATGATATAAAATTAACATCTAGTCCATCGTATTTGTCAATTTAGATAAAATACTATACAATCTATCCTAACTTAAAGAGTTTACAATTCTAAACCTGAATTATGTTTGAATTTAACTTGTATTTCCATCTGAAAACCATCCTTTCAAATCTGTATCATCTTCCTCAATGCTAAACAACTTAAGTCTGATTATGAGACTATAACTAGTCTTCAACCCCTTCAGAAATCTGAGGATGAATTAAACATTACCTGAATATATGGGAAGCACAAAAACATAACTTCCAAAACTTAAATTGTAGAGATAGCTGACTACCTGGATAGCCCCTATTCTTCAAAACATTGGAGCATCTGTCTTCAGCCTTCTAGCCCAGGATCATCTGACAGACCTTGAATGAAGCAGGAACTATGAAGGACTAGCTTAACCTGCCTTGGCAGAGCCAAGCTGTTGACTATCCCACATCATATGTCCTTTCCTGGACAGTATTTTTTTTTTTTTCTGTAGATGGACAGGACAATTTTTGTTCAGTGGCCACCTTACCATAACTGAAGCAACTCCATATGGAGGTTTTGATGCTCAATTTTTTCTTTGAACTGTGAAGAGGGTACTGTCAGGAGCAGATATTTCTCTAGTCAAATGATCTTTAGTAATGATTCAATATTAAATGCCATATTTTGTGGATTTCTGATGTTTTTGATATCAGGCTGGAGAGATGGCACAGTGATTAAGAGCACTTACTGCTCTTCCAGAGGTTCTGAGTTCAATTCCCAGCAACCACATGGTGGCTTACAACCATCTATAATGGGATCTGATGCCCTCTCAGATCTGTGTCTGAAGATAGCTACAGTGTACTCACATATAAAATAAATAAAATCTTTAAAAAAAA
>NW_022196900.1:46484196-46494173 GCF_008632895.1 Mastomys coucha | reverse complement strand
AAAAAAAAGGAAAGAAAGAAAAAAAGAAAAAGACAATCTATCTATGATTTGTAAAATAACCATAACTAGATACCCAAATCCAAGGGATCCGGATGACTATTTTTTTGTTGTTGTTGATGTTTTCGAGACAGAGTTTTTCTGTATAGCCCTGGCTGTCCTGGAACTCACTCTGTAGACCAGGCTGGCCTCAAACTCAGAAATCCGTGCTTCTGCCTCCCAAGTGCTGGGATTAAAGGCATGAGCCACCACTGCCTGGGCAGATGACTATTTTTTTAACAAACACTGTCAGCACTGTAGAGGAACAGAACTAATGGTGTGTGTGTGTGTGTGTGTGTGTGTGTGTGTGTGTGTGCTGGGAAATGGCTCTAATGCTTTATCTTAATTTGGCTCCCAAAAGCTGTGCTTCTGAAAGACACTGAGGATCCCTACCCTCAGCTGGCTTTGATTGGCAATAAAGAATTGCTGTACAGCCAATGGCTGGGCAGAGCAACAGAGGCAAGACTTTTAACTTACACAGACAAGGAAGAGAGCAGAGGATAACCATGAAGGGGAAACAGAAAGATCAGACTGAAAGGCCTGCTGTCATGTAAGAATCAGGGTGAGTGGCCACAGGAGCCACTCCCCCAATTGGGTCTGGTGTAGCACAGATGAAATATAGATTTTTAAAAGATGTTAATCAGAGCTGGTCAGTGGTGGGACAAGCCTTTAATTCCAGCACTTGGGAGGCAGAGGCAGGTGGATTTCTGAGTTTGAGGCCAGCTTGCTCTACAGAGTCAGTTCTAGGACAGCCAGGGCTACACAGAGAAACCTTGTCTCGAAAAACCAAAAAAAAAAAAAAAAAAAAAGTTGTTAACTCAGAAGTACTGGAGGGGAGTGTGCTAGCTGCAGGGAGGTTTAGAAGTGTCCAACCATTGAGCTAGTCAAGGCAATCAATATTATTTGGTGTGTGTGTGTATAATCATATATATGTAGATATATGTGAATTTGTTGGGCCTGCATGTGTTAGAATAATAATCACAAACAAATAATACCAAGAACCAGCATCAGCTTGGAGAGGAGTTCTGAGGAAGGGTTGTCTGGGAGTGGTGAAGCAAATGACTCGAGGTCAAATTGTGGGTCCAAGCTGTTGACCTATGTCATGCTAGGATTACTGTCAAGAAGCTCAGTAGAGAATTACCATGAGTTGGAGACTAGCATGGGCTATATAATGAATTCTAGGCCAGCCTGGGCTACAATATGTGATCTTATATAAAAACAAAAACAAAACAAACAAAAAACAAAACAAAGACAAAAACAAAAACCAAAGAACAAAAAAAGAGCTCCAATGATTTTGGCCAATATTTTCATGAGTTGTTCATTAATTGTATTAAACTGATAAATTATAGTAGTGAGTTGTGTACTAATAATATTAAGGTGTTAGAGATTCTACACTATTCTCCATTAGTTACACTTTATTTATATATGTTTATATTAATTCCATGTGCATAGATGTTCTGCCTGCTTGAATGCATGCAAAAGTACTATGTGCAACTCCCTGCCATCAAACACCACATAGGTTCTGGGAACCAGAGGTGTGTTCTCTGTGAGAGCAGCAAGTGATTACAAACTCTGGCCATTTCTCAGGCCCCTAAGTATATTTTAATAAATTTAAACTTTATTGCATTTTATACTATTAAGTATTATTAGAGAAGTCATTTTTGTTTTTCCAAAGTTGTTTGTTTTGGTTTTTGCTTTTTTTAGACATAATGTCATATATCACAGGCTGGTCTCAAACTCAAGGTCCTCCTGCCTCAGTCTTCTGGGTTCTGGGATTACAGGGTACAACACCATGCACAGCTATCTTGTCCCAGTGTTGGCCTCCTACTGGCTTCCATGAATCTGACCTGAAAACTGCATGGAATTAAATGTGAGTATGTACCACCATGCCTAGCTAAATTAATTAGAAGTTAAATTTTGATTTAAAATGATATCATTGAAATTGTTCCCCAGGAACAGACACTTGACACAAGAGCCAGGTGGCTTGAATTCAATTCCCTTAACCTACATAAAGGCAGAAAAAAAAAAAAAAACAGATTTCACAGTTATCTTCTGTTATCCACATGCAGGCATGGCATGTGTGTCCACACACATTATACATACATATGTACATAATTATATAATGATTCTTTTTTATAGATTATTTATTTATTTTATGTATATGAGTACACTGTAGCTATACAGATGGTTGTGAGCCTTCATATGGTTGTTGGGAATTGAATTTTAGGAACTCTACTCACTCCAGTTGGCCACGCTTGCTCCAGTCAACTCTGTGCGCTCAGGCCCAAAGATTTATTTATTATTATACATAAGTACACTGTAGCTGTCTTCTGACACACCAGAAGAGGGTGTCGGATCTCATTTCAGGTGGTTGTGGGCCACCATGTGGTTGCTGGGATTTGAACTCAGGACTTTTGGAAGAGCAGTCAGTGTTCTTATCCACTGATCCATCTCGCCAGCCCTATATAATGATTCTTTAATGTCATCATTCTAAATCCTATTATTTACTCTTGGTAAAAGTGTAAATTCACTGGTTTGAGGACTGGCTACATTTTGCTATAGCTGCTTCATTCCCAGGATAGTACAGAAAAGTAGCCAGGATAAAGCTATGGTGGCTTGTTAAGTTATGCAAAACTTTACTGTTGCTGTTTTTTGGGGGGGAGAGGGGCACAAGATCTTACTATGTAGCCATGGCTGATCTGGAACTCTCTGTGTAGACCAGTCTAGCCTTAGACTAATATGGATCCATCTGCCTCTACTTCCCGAGTGCTGGAAATAAAGTTGTACTCCACCATCCCTGACCTTTACTGTCATTTTTATTATTGTAGTTTTGAGATACCCTCTTGTATCCCAGGCTGGCCAGGCTGGCAGGAATCCATCCTCAAATTTACTATGTGGCAGAGGGTAACCTCAAACTCTTGATCCTCCTTCCTCCCTATCTAAACAAGTTCTTTACCATTGAGCTATAACCTCAGCCCTAGGGATTTCTCTTTAATATTTTTTTTCCTAAAGAACGGTTTTCAATTATGTCATTCTGTCACACCCCCATTCAAAAACTTCAGTGAGACCTTGTTTATGTGTTGAATTCTTTTGCTTCATATCCTTGACAGACCTCTGGTATGTGTGTGCATATGCATGTGTGATTACTGGAAACTGAATATACAACTTTATGCATGTCCTGTAAGCACTCCACTGGTGAGCTACATTGGCAGGCCATCCTTTATTTTTTCCCTTTTAAATTACCATGTCACTCACTCTGTAACCTGGGCAGGCCTTAAACTTGCAATTCTCCTGCCTCAGTTTCCTGAGCAGCTAGAATTACAGGCTTGTACCTCCAGACCCAGTTCATGGTTCAGGTTTTTGAAAACCTGCCTCAATCCACCTTCTTGGGTGTTATGGGTAGGATATAAAGGCCCCCAATATGTGTTGAAGGCTTGGTTCCCAGTGTATCAGTGTTCAGAAGTGGGGTGTTTTGGAAGTAACTGGATCCTGAGGCTTCTGACTTCCTCAGTACATTAATGTGCCAGTGGACACTTGTTTGGATGCCATTACTGAGAGGTGATGGAAATTCGAGGAGGTGGGGCCTATTTATAAAAAGCAGGTCATTAGGGGCCTTCTCTAAAGAATGATTGACACTTCTCTCTCGTCCACTGCTTCCCACACCCCCCCTTTTTTTTTTGTTCCTTCTTCCTCCTCCTTTCATTTGTTTTTCAAGAAAAGATTTTTCTCTGTAGCTCTCTGACTGCCCTGGTACTCTATAGACTAGGCTAGCCTCAAACTCAGAAATCTTTCTGCCTCACGAGGGCTGGGATTAAAAGAGTGTACTGCTACCACCTGGTTTTGTTTCCCATTTTTCAATTGATATTTTAAATGTATTTTGATATTGCTGTTGTTTTTTTTTTTTCTATTTTAATTTGAGAGATGCTAGGGAGACTGAGGCATGGAAGATACTGTAAGACTCTGATGAGCCTTAGTTACCGGGGACCCTCTGGGTAAACCACTCAGAGCCAGGGATCAATGCAAAAGCAAGAGGAATTTATTGTTCCAGTGTGCTGGAGTTGTCCTGCACCTGAAGGAGAGGTGGTGACTGGGGGCAGCCTGTAAGTTTTTATACAGTTTCCAGGGGCCGAGTAGAGCATCAGCAACTAGACACAATGTGATTGGCAGAACAGTGTGACTTTTAAACTGATTGGTCCTTAGGGAATGAGGTAGCAAGTGCTTCCCTTAACTGTGGGTGGCCAACGGTCAGTCCCCCCTGTGGTCTATCTTAGGAATGTAATCAACCTCTCCCTTCTGGAAGGGAGGGGTGCCTATGTGCTCTATGACCTGTCTCTTCCAGGGGGGTGGAAGGGGAGATACCTGGTGGAATTTTCCAAAAGTCAGGAGCTGACATCTTCAATACCACATTCAGACACCCAAAACAGAGTGGAGGAGCAGGAAAAGTGTATTGTATTGATGGGCTAAGTGGGGTTGTCTCTGTAACAATAAATAACAGCACAGGTGTTTTTACACCTGCATGTGCTTTTCAGCATTACTTTGTTTGTTTGTTTGTTTTGTTTTGTTTTTTCGAGACAGGGTTTCTCTGTGTAGCCCTGGCTGTCCTGGAACTCATTCTGTAGACCAGGCTGGCCTCGAACTCAGAAATCTGCCTGCCTCTGCCTCCCAAGTGCTGGGATTAAAGGCATGTACCACCACCGCCCGGCAGCATTACTTTTAAATATTACATCATTGGTGAGCTTATGTTTCTATTAGTCTTAGAGAGTACAGATGACTAAGATCCATACAAGAACTGCCTTTTGTAATATTTATCCTTTTAAATTATCTAATATTTATACCCATAAAGACACGGGAGGAGGAAACTAAAGTAAGACCCTGCTTGCTCAGCAAGGAAATTTTATTCTCTTAACTATATACAAAGTATCTGTTTACAAGCCTGATTCCACATCTAGCCTGCTAGCTCTTTAGGAATCTGTATCAGTCTACGGTGCTGGTCTTCCTTTCTCTTGAGCTCCTCCAAACCCCATAGGACTTCTTAACTTTCTTTCCTAGATTACTTGTTCACCTTCGTCCTGCTAGTTGCTTCTCTGTGGTTCTAGCAAGCCCAGAGAGAGAATCCCTTTCTCATATCTGGAGTTCCTTCAAAAAGGCTCTTCCTAGCCAAACTTAGAGCGAGCCAAAAGAGAGCTCTCAAAGGTCCAGTTGCTAAAAAAAAAAAAAAAAAAAGGCTCTAGCTCCTCCCCTACACCGTTGGCAGGTTGAACCATGTTACTGCCATGATGGGGGGACTCCAAGTCAAGTCAGTAAGGGCCAAACCATTTCGCCTTTACAGTTGGGGCACCTTAAGGCCATTCCGAGGACTTTGCCTTGGGTCACAGAGCAAAGATTTCTCCCAAGCAACTTGCCTTAAAATAAGCAGGAACTTTCCATCCTTTAGCATTTTTATCCAAGGAAGCTTTTAGAGGCACACCCAAACTACATCTCTACAGGACACACCTAACTGCATCTGACAAACGCAGTATCTTTCTAAGCTTGTATATTTTGGTAACAATTAGGTGTTCTATGTATAATAATCAACAATCCTGTAACCGCCTTTCTTGTGGTCAGGCATGTTAACAGAACAGATACTGTGCAGAGGTTCCTGGACTCTTCCCCCTTTGAAAGACAGGATAACTACTGACTGGTAGCTGCTTCACCAGTAACTGTAAGTGACTGCTTCTCTCCATTGTTATCATTTCCATTTGATTATAGGCATTTTAAAGTCTCTCCTTGATTTCTTCAATCATTCATTGCTCATTTAAAAGCGAATCATGGGTCTGGCACAGTTGGTAGAGTGCTCACCTGGCATGCACAAGATTCTGAGTTTGATCCCCAGTGTCACATATGGTGCACATACTCCTGTCACACACACACACATACACATCATTAAAAAATCTTTTTTTGGGTCCGAGTGAGCAGAGGTCCTGAGTTCAATTCTCAGCAACCACATGATGGCTTACAACTACCTATACAGTCATAAGGTATTCATATACATAAAACAAATAAATCTTTTAAAAAAATTTATTGGGGGTTGCTATTCAGTTTCCAAGTGTGTGTACAATTCTTCCATTTTCCTTGCTGTTGATTTCTAGCTTTATTCTGCTATGATCTGTTAGGATACAGGGACTGCTTTTATTCTTTCCTATTTGTTAAGGCTTGCCTTGTGACACAGGCTATGATCAGTTTTAGAGAAGGCGCCACGGACCACCCAGAAGAACATATAATTCATATCTGCCAGGTGGAATATTCTGCACATGCTATGAAATCCATTTGATCTGTAGTATAATTCAGCTCTGAAGTTTCTCTACTGATTTGTTTGGAAGACTTAGTTAAAGATGAAAGTGAAATATGAAAGTCTCCCACTATGGTTGTTTTCTGACCAATTGTCCTTTTGTGATTTAGTGTTTCCTTTAAGCAGCAGAGAGTGCCAATGTTTGGTGTATAGATTTTAAGATTGCTATGTTTTCTGGACAACTTGTTCTCTTTATTAATACATAGTAGTCTTCTTGTTTGGGACTCCATTTGCTTGATAGTTCCCTTTCTGTCCTTTCTCAATTTTTAGATGTCATGGCTAGTGAGGTACGTTTCTGGGGGAAAACAGGTAGTTGGATCATTTAAATGTTAAAAACTTGTGTATGCTCATGTGTGCATGTGTGCACACAGTGAACACAGAGGCCAGAGGCATTGGGTCCTCCCTGCAAGCCAGAGTTATAGGCATTTGTGAACTGTCCAACATAGGTACTTGGAATTTAACTCAGATCCTCTGTAAGAGCTGAACATGCTTTTCATTACTGAGCCATCTCTCCTGACCTGAAACTTAGTTTTTAATATAGTCAGTTACCCAGTGTCTATTAAATGATGTGTTAAAGTTATCTGCATTTAAGGCTGTTATTGAGAGGAGCTTGCCATTTTCTAAGGTTGTGTTGATTGTTGGTAGTTTGTTCTTCTTTACCTTCCTCCTAGACTAGGGATTTCCTGATTTCACATTTTGGACATAGTGTATCCCTTCTTATCCCTTCTTTGTTCATTTGTTTTGCTCACAAGTATATTCTTCCCTTTGCTCTTGCATATATATATACATATATATATATATATATGTATATATATGTGTGTGTGTGTGTGTGTGTGTGTGTTAGTTTGCTTTCTATTGCTGTGATAAACCCCAGAACCAAATGCAACTTGGGGAGGAAAGGGTTCATCTCAACCTACAACCCTTATGTTGCACTCTATCACTGAGAAAACTCAGGAACTGAAGGCAGGAGCTTAAAGCACAAATTAACCCTAGAGGAATGATGCTTACTGGCTTGCTCCCTCTGGCTTGCTCAGCCTGCTTTCTTACACAATTCAGGGTGGGAGTGGCACTGTCCACCGAAGGATTTGCCCTCTCATAACAATCAACAATCAAGGCAACCCTCCACAGACATGTCTACAGAATAACATGGTCCAGGCAACTCCTCAGTTGAGTCCCATTCTTCCCAGGTTACTATTGTGTCACGGTGACAGCTGAGGCTATCTTTGATAACTCTCTTTCTTGTTCTGCTGTGTATAGCCCTTAAGCATTTTCTGCAGTGTTGGCTTTGTTGTAATGAATTGCCTTCATTTGTGCCTGTCTTGAAATGTTTATATTTTTCCCATCAATTTTAAGAGATAATTTTTCTATGTATAGCAAATTATTGGCTGGCAGTTATTTATTTTGAAATATATGATTTCATGCTTTCTTGGCTTTTAGAGTTACTGATGGTGATCTTATGTTATTCTGATGTGTTTGGTTTATATATATATCATATATACATCATAATATAATATAAATGTATTCTATATGAAGCAGGGTCTCATTATCTAGCCCAAGAGCTAGGCATGCACTATCACATCCAGTTTAGTCCATGCTGGGCTCAAACCCAGAACTAGGTGGGAAGACCTTATTGCTGAAGACATCATCACACACTTTGGGAGCAGGATGGAGAGAAGTCAGTCTGGAACTGCACTGGGTGCTTCTTCCTCATGACTAACTTTCTTAGTGCTAGAGATACAAGCGGGCTGCTGAGGGAGAACTGTCAGCGAAAGTTCTCCTCAGCTGTGTACCTTGCCTGCTTTTCCTCCAACCTGAGAGGTAAGACATGCCCATTGGTACAATAATGGTAGAACTCTCATGTAAATGACAAAATACTACTACTACTACTGCTGCTGCTGCTGCTGTTGCTGCTGCTGCTGCTGCTACTACTACTACTACTACTACTGAATCTGAGGCCTGCTCCACCAGAGGGATTTCGAATCCAGAACTATAAATCTGGTCAAATGCTTGTGGCTGGGGCGCAGGGTCACAGCCCCTAGTGGGGAAGCTAGTGTTTTTGTTTTGCCACATGAATACAAAGTTCTTGTCAAATCGCTTTCTAAATATTTACATCTGTGGTCATAGATTTGTGTTGTTGGCTTTGATCGTAGAAACTTCTTTTTGTAGTGGGCAGTGGTTGCTACAGAGACTCCTAACGATGCTGAAGAGTGGGTTGAGAATCTAAGTGCTGGGGAAAGGTGTGGAACGTTGTGTAATGCTGTCTTCTGGGCATGACAGAACTGTTACATTCTTGAATTCTCAGGAGTTGGGACCACACCAGATTAGGTTTGTTAAAATTCCATCATGAAGCCCGGCAGTGGTGGTGCACGCCTCTGGCTCACACATGCCTTTGATCCCAGCGCTTGGGAGGCAAAGGCAGGCAAATTTCTGAGTTCACGGTCAGCCTGGTCTACAGAGTGAGTTCAAGGACAGCCAGGGCTACAGAGAGAAACTCTGTATTCAAAAAAAAAAAAAAAAAAAAAAAAAAAAAAAATCCCATCATGAGATCTCTTCTCTTTCTGAGGATAATTGTTGCTAGGAAGGAGGGGCTCAAGGGGCTCCATCCCTCCCAGAGGATCTACAGGCAGTTTGCTGGGAAAAGAAAAGATTTGATTCAGGGATAGAGCCACTGGTAAGGTTCACCTGCTCCTGTAAATAGCCCTCACTTATGCTCCTTCAAGCAACCCCAATGTCTCCCACTGAGTCATCTAAAAACAAACAAAACAACGGAGGAAAGACATGAAGATGCAAAGGCAATGGGTTGGGAAAGGAAGGGCATCCATGGGATTAGGAAGAGAACAAGAAAGGGGACTGGAGGCTGGAGACATGGGTCAGTGCTTAAGAGCACTGACTGCTCTTCCAGTGGTCCTGAGTTCAAGTTCAAGCAACCACATAGTAACTCACAACCATCTGTAATGGCATCTGATTCCCTTTTCTGGTGTGTCTGAAGAGAGTGACTGTGTGTTCACATATATAAAACAAATAAATAAATCTTTATTTTTAAAAAAAGGAGCACTGGATATTCTTGCAGAGAACCTGGGTTGCACCTATATACATGGTGGCTCACAACTACCTGTAACTCCAGTTCCCAAGGATCTGATGCCTTCTTTCTGGCTTCTATAAGCACCATGCACATTTGTGGTACACATACATTCATGCAGGAAGAACAATTAAACACATAAAATAAAATAAAAATCCAAAAAAAGAAAAATATTTTTTAAAAAGTGTGTGTGTGTGGGGGGGGGAGAGCAGGGTGGGGGTGGTGCATGCCTTTGATCCCAGCACCCGGAAGGTAGAGGCAGGTGGATCACCATGACAGGTGAGTTTGAGACCAGCCTGGTCTACAGAGCAAGTTCCAGGACAGCCAGGTATGCGTAAAGAAACCCTGTGTTTTCTCTGTGTCTCAAAAAAAAAAAAAAAAAAAAAAAAAAAAAAACCCGAAAAAAAGCAAACAAAAAAACCCCAAATAAACAATTAGAGAGACAGACAGATTTATATTGATTGATTTAAAAGAAAAAGAAAAAGAATAGATCATGCCTTCAGCAATAGGGTCTTTCTATCTAGTTCTTTTTTT
>NW_022196900.1:46481850-46484186 GCF_008632895.1 Mastomys coucha | reverse complement strand
ATCTAGTTCTTGTACTAAATCAGGTGTGATAGTGCAGGCTTAGCTCTTGGAAGGAAACAGAAACAGAGTTTAAGGTTATCCTTGGCCACCTATAAAGTTTGATGACATTGTGGCTACATGAGATTTTGTTTCAGTGAAACAAACTACAAAAAATAAAACTGTTTATGTATTCCATTTTTGTTGTTTGTTTGTTTGTTTTTTTCCAATACAGGGTTTCTTTGTGCAGCCTGGGCTGTCCTAGAACTCACTCTATAGACCAGGCTGGCCTCGAACCCACAGAAATAGGCCTACTTCTGCCTCCCTGGTGCTGGGATTGAAAGGGACTTTTTTTTTCCTTGAACATAAATATAATGAAAAATCTGTTGTAAAGTGGCGACCTATGCCTTTAATCCATCACCCGGGAGGCAGAGGCAGGCAAGTCTCTGAGTTTGAGGCCAGCTTGGTCTACAGGGTGCGTTCCAGGACAGCCAGAGCTGCACAGAGAAACACTGTCTGGAAAAAGAAAAAAGAAAAAAGAAAAGGAAAAAAGGGGATGGGGGTCGGGGAAGTCTAGTAATTGTAGTTTCCCTGTTTGTCCATTAGATGTCACTAAAGACCCAGAAAGTGGGAGGCAAATATAATGCATTTTGAAGCTTTGCTTGCCTTCCAAACTCCAGGTCTCACTGTTTTGCTTAGTTATGTACTTAGAACTGTATGTTCTTGCTGATTATAGCCCATAATTCTCTCATCTGTGCAGAAAAATGTGTTCTCTGCATGTTTTTTTGATTTTACAAGGATTGATGTAGAAAAGGCTGGCTCCCAACTTACTATGTAATTGAGAATGACTTTTAACTCTTTAAAATAATTTTTAAAAATACTCATTTCAAGTTGGGATTGGGGAGCCTGCCTTTAATCCCAGAACTTGGAAGACAGAAGCAGATAAATCTTTGAGTTTGAAGCCATCCTGGTCTGAGGAAAGTCCCAGGACAGCCAGGGCTACACAAAAAAACCTGTCTCCAAAAAAAAATGTATTTCATTTTTATGTGTATAAGATTTTGCTTTCATGTGTGTCTGTGCACCACATGCATACCTAGTGCCCACAGAGGGAGCTGGAGTTATGGATGTTTATGAGCCATCATGTGGGTCCTGGGACTTGAACTCAGATCCTTTGCAAAGAACAGCAGTGTTCATAATCCCTGAGATACCTCTCCAGCCTGAATTTTGAATTCTTGATCCCACAGGGTCTACCTCCTATGAGCTGGTATTACAAGCATGTACCTCCACACCTAGCATGAGATGTCTTAGTTCTATCACATAAGCCCATGTATAGTTATTGAGCATTTCATTTACTTGTGAAGGGATCAGTGTACTCCACAGGTGAATTATGCCACCTTTTCTGCAGAGCTTTCTTGCGTGTGGGGGCCAAGGATGTAGGACAGCAGTAGGGCACTTACCTGGAATGTGTAAGGTTTCTACATTCTTATTTATGTATTTATCTATGTATATGTGTTTACCTGTTTGTTTGTGTCATGGAGGCCAAAGAGGGTGTCACATTCCTTGGATGGAGTTAAAGGTAATGGTTGTGAGCTACCCCAGGTTGGTGCTAGACAGTGAATTCAGGTCCTCTGCAAGAACACCAAATGCTCTCAACTTCAAAGCCACCTTTCTAGCCTAAAGGCTCAGGGTTGAATCCCAAGCAATTATGTATCTGTGTTGAAGAGCAGTGAAGGAGGAAAGAGTGGGCAGTGCAGAACAGAAAGAAAGCCAGGTGTGGTGGTGCACACCTTTAAATCTCAGCCTTCAGGAAACTGAAGCAGGCAGATCTCTGTTGAGTTCAAGCCAGACTGATTTACAAAGCAAGTTCCAGGACAGCCAGTGAGAGCAGCTAAGGAGGACAGCCATGCTACAGGTCTCATCTCAAAACAAAACTACCAGAAATAAAGAGAGACAAGTGCATAATTCTTGGTTTTGTACCAGGCATGTAACCCTAGCACTTGGGAGGTGGAGACAGGGAAATCATGCGTTCAAATCCATTCTTCCCAAAATAGCAAGATTCAAGACATCCTGTGAAACTCTATACCCAAAACAGCCGGTGGTTGGGGAGAAGAAATGAGATGGCTTAGTGGAGAAAGATGTTTGCCACACAACCCTGAAGAACTTAGAAACCCACATAAAGGTGGAAGGAGACAACCAACGCCACAAGTTGGCATCAGATCTCCACACATGCGCAGCGGCACATGTGCCCTACTCTTCCTGCTAGTTAAGAGAAACTAAAAAAGCCTGACGATTGTGGCACACGCCTTTAATCCCAGCACTTGGGAGGCAGAGACAGGTGGATTTCTGAGTTCGAGGCCAGC
>NW_022196900.1:46478470-46481775 GCF_008632895.1 Mastomys coucha | reverse complement strand
AAAAAAAAAAAAAAAAGAAGAAGAAGAAGAAAGAAAGAAAGAAAAAAAAGAAACAAAAAAGAGCCATCTGCAAGTGGAACGGTTGTGGGAAGATGCTGATGGGTGCACATGACTGTGGAGGCCCAAGGCTGACGCGGGATTGGGGGCGGGGGGTTCTTTGATTGTTTTCTTCCTTATTCATTGATCCAGGGTATCTCAATTGAACCTGGAGTTCATCAGTTAGGCATTTAACTAGGCAGTTTATTCCTGGGATCCTTGTCTCCCATGAAATGGCGTTAGAGGCAGGTGGTCATGCCCATCCAACGTTTATATGAATTCTGCGGATTGGAATTTGGCTCTTCATGCTCCAGTGGCAAGCATTATACCCAAAGAACCATCTTTAGAGTCAGATCCATGTTCTGTGCCCCTTTATGCAGGAAGTTGAGGCAAAGGATTGCCATGAGTAAGCGGTAGCCTGTGCTATGAGGTAGCTTGGGTTGTAGAGTGAGACTATGTCTAAAACAGACAAAACAAATATGAAAACATAAGACAAAACCAGTGTTGGGGGCTGGAGAGATGACTCAGGGCATAAGAGCACTTGTAGCTCTTGCAGAGGTCTAGAGCGTGGTTCCCACGACTGAGATTGGATAGCTGAGAACAGTCTACAAGCCCAGCTCTGGGGATCTGATGGTGCCTCTTCTGGCTTCTGAGGGTACCCATACTCAAGTGCATATGCACACACATAATGAAAAAGAAAATAATTTTTAAAAATCATTTTACAAGAAACCTAGTATTGTGGTGAGCACCTTAAAACCCAGCACCTGGAGTTTGAAGCCAATCTGGTCTACATGGTGAGTTCCAGCACAGCCAGGATACATAGTGAGACCGTAACTTGAGAAACACTACCCCCCATCCCGGCAATGGTTTGTATATCCTTGGCCTAGGGAGTGCACTATTAGGTGTGGCCTTGTTGAAGTGGGTGTGTCACTGTGGGCATGGGCGTGGGCTTTAAGACCCTTATCCTAGCTGCCTGGAAGCAGTATTCTGCTAGCAGCCTTCAGATGAACAGGTAGAACTCTCAGCCCCTCCTGCACCATGCCTGCCTGGATGCTGCCATGTTCCTGCCTTGATTGTAATGGACTGACCCTCTGAACCTGTAAGCCAGCCCCAATGAAATACTGTCCTTAGAAGAGTTGCCTCTGTCATGATGTCTGTTCACAACAGTAAAACCCTGACTAAGTCAGACCTCAAATATCTCGAACCTACCACTCCAGCTTTCAACCACTGACCTACATCTTCCAACTTTTTCTTTTTTTTTTTTTTGGTTTTTCAAGACAGGGTTTCTCTGTGTAGCCCTGGCTGTCCTGGAACTCACTCTGTAGTCCAGGCTGGCCTCGAGCTCAGAGATCCGCCTGCCTCTGCCTCCCAAGTGCTGGGATTAAAGGCGTGCGCCACCACCGCCCGGCATCAACTTTTTCTTTTTAAACATAAGAATCATGCTGAGTATCCCTGGGTGCTCTCAAACTCTTCGTCCTCCTGCCTTCATTTCCCAAGTGACCGCCACCACGCCCCATTTATCATTCTCTTCCTCTTTGTCAGCCTCTGGTGCACAGTGTATGTTGGCTGATGCCAATTAAACTGGAAGAAGTCGCACTAGACTTTGCTTTTGCCTGAGCCCAGGGCCTGTGCATGGTAGACTACAACTCTACACCAGGCTACGTCTACAGGCTTTTATGAAACTATTTCTGAGTTCTGATTATCAATAGTAGTGTATGAGTGTGGTGCCCAGGCCCTCACTGCTGTCAGGTTTCCAGCTATTCTGGTGGGCATGTAGTGGTATCTCTGGCTTGTGTTCAAACTTCCCTGATCTCTAACTATAGTGAGCATTTCCCCAAATGCTACTGTACAGTACTTGTCTTCTGGGGAAAATGTTCAAATCTTCCATATACATATATATATATATGTATATATGTGTGTGTGTGTCCCGCTAGCTTCAAACTCACTTAGCCAGGGATGAACCTGAATGCCTCGTTCTCCTGCCTCTACCTCCCAAGTGCTGGGGTTGCACGCCTGTGTCACCATGCTTATCCAATCTTCATTTTTTTTTTTTAAAGACAGACTCTCACTATGTAACCCTGACTGGCCCAGAGCTTGCCAGGTAGGCCAGTCAGACTGACTTTGAACTCACAGAGATCTGTCTGCCTTAGCTTCCTGAGCATGGAAATTAAAGGCATGGAAAGGAGGAGCTGGAGAGATGGCTCAGTGGTTAAGAGCAGTAGCTATTGCTCCAGAGGACCTAAGTTCAATTCCCAGCTCCTACATAACAGCTCACAACTTTTTGTAACTCCTGCTCCAAAGGGGATCCAACACCCTTATACAGACATACATGTAAGACCACCAATGCACGTAAAATTAAAAATAAATTGTTTGTAAAAAAGAAATTATCTGCACAGGCTGCTTTGCCATCGTGCTCAGCCTTATATTTTTCTTCCAAAACCAAAACAAAATGCTGAATAATAAAAAATCACGCTATTTAGCTTGGACATGCTGCATGCTTCCGCTCCCTGCCCTTGGGAGGCAGAGATAGAAGGAGCACCTCAACTTCAAAGGTTAGCCTGCTCTACATGGCAAACTCCAGGCCAATCAGGATTACATGATGAGACTTTGTTGCATTTTGAATCCTTTTGCCATTGGAGCAAGGATTATGAAATATAGAAATATAGAGATGGAGTTGGGATACAATGCTTTCTCAGTGAAACCTTTATCCTCTGAAACACCCTTTGTGGCATGAGGTCTCATGTTTTATTTTTTGTTTGTTTTGTTTTTGTTTTTTGTTGGTTTCTCTGTATAGCCCTGGTTGTCCTGGAACTCACTCTGTAGACCAGGCTGGCCTCGAACTCAGAAATCTGCCTGCCTCTGCCTCCCAAGTGCTGGGATTAAAGGCATGCGCCACCACCGCCCGGCTTGTTTTGTTTTGTTTTTTCAAGACAAGAGTTTCTCTGTGTAACCCTGGCTGTCCTGGAACTCTCACTCTGTAAACCAGGCTGGCCTCGAGCTCAGAAATCCGCTCCCGCCTGCCTCCCAAATGCTGTGATTAAAGGCGTGCTCCACCACTGCCCTGTCGAAGTCTCATGTTTTAATGATGTAATGTATCTTCCGGATCTGGTGTGCCTGGGCCTCCGGGAGATCAGCACGTGGTTCGGCTGGGGCAAAGGTGAAGGAGCAGGAGTTGTTACTAAAGGATCAGTTGGTCAAAAAGTGTGATTTACAGCCTGGGATTTTACTGGGAGGGAGGGAGATGAGACATCTTAAAGTCTCTCTCTCTC
>NW_022196900.1:46470282-46478452 GCF_008632895.1 Mastomys coucha | reverse complement strand
CCCTCCCCGTCCCCCTTTCTCTCGTCTTACTCTGTAGGCAAGGTTGTTCTCATACTCCGAGATCCATTTGCTTCTGTCTCCTAAGTGCTACGATTGTAGGCACGAACCACCAAACCTAGTTTTGAAAGGTTTTGAACAGAGGATTACGTTGAAGCTGTATTGAAAAATACACTAGTGACTGGGGTGAAGTGGAGAACTTCCAAAAGAGACTAGTTAAGAAACCACTGTTAGCTGTACATAGTTCTGTTTGTCGGTATGAAGCAGAAGAATCTCGAATTAAAGCCCGCCGGGTTACTGAGTGAGGTCAAATGAAAGGTAGGCTAGGGTGTGGCTCGGCAGCAGAGCACTTGTTTCTCATACAATCCAAGGACAAAAAGCCTCTGTGAACTGGGCTTGGAGGTGTGCTCCTGAAGAGTGTAATCCTATACTCAGGGGATCTTAGAGGCAGGAAGATTGGTATGAATTTAAGACCAGTGTTGTCTCAAAAACAGGGGGGAAAAGTCACTTAATTCTTAATTCTATGCTACATTATTGATTTTAAAATTCATCCTCCTTCCTTTTGAGACAGGGTCCCACATAGCCCAGCTAGCCTCCAGTCCTGTGTAGCTGAGATTACCAATGTGTGCCCACTTGTGGTTGCCACAGGGTTGTGTGTGTGTGTGTGTGTGTGTGTGTGTGTGTGTGTTCTCATGCTGGTGATAAAACCCAGTGCCTCATTCATGCTGGCTATTGACTCCACTACCAGCCACATCCTAGGCTTTGGCCAGGACTCTAACTGGGGTGAAATGGATTGCACATCAGCATCTTGAGCAACACATCACCCCACTCGTCTTTCAAGACACTTAACACAAATCCCCTTTGTCTTGCATAACGTTTCATTGTTCGTGGGACTAACTTTGCTCCAGATTGGAGTCATTTCCTGTTAACATTTTATATCTACCTTGTGATGCTAAAAGGTTTGCTGGTCTTAAAAGGGAAACAAAACACTCAGCAGCTCTGGCAGGCTCTCAACTTTGCCCTAGTTTTTGGTGTAATGACAGGTTCTCTTCGGAGAACTTTAACCCGTAAGACTGATTTCCTGAGATTATTAATGGTAGTGAAGGTGAGCCTATTAGTCACTTTAGCCTATCTAAATATCTCCTGAATAGTATTAGCACATGCATTTAAAAATAAGACAGTCTTTTCTTTCTTTTCTCTTTTGGTGGTTTTTGTTGTTTTTCAGGCTGAGGATGACCTGAACTCCTGATCCTCCTTCCAAGCACCTCTTGGAGTGCTCAAAGGCATATGCCACTACACGGAGATTTATTCTGTGCTGAGGATCAAACTCAGGGCCTCAGGCACACTACGAGTTACATTTCCAGCCCCAAACGGTTCATTTCTAACTCAAGCAGAGAGAAGGACACTTCTAATAATTGGTTGGTTAGTTAATTAACTAATTATTTAGATAGAGGTTTGTCTAGCTCATGCTAGCCTGACTCACTATGGTGTCCATACTGATCCTCCTGCCTCTACTGCCCAGTTGCTAGGATTAGAAGTACGAATCGCTATACACAAGATGCTTTTGTTTCTCATTTGTTTGCTCTTGTGAGAGCATCTCACTATGCCTACAATTGCAACACACTGGAGTTCCAGGATGAGGTACTGCTCCAACTTTACAGTCAGCCTATGATAGAGGACCTTGTCTAAAAAGTCTAAAACTTAGAATCTTCTTTGTGCTGCCTCTGTTTAGCTATTTATATTTTGGTGCCAGGGACTGATCCCAGCCCGGCTTAAGGACCAGCTTCACTGCAGAGCCGTATCCTTTTTCTTTTCCTTCCTTCATAGATGCTCCCGCCTTGATTTGTAGTCCTGTCAATCACCTCCAAGAGAAAGCCTCCTCCAACAACCCTGAGCTTTGTGTGTGAACAGGGGAAATGTATGTAGACTATGGGTGACGCCTCTAGAGCAAAGATTGAAAGCCATTGTCTCTAAATGGCAAATGTATTTGATTTCACAGGTCATGGGGTCCTCTATCCTGATTCTTTGTCAGTATAAACTGAAAACAGCCAGTCATCGTCATTATTCTTGGAACATTTAATAGGTCCATGTCCCTCCCACTGCTGGATTAATGTTCCTAAGATCAAGAATCAAGAAGCTCATTATGTGGATTTCTATACTCAGCCTAGACATCACTAACCACAGCTGACACCTGAGTGCTTACTTTGGGAGGTGGAGCATGCCTTTACAGAGTCCTGGGTGCCCAGCTCTTCTTCACTGGCCTGCCACTCACTTCTTTCCCTCCTGACCATCTATAAAAGGTCATGGTTATGATGCACAGGTGTTTGCCACTGTTCTCAGTCTATTAGAGGACCTAGCTGATGCTCAGGAGATGAGAAAACATGATCCAGGTAAAGTCGTTTGAAAAGCACACAAGAAAGGGGTCTTGGAGAAAGAGACAGGATCAGAGGACAGGGATGTAGCTCTGTGCTGCAACACTTGTCTAACCTTCTTCACTAAGGCCTGGGTTTGACCAAAATGAAACAGGATGGTTCACGCCTGTAATCTCAGCACTGGGGAGGTGGGAGGATCGGAAATTCTAGATCATTCTTGGATACAGGTAGAGTTTGGGCCAGTCTAGGATACAGGAAACCCTGTCTTGGAATATGGGAATCGGGTGTGGGGCACATGCCATTAGTCCCAGTACTGGGGAGGCAGGGAGAGGAGAGTCTCTGTGAGTTCAAGGTCAGCCTGGTATACATGGTAAGTTTCTGGCTAGCCAGAGCTACATAGAGAGTTTTAGAAATAATGGAATAAAACAATGAGTGCTATCATGGTTCAGGAGAGAGTAACTTGGCAAAGGGTGTGGGAAAAGAGCAGTTCCCAAGAAAATGGAATTGCCCAGCCCTCACTTTTAACTAGTAAAAGTCCTTAGTCCCTGTGATGGCTACTCCTGGTTGTTACCTTGACTACATCTGGAATGAACTACAGTCTAGAAATGTAAGGTACACCTGTGATACAGGTCTTGATGCTGGAAGACACAGGTTTCTGATCTGGATCTTGACATGGAGATCTTGAGGCATAGTAGCCATGAAAAGTTTAGGACCAGGCAAGGTAGTACATGCCTTTAATCCCAGGAGACTAAGGCAAGGAGATTGGAGTTCAAGGTCAGCCTGGAGCAGAGCAAATTCCAGATCCAATCATGGTGGTACACATCTTTAATCTGGGCCACACCTTCTGCCAGAGCTACATGAGGACATGGGAAGAAGGAAGGTTCACTCTTCTTTGGCTGTTTGTACTTAATTGCCAGCATATCTGTTGGAGCCTACTTCTGCAGAAGACCAGCTCGAACAACTAGCCTCATGGGACTGAGCAATTCATAGATTTCCCATTCACAGCTGGCCATTGTTGGGTTAGTTGGACTACAGACTGTTTAAGTCAACACAATAAATTCCCTCAATATAGAGACATTCCATGACTTCTGTGACTAATACAGTTGTTTTTATTTGTTTTTGAAGTAAAATCTCACTATGTAGCATTAGTTGGCCTGGCTCAATATGTAGACTAAGTTAGCCTCCAATTCACAGACACCAGCCTGCCTCAGCCTACACAGTGCTGGGATTAAGGGTGTGGCTACCACACCCAGTTCCCCTTTAATCTTGGCTGTAGTAAAAATTTACTGGTTTTTCCAGCAGTTGTGGTGCCCCTTGGGAGGCAGAGGGAGTTGGAGTTGGAACTCCCTGAGTTTGATTTGAGGCAAACCAGAGCTACATAATGAAAATCTGTCTTAAAACAAAAAACTCTTGGGCTGGCTGACTTGTGAATAGGAACACCTGGAATCTTGTTAAAAATGCAGATTCTCCTTTAGTGAGTGTGGGAGGGAGTTGCTGAAATTATGCCTCTGGGACATCATGCAGCTGGCAGACAGAGTGACTCAGAAGCTGTTGAGAAGCACAATGCTGATGAGATAGATTTGGCAAGATGGTTCAGCTGTTCAGGGTGCTTGCTGCTTCTTGCATATCTAAAAATTGCTACTAAGCTCAAGAAGTAGGAGGTGCACTAAGGGAGGTTAAAGTTCATTAGGGAGAGTGACATCTGAAGGCACACAGCATCAATGAGTAAGGGACTCACAAGTAAACAAGTGTTTTCTGGGGCTTACTGGCAAAGCACTGTCAGAACCGGATTCAAATTCTTGGGGCAGGAAACCTTCTGGGCCATGAGCTGAAATAGTAGACTAGAAAGGGATGGAGAGGCAAAACAGGACTCAGCTTTGCCATTGACATTTGTCAGTTTCAGCAATGGAAAATGGAAATAACCATAATAATAACACCTTATGAAGGTATAGATTATTATGGAATCTAAACATTGAGTGGGTGTTTACCTACAAAGCTTTCTGTTTTGCAAGATAAACCTCATCCATGAAATCTCTCAGGAAGATGTGACAGTCAACTCTGATGTTAGGCAGCATGTGGCCTAGGCTGCCTTCAACTTTGTTCTTTGTATATATCAAAGGATGACCTTGACTCCTTCCCAAGTGCTGGGATTAGAGGCATGGCCATAAAACTTACATCAACACAGACTTTGAGGTTGTTCTTTGATTAGTTCACCTTCTCTCATCCTGCATCCCCACTCATCCTCACAAGAAGGCACTTGGGTTTGTAGTTATGTGGCCAACCTAGGGGGGTGGGGGATTTAAGCAGGCCAGAACTCTCATTTGCTCATTTATTAGAGAATGTCAAAAGCCCACAAATGCTGGGCTATGGAGCAGCACTCTTAACTGTTGAAATGGGGTGAGTAGAAGAATGGGGCCATTGTAAGCACCGGGCAAAACATCACTTACCACAGAGTAGGGAGGAGGGCGAGGAACAAGAAGCCTGCTACTTCCAGGCACTTCTTGGAATTGGAATTGGCAGGCAGTACCTGGCGGGGAACGACTACTGCCTGAGTTCCCAGTACTCTGTTGAGTTTAGACTGACAGAACATGTTTTGTTGGAATGATCTAGGCTTTCTTCTTAAAGCCTTAATGGTTGTCTGGGAAAGGAGCAGGAGCCCTCTGGGGCTGATGTAACACTGACTGAAGATGGTACACCTCAGTGGTGTGTGGAAGAAGGGCTGCTGAACAAAGATGGAGATGGTTTACACCAAGAGCCAAGCTGACTTGTAAGAAAAGACAGCCCTCATCGTCATGGGCTATTAGTGCACCATAAGGCCTAGCTTCTGCTCATGTCTCATGGGAACAGGAAGGGCAGCTGAAGAGGAGGAGAGGGCCAAGGGCAGAAGGCCAAAGTAGAGATTGAGAGCTTGGCCAACCTGACAGAGAAACAAGGCTCGTCCTTGAGGATCTGAGCTTGTGGAAGGCTGATGACAAGCTGTCTTGTTCAGAGTGTGAAGAAACAGAGCTTTGTACTACATTCTTTGGGGAGAAAAAGGAGGGAGGGAGAGAAAGTAGCACTCTCTCACAGAGATCTCAGGCATTAACTATATGAAATATGTATCTTTAGTTCCCGATTTTTTTTTCTTTTCCTTCCTTCCTTCCACCTTTTTTCTTTCTCTCTTCCTCTCTTGCTCTCACTCTCTTTCTATTTTTGAGACAGTCTGTCACTATTGTAGTCCTGGCTGGCTTGAAACTCACTGTTGTAAGCTGGCTTTCATGACCCTGTAGCCCCAGCCTCCCTCTTACTGGATCCTAGGCATATCCCACTATACAGAGAGCAGTCACTATGAATCTGTGCACTCTTGCATGCTTAATGGTACTCACTGCAAACTTGAAATAAAGTAATAAGGTGAAAAACAGAATTCTGGGAAGATAGAAACAAAGTTTTACAGTAGCAAGCAGCAGCTTCAAACACTGAAGTTGTGTTTCAAAGATACCCAAGGACATGCTGTGAAAACAAAGTTCTGGTGGTCAGAATGTTGAGACAGAATAACCAGGCCATTCTGACTAAGCTAAGTAAGGCCAAAACAAAAATAACTGGTGGTTGCAATGACATTAAGGTCCACGAAAACAAGATTAGCAATTCTCTAAAGCACCCCCCAACCCCTCCCTGTGGTGAATTTCAAAAAAGACCACAAACTGTCACCCTGACCTTGCTGATGACAATCCCCCCACCACCTAGTTACTCAGCCCCTTCCCAGGGACTTTTCAAGGCCAGGTGCAGAGCTGGATAGGGAACTTGGCTGACTAAGCCAAGAACAGCCCCCTGAGCAAGCCAACCAATGCCTGATGAGATCCTTTGTCTTGTGTTCCACCAACCAGAGTAAGCCAGCTAGCCTTGTTGCAGGAATCTGCCCTCTGTGAAGTATAAAAGATGTGTGCTTTCTGTGTTCGAGGTTGACTCCCCCTGTGAGAGTGGGCAACCCCACATACGTGGATCAATAAACCTCATGTTGTTGCCACGATCTATTGTCAATCTGTGTTCTCTGGGTTGAGCCAAGTTTACAACAGTATACTTGGCAGGCCCTAATCCTTAAATAGGACAGATTATTAATTGGGGTATGTCTTAGTCAGGGTTTCTATTCCTGCACAAACATCATGACCAAGAAGCAAGTTGGGGAGGAAAGGGTTTATTGAGCTTACACTTCCACATTGCTGTTGATCACCAGAGGAAGTCAGAACTGGAACTCAGGCAGGTCAGGAACCAGGAGCTGACACAGAGGTCATGGAGAGATGTTTCTTACTGGCTTGCTTCTCTTGGCTTGCTCAGCCTGCTCTCTTATAGAACCTAAGACTTCCAGCCCAGGGATGGCACCACCCACAAGGGGCCCTACCCCCTTGATCACTAATTGAGAAAATGTCCCACAGCTGGACCTCATGGAGGCACTTCCCAAACTGAAGCTCCCTTCTCTGTGATAACTCCAGCCTGTGTCAAGTTGACACACAAATCCAGCCAGTACAGGGTATGATAAAACATAGGCTTAGTAAACTGTGCTAAATAATTTGCACAAAAGCTTCCGCCTCACTTCTGATACTCCTCCTTACACATGTTAAAGGTTCTAGTTATTGTCCACTCCACTCTTACTATGAACATCAGGCTGGCCTTGAACTCACGGAGATCCACCTGCCTCTGCCTCTGGAATTCTGGGATTAAAGGCTTGTATCAGGCCTGGCTCACTAGTCTATTTCTAAAATAGATCTTTGAATAAAGTGTGAGGTTTGTGTTGCTGGCAATTAAGACTAATTAAACCTCTGTGACCATTAGCTACTTGCTGGAGGCCTTGGAGAATCAATCATAAAAAAGATGGGTGGAGAGACATAGCCTGATCTGAGGGCCATGTCTGGGTCATAGCTCATATTACCACCAAGGCCATAGTAATGTCCCTGGTCTGTATTGTCACCTGGGATCATGTTGATGTTCAAGGGCTGTGCAGAGCTGGCCCCATCTCTCCCTGGCTAAATTGTTTGGGAGAAAGGGCCAGGTGCCTCACATGGCAGCACAGTAGAGCTGGCCCTGGTGGCAAAGGCATGGATGAGCAGGCCCAAGGGTGTAAAAGCAAGAGAGCTGGCCCAGCTTCTGACTTGTTCCATGTACTAATTAAAAAAATCAATCCACACTCTCGTCGGCACTGGCTGGCTGTGGCATTAGATGAGCTAGCTAGGACAGTGCTAGGGAGCTGACTCCAGTGGTGTGGGTATAGAGAGATGGAAGCCTAACCAACTCAGCCACCACTCAGGCCTAGATCCAGGGTTTTGAGTTAGCCCATCCGAACCTCTACCTCATCTCTGAACTGCTGGAGTGCATGAAGGGGCCTGTCCTACAGATCCAAAGTGGCAGGATCTCCATGACACAGGGCAACAACTGGTTACCTGAGAGGAGTCCCCGTGAGGATTCGGTTTGAATAGTGTAGCAGAAGCCAGAGGCCTCATACCAGACCACTGACTCATTGCAATGAACATTCACAAGTAAAGCTGTATGGACAAAAGGGTACACTATGTGACACACTGTGACACACTACAGCCTGTATGATGAGAGGTTTTGTTTTTGTTTTTTATTTTTTTGTGTGTAGGGGGGTAAGTTACAAGGGCAGAGGGCAGATAAGAAGGGATGGGGAAATGAGTGTGATTGGAATGCATGATGAGAAATTCATAAGGAATCAATAAAAAGTTAAAAAATAAAATTACAGTTCAGTTTTTTTTGTTGTTGTTGTTGTTGTTTTTCGAGACAGAGTTTCTCTGTGTAACCGTGGCTGTCCTGGA
>NW_022196900.1:46458692-46470201 GCF_008632895.1 Mastomys coucha | reverse complement strand
TTTTTTTTTTTTTAACTTACGTAGAGTGGTGCCGTGATGTGTGGAGATCATAGGACAACTTGTGAGAGTTACTTCCTCCAAAATGTGGTTCCTGTGGAACAAACTGAGGTTGTCAGGTTGGGGTCTTCACTCACTGAGCCATATTTGGCCCTGTGCCCAGTGCTGAGGATCTAAACCTAGGTCCACATACTTACATAGCAAGTGCTTTACCAGCTGAGCCATCCAGAGAGATCTGTGTGTGTGTGTTGTTGTTGTGTTGTTGTGTTGTTGTTGTTGTTGTTTGAGACAGGGTCTTCTTTTTGTTTTGTTTTGTTTTTGTAATTTTATTTTATTTATTTATTTTTTGTTTTGTTTTTTTGAGACAAGGTTTCTCTGTGTAGCCCTGGCTGTCCTGAAACTCACTCTGTAGACCAGACTGGCCTTGAACTCAGAAACCTGCCTGCCTCTGCCTCCCAAGTGCTGGGATTACAGGCATGCGCCACCACTGCCCGGCTTGTAATTTTATTTTTTTTATTTTACGTGTATGGGTATTTTGCCTGAATGTATGTCTGTGTGTTTCCGGGGATGGGGCACAGTTACAGAAGATTGTGAGCTGCCATGTGGGTGCTGAGAATGGAACCCAAGGCAGGGTCTTGTTATAGAGCTCTAGCTAGCCTAGAACTCACTATGTAGAGCAGGCTAGACTCAAACTTGTGACAAACTTCTCCCTTTTCCTCCAGGGTACTGGGATTGATGTAGGTGATCACTGTTTTTTATCTTTTAAATGTATGCACTTGTATACAGAAGTAGAAATACAAAATCACTAAATATCTTCAAACATTATAGGAAATGCATACTGTATATTTCCAGGGATAATAGTGTATGCCTGTAATTTTCCCACTTTGGAGGATGAGACAGGAGGATTTCAATGAGTTCAAGGCAATTATAGTGGAAGCTATACAGTGAGAAGCTGTCCCACGGAAAAAACTGGAGAAAAGAAAGAAGGAACCAAAAAAGGACAGAAAAGTGGAGACTTTCTTGCTATCTCTGTCCATCTACTACTGTTCCTAATCATTGCCAGTATTCAGTATGTTTCCCGAAATGGGATCTCTCTCTCTCAAGTTTCTCTATGTAGCTATGGTCAGTAGACCAGGTTAGCCTCAGACTCAGAGATCTGCCTGCCTCTGCCTCTTAAGTGGTGGGATTAACAATACCATGTCCTGCACATGCCTTAGGATTTTGAAGGACACTGTGTCTTAAATTACACAGAATCTCTGACCAAAAGAAAGTGCACTACAAGCTGAGATTCCTTGGTAGTTTGTGGTATAAGTTCCAAGCCTTGGGGTGGGGTTGAGGGACACGGGGACACACACACACACACACACACACATACACACAAACACACGTGAGGCGGGAGGAGGAAGAGGAGGAGAGAAGACCTGAAAAGTACAGGGATGGGGGGAGGGAAGGGAGAAGTATTTCCTTTTGGGAGGGCCTGGGAATGCAGCTCAGTAATTGTTCCTTTAGTGCCCCAGGTCCTGAGTCTGTCCCCAGCGCTGCCTATGTTCCTTTTCTGGGAAATACTCTATCCTTCTCGGTTGTCTCCCTTTCAATAATGTGTATTTCCCAGTTAGAAGAGAGGTGGTGACAAGCTCCTTCCTCTGTTTGTGAGGCCAGGGTATGGCAGATACCACAGGAGGATGGGGGAAGGGATGGGAGGAGAGGCTCAGGAGACAGCTCTCAACTGTGAGTGCATTTGGCTCCAGGTCTATCCGAGCTGGGTCCAGAGAAAGCCTGCCCAGAGATGGTATCCCTGAAAGCCAGGGCAGAAGCAGTAGGCCAGCTCAGGGGAAGGCATAAACTTTGTCAGTAAATATTGATGGGCCAAGCAAGAAGTTTCAGGCTGCAGGGACTGAGTGAAATAAGGCTTAGTCACTAGCTTTGAACCTCTGAGACTCTGCTATCGATGAGAAAGAGCCCTTAACGTGGCTCCCAGGTCAGAGAAGTGGACACATGGGTATTCCTTCCCAGATCATGGCTGGAGTTGCTGAGATATCCTGGCCAGGGCCAAGAAGAGGGACTGATTGAGAGGCCAGCAGGGAACAATAGTAGCTCACTGCTGGGTCACTGGGATTGGGGTCACAGATAGAACAAGGACAGTGAAGCCACACGTGCTCCACCCGACATGGGGGGTGAGAGTGAATGGCAGCCTCCAGCACACATTCTATATGCTAAGGCACCATAGTTAGATTGTAACCACTCATCAAGGGAGCAGTGAGGCCTGAGGACAGCCTTGTCTGGTACCACACCATGCTTCAGGTTGACAGGTGGTGAAATGAGCCTATTCAAGTCAGATTAGATTATATTAAAGACAGGTTTATTGGGGAGCGGCTCTCCAATGGGCAAGTTCACCACCCCAAGGACTGAGGCCAGGGAAATCACCATGAGGAGAAGGGGAAGGAGGGAGAAGAGAAAGAAAGGAAGAGGAAGAGGAGGAAGAGGAAGGAGGAAGAGAAGAAGAGAGAGACCAAAATGCAAAATGTCTGGATTATATAGGGAAGAGCCTCTGTGGGATGGGCATCCAGTCCCTGGGCTGGAAAATTCAGGGTTGAGGGCTCCTCTTCCTCTTCTTTCTCCTCTTCTCCCTTCTCCTCCATTTGAAGTAGTGTCTCTCTTGGAACTTGCTATGCAGATCAGGCTGGCCTTGAAAAATAATAGCCCTCCTGTCTCTGCCTTCAAAATCTCTTCCGAGATTACAGAACTATACCACTGTAGCTGGTTTATTACTCAAAATTCTGACTTACCACATTAAGGACACAATCCAGAAATACTTAAAAAAGAAGTGCAAGTCGTTCTGATTGAGATAATCCAAGACACATTACACATTAATAAACTCTACAGAATCCAGGCATGGTGGCTCACTACCTGTATTCCCAGTACTCAGAAGGCTGACTCAAGAGGATTGACATGAATTTAAAGTCAGTGTGGGTTACATTTAAAAAGCACTGGCTGCTCTTCCAGAGGTCATGAGTTCAATTCCCAGCAATCACAGGGTAGCTCACAACCATCTGTTATTGGATCCAATGCCCTCCTCTAGTATGTCAGCAACAGTGTGCTCATATAAAATAAATAAATAAATCTTATAGGACAGGGCAGGAAGAAGGAAGGAAAGTAAATGGGTGAGAGACAGCAAAGCCTAGAGCAATGGCACACACTGTGTCCCATCGCTCAGATGCTGAAGCAAGAGGATTGTGAGTTTGAGACCAGCCTGACCTACATAATGAAATCCTACCTATAAACAAGTATATTTGTAAAACCAGCGTTTAAGCTGGGTCTAGTGGCACACTCCTGTAATCCTAGCTTTTAGGAGGCTAAAGCATGAGGACCATAAGCTCAAGACCAACCTGGGCTTGCAAGACCCTGTTTCAGGAAAAAAAAAATCAACTTTTAAACATTTAAGTAAGACTTTTTAGCTATTTGCCTACTTGGCAGATTAACACTGGAGTCTGGGGTTTCTGATTCACGGCCTCTCTACAGTTCTGCATTGCTTCTATGGTGGACACAAAACACAGCTCAACAAGCCAGTTAATGGAGTCTGTTTCATGTAAAGAATTTCCCTTGAGAATGTATTACTACACTGCAGTTTCAGCCTTGCTGACCCTCCAACCTCAGAGGGAGAGCCAGTTCTCATCCTTAGGACCTAAAGCCCAAAGGGATGTGAACGGAGTTGCTGGAGCATGAACAACCCTTGAAAGCCAGTTTTGTATGGTGAGTAGCATTTGTCTCTAGTAACCTAAGTAGCCTCCCGGGAGGTCATTGTGCGCATGTGTAACTGGTGATCAAGGCCCAACCACAGGAAAGACAAGGTGGAAAAGGCTTTTGTTATTTTAGATGAAATCACATGTATCCTGGGCTGGCCACAAACTTACTGTATAATTACATATACGAGCCAATGCACCCAACTTTTACTTTTGTTTTTAAAGACAGTGTTTACAATGTAACCCTGGATAGATTTGGGGACTCATTTGTAGCCCAGGCTAACCTTGAACTCACAGATATCTGCCTGAATCTGCCCTCCCCAGTGCTGGATTAAAAGCATAGGCCATGATGACTGACTCAAACTCAGCTTTGGAGAAAGGATCTTACTATGTAGCCCAGGTTGGCCTGAAACTTACTGTGTAAAACAAGTTAGCTTTGGATTTGAGAACTCAGCAGGGAGCTGAAGATCTTGAAAATCTGATCCTCTTGCCTGCCTTCCCTGTGCTGTGATTACAGGGGTCAGGCCAGTTTGGGAAATAGTAAGGTACCATCTCAAAACCAACCAACCAACCAACCAACCAACCAACCAACCAACTAACCAACCATCCAACCAACCATCCAACAAACCATTTAACCATCCAACCAACCAACCAACTAACCAACCATCCAACCAACCAACCAACCAACCAACTAACCAACCATCCAACCAACCATCCAACCAACCATTTAACCATCCAACCAACCAACCAACTAACCAACCATCCAACCAACCATCCAACCAACCATGTAACCATCCAACCAATCATCCAACCAACCAACCAAATAACCAACCATCCACCCACCCAACAAACCAAACAACCAAACAACCAATCAACTTTGGCTTAATCTTGGTAGAAGGTAACTGCAAACCTGCTTCAAGCCATTTCCATTACAATCAGCATTGCCACAAGTCTAGACAATGGGTCATCAGTCACATCAGCCCTCAGTTGACAGCTCAGGAAAGCAGAATGGGCAATGTCTGGGAAGTCAGTGGTACATACCTGAGATTCCTTCTAGCTCTCCTGCTGGCCCAGCTCTTCATTTCAGTGCACAGCAAGACTCCCTTAACAGTAGGCCATAAGCCTGTCTAAGTCATTAATAGTCCCATTTCTATGTGTGTGACACTCTTCTGACTGTTCAATTTATTGATTCATTGATCTTCCCCAGAACCTTACAAAATAAGCTGCATCACTTTCTGTTCTCAACTTCTCAAAACTTCAGCCAGGTGTGGTCGCACATACACCTTTGATTCCAGCACTGGGAGGACAGAGGCAGGCATATCTCTATGTGTTTAAGGCCAGCCTGCTCTAAATAACTATTTCCAGGGCAGCCAACGGAAACACAGTGAGACCTAGCATAACATACATAAGAAAATATGTAAGTATACAGCTCGATAGAGTGTCAGAGTATACACACGTGACTTTCCTAGGATAAAAAAACAAAAATTTCCCAGTACCCAATGATTACTTATTGCCCCCTGCCTTTCTAGTCTTACCACAGAAACAAATGCCACTGTTCCTCTCCTCCCTGCACCCCCCTCCAGTCCTTTTTCCCCTGAGACAAGGTCTCTTACTTTGTAGCTTTGGCATTATTTAAATTCTTTAAGTAGACCAGACCGGCTTTGAACTCACAGAAATCCATCTGCCTCTGTCTCCCAAGTGCTGGGATTAAAGGCCTGCATCATCATGCTTGTCCTTGCCCTTACTTTGTTACTTTTTTACTTATTTAGGGTGTTTTTGTTTTGTTTTGTTTTTTTTAATTTCAGGGGTGGTGGTAGTTACAGGTGTGCATGGAGTGCTTATAAAGATCAGAAGACAGCTGTGGGAATCATTTCTTTCCCCACTTACCAAGAGGGTTCTGGGAAATCTAACTCAAATCATCAGGCTTGATAGCAAGCCCTCTATCGTCTGAACACCTACCCCCAGCTCTTTAAAGAATATCTAGATGTGTAGTCCAGGTTACCTGGAACTCACTAGGAGTCCTGAACTCCTGGAGTCCTCTTGTCTCAGGTTCCCCAGTGACTACAGGTGTGTGCCATCTCACCCAGTGCTCTGCCTGTACTTGGGTGTGTGTGGGTGTGTGTATGTGAGTGTGTGCAGAGACCAGAGAAGGAGATAGGGTGTCCTTCACTGTGACTTCCCACCTTGGTCCTTTGAGGCAGATCTCTTACTGAACCTGGAGCTAGGCTGGAGTCCAGCAAGCCTCAGTGATTCTCCTGCCTTCGCCTTCTCTCCTCAATGCTGGGCAGCCACATCTGGCTTTTTATGTGGGTGCTGTGATGTAAACTCAGGCCCTCAGGCTGGCACAGTAAGCACTATTACCCACTGAGCCATCTTGCCAACCCCTTATAACCTGGACCTTGTAACAGCAGAGTTTAGAGAGGTGTGAGGACATGTGACTGTAATCCTGATCACCTGTCTGCAATCCCAGCATTCAGGAGGTAGAGAGGAGGATCAGAGCCAACCTAAACTACAATGAATATGAGGGTAGCCTAGGCTACACAGTGAGTCCCTGCCTTTTAAAAAAAGATAGAAGAAAGAAAAGAAAGAACAGACAGATCAAAGACTAATACAAGGAATAGCCACATAACTTTATCTAGACCAGGAAGCAGTGTTAATTCCACTTCACAGGTGAGGAAGCCAAGGCAAAAACAAATTAAGCAACCAGCTTAGGTCATCTCCCTGGGATCAAATCTTGGTCAAGTTGCTGCTTGGTCATTAGACTACGGCAGATCAGGTGAGTTTCCCGAGACGGTTTATTTATAAAATGGTGGTAGTAATTCCATGCAAGGTTCCATGCTGTTGAAAGGTTCTACTAATTTCCCTCAGATCCTGACTCAGTAGATCTTGGCTAGGAGGCAGAACTCTCTGATCAGGTGACTTAATTTTATAAAAATAGCTTTTTCTGGTCAGGCGGTGGTGGCGCAGGCCTTTAATCCCACCACCTGGGAGGCAGAAGCAGGCAGATTTCTGAGTTCGAGGCCAGCCTGGTCTACAGAGTGAGTTCCAGGACAGCCAAGGCTTTTTTTCTGGGCATAGCTCATGCCAGTACTCATAATACTCAAGAAGCTGAGGCAGGAGGATCACTGCAAGATTGAGATCAGCCTGGGCTCCGCGATAAGTTTAAAGCCAGCCTTGGCTACAGAATTGAGAGTTTGTCTCAAGAGAAAAAACAAACAAACTTGAAGGCCCTCCCACTCTCAGGAGTTGTTCTTAATTTTTCTTTTTGTTGTTGTTGTTATTTTGTTTTTGTTTTTGTTTTTGTTTTTCAAGACAGGGTTTCTCTGTGTAGCCCTGGCTATCCTGGAACTCACTCTGTAGACCAGGCTGGCCTTGAACTCAGAAATCTGCCTGCCTCTGCCTCCCAAGTGCTGGGATTAAAGGTATGTGCCACCACTGCCCGGTTTAATTTTTCTTAATAAGTTTTCTACTCAAGTTCTCACACTGGTGAAAGTAAAATAGAAACAAATTTGGTGTCGTCCAACCTTTGCAGGTTAGGACAGTCAGGTTCCAGATGATTCCCCCCAGGGCCCTATCCTTCACTGGCAGATAAAAACAGAAGAAAAACTGCACATCCTTAACGAGGAAGTGACTCACAGGCTTGAAATTTAAAAAGAAGCTTTTTGTAGGTGAAATGGCAAAGAAAGAGGTCATGTTGGAGAGAAGTTATTAGAATGTGGGGGAGGGGAGTAACAAGCAGTGGACAGATCAAATATTTGCTTAGAGCAGTGGTTCTCAACCTTTCTAATGCTGTGACCATTTAACACAGCTCTTCATGTTGTGATAACCTCCACCCATAACATTATTTTGTTGTTACTTCTTAACTGTAATTTTGCTACCGTTACTAATTGTAGTGTAAATATCTGCTCTACAGATGGTCTTAGGTGGCCCCTGTGATAGGATTGTTAGACTCCAGAGTCAAGATCCACAGGTTGAGAACCTCTGGCTTAGAAGAATACCAAAAAAATTAAAATTAAAAAAAGGATTTAGTTGATTGTTCTTATTTTTACATCATTGTCATCATCAGAAGGAGAATTGTGGAGTGTTTTGTTTTGTTTTGGTGGGGGCAAGATCTTGCTATGTAGCCTGGCTGGCTTGGTATTCACTATGTAGCTCAACCTAGTCTCAAACCTGTAATGCCTCAGGTTCCTGAGTGCTTTAGCTTACAATCACCTGTAACTTCAGCTCCTAGCGACCCAATGTCCTCTTCTAAAATGTCTTCAGAGAACATCTGCACAGATGTGTCATCATACATATGCACATAAAACAAAAGTCTTTAATAAAAACATTCAGAACATCTTTGGACTTCCAGACATTTTTTGGTTTTCTTTTTTTTTTTCTTTTTTCTTTTTAATTGTACAGTGGTGTCTTCCAGTGCCTGCCATCGATTCAGGCACATATTTTAATGAGCCAATTTGGATCTTTGGACCTTTGAAAAAGAAAGCAGCACTTGTGTGCATGCCACTTTGGCTGAGTGATTGACGTGGAGGTGAGGGCTGCCCGGAGTTCAAATTCCATAGTTCTGAATACACCTTCCACAAGCCCTGTTTAGTGGGTGGGACCCAGCACTGTTGCTGCAGCTCTTACTCCATATTCTGGTGACCTGGGATCTATGTAGTTAGGGCACGAGAGCTTTCCTATCCTCAACTGTTCCTTCTAGTTTCCCTTGCCAGGAACTATTCTTTTTCCAGGAAAGAAATTCCATGAACCCTTATGACTTAAGATGGCTGTACAACTTTCGAGATCAAATAGCCTAGTTCATGTCCCTGAATTCTCGACAAGGATTAAAAAATGATTCAGATGTTGACTATTTAAGTTCCCTTAAAAACATTTCATAAGTCACAATAAAGTTGGCCATCTTCTTTAATTGTTGGCTGATATCACTGAAGAGCGATTTGGAATTGTTATGCTGAAGAAAACACAGAAGACAGGCTCAAGCTTTGTTTTTGGAAATCCAGATCAACCTTTCAATTAGAAGCATTTGGTACGTTGTCTCTATTTGAGAACAGGGTATTTTTCTGGCCTAGAACTCACAACAATCCTCCTGCTGCAATTTCCCTAATGCTGGCTGGGGATTACAGACCAGAGCCACCACATCCCATTGATGAAGTATTTAAATCCATAGTGCAGTAAACCAGAAATCTATGCAGATCATTATTGTGTTGGAATTCCATAGATCTGTGTAACTTTCTTGACTTAAAGGAAAAGGATAGAACCCCACTTCCAGTTTTGAAGTGTTCTTTTCTGAGGACTCTTGTTAATTTGTCTGCATTTTCCAAAACCCCAAGGCGCCCTGCATCTTTGGAAAGTGGCTTTCAGGACCCCTGACCTAAGTCAGACCCACAGCCAAAGACCTCGCCCCCTGGCTCCTGGTCTTCTTGTACTGATCTGGGATCTCTGGGCACTGGGCTCAGGAAACCAAGGAGGTCCCTGGGTTTCCTGGCACCAGGTTGGGGTCACCACGCCCAGATTGGATCCCCACATCCCCACTAAGTGGCCCCAGAGTCGCAGTCCAGCCAGGCTCCACCAGCACAGAGTACAGCGGTCCCAAGCCGCTGGGCTATCACGTGGCGCGGAGGCGTGGGCGGGGCAGCCTGACGATATTTAAGAGTCGCCCTGGCCGCCTTCCTGTGCCGGGATTTGGAACGTGAGGACTTGCTCGTCCCTCAGCTCTCCTGTTCGGTGGGTCCTGCGCCAGATCTGGTCCTCAGGCCGAGCTCCGAACCGCAGCAACCGGTCGGTGGCGGGGCGGGAGCAGCCCGGGGCTGCTTGGGAAAGCTCTCGCTTTTGTTCTAGAGGTTTCCTTTCTGTTTGCACGTCTGTCTGTGGTAGAGCAACTTGCATTTTCTCGGTAGAGGCATTATTAAGAGGGAAACAACTTACAGAAGAATGTATGATGTGCATAGTGAGTGTTGCCTGGGTTTCCTTTAGTGTCCCACTAGGCAGCACTGGCTGCCCTCAGGCTCTCTATTGTCCAAGCTGTGCTGGAACTCTTGCTCCTCCTCTGCCTCAGCACCACCTCACTCCTGAAAAACCTAGGGAGATATTTCATGGGCGGCTTGCTCGGTATGGGTACTGCTCGAAGCTTCTGCTTTCAGGGCGGTTCTTAAGGAACCGGGACTCTGGATTGGGGGCTGAGCTGTGTCTAGACAGGTTCTGTTGCTGGGCAGAAGGCAGTTTCATGTGGGTGTGGGTCACTGGGGATAGGAGATTTTACAGTTCCCTGGAGCGACTCTCTTGAGCTCACTCAGCATTAAGGCAGCCATTGATTGTTTCAATCTTGTTCACAAGAATGGTAAACACCCTAAAATATCAGTTCAATAGTCCTGATTCTGAGAGCTCGGCATGATGGCCTGTGCCTGATCCCAACACTAGCAAAGTTGAATTAAGAGGGTCAGACTAAGCTTTAGACAGGCAGAGACTAAGTAAATCAAGGGCCATCTTTAATTCTAGCACTTGGGAGGCAAAGGCAGGCAGATGGTCTCGTGAGTTTGAGGCCAGCCTGGTGTGCAGCCTGAGTTCCAGGATATCCACGACTGTTACAAAAAGAAATCCTGTCTCAGAAAGCCTACAAAATAAACTGATTAGTTAATCAAAGGCAGGTCTTTGGGGAAGCTAAGATGTCTTCTGTTTAAATTGAATTTTATGCCTTTCTGATTAGCATATTTGAGAACAGGCATTTCAGAGGCATTTCTACTGCCCTGTTTAAGAGACAGGACACACATCAACAACTACTCTTTCCTACTGAAAGTGTGTAAACTGAAAGTGGAGCTGGGGAGCCTCCAGTCAGGCTATTGGCCTGGAAGAGGGCTCTGAATTGGAGGGTGGGAAACTGAAACTGTCTCTGCTGGAATTGTGTACCTGCCTAGGTTGGGACAGGAATTGATCCTCAATGTTCTGAAATCAGTTTCTTTTCTCTCCAGGCATCTTTTTTCTCCAGGAGGAAAAATGGCATCAGCAGCAGTGGATCCACAACCGGTATGATTCTTAAGTGCTCCTTTCTTGGTCCTTTTCTTTCTCGTGTTTTGAGTTGTTACTATCCACTCCTCTGTGTTTGCAGAGCGTGGTGATGAGGGTGGCCAACCTCCCCTTGGTGAGCTCTACCTACGACCTCGTGTCCTCCGCTTATGTCAGTACAAAGGATCAGTACCCATATTTGAGATCCGTGTGTGAGATGGCAGAGAAGGGTGTGAAGACCGTGACCTCTGTGGCTGTGACAAGTGCCCTGCCCATTATCCAGAAGCTGGAGCCTCAAAGTGAGTTTAGATTCTTCTGTCACACCTGAGCCCAAGGGACTCGGTAGGGAGAGTGCTAAGTCACACCAGGGAACCCTTAAGCCTTTCTGAAGCACAGTACCTCCTCTACCTACAAACTGTCTGGTGACCTTCATTTACACAGATGGACTGCTCCGTAGCCATAACTGATGATGCTCATTCATCATACTCTGATAGAAGCTTCCCAGCCAGGTTCATACCAGTCACCCCAGCACTTTGAAGGGAGATAGAGGAGAGGGCCGACCATGGCTACATAGTGAACTCCAGGCTGCCTGGGCTGCCTGGGCTGTATGAGATACTGTCTCAAAAAGGAAACAAATCTGAACTTGAGTGTATGGCGTTAGTCCTGTGTGGAGGCAGGCAAATCTTTGTGCTCAAGTCCACCCTGGTCTACCTAGCAAAATCCAGGTTAGTAAGAGCTATATAGTGAGAACGTGTCTCAAGACAAACCGGAAAAAA
>NW_022196900.1:46452018-46458682 GCF_008632895.1 Mastomys coucha | reverse complement strand
AAAAAAAAAAAGAAAAAGTAAGTTTCCAAAATGCTTTTGTGTTAATAACTGAAATTACAAAGGCATCCTCCAAGTGGTAAACTGAGTTAGCTTTCTCATACAGCATGTACAAATTGAAAAACATATTTTTAAAACATTTTTATTTATTTTGTGTCTGAATGTATTTATTTGTGTGTAGATGCATGTTATGGCAAAGCTTAGAGAATACCAGAGGTCTAATTGAGGTCATTGGGCTTGGCAACAAGCACCCTTACTCACTGAATTATCTCACAGGCTCAAACTCTTCTTTTTGAGACAAGGTTGCACATTATAGCTCATGCTGGCCAGGAGCTCGCTATGTAACTGTGTCCTCAAACTCAAGGATATCCCCCTGCCTTTGCCTCTCAAATGGCTAGGATTACAGACCTAAGCCAACATGCCTGGTTTATACAGGACTGGGGATAGAACTTTGCTAAACGACATCATCAACCCAAAACTTTTTATTTTTAATATTAACATTATTGAGATAAGAAAACTGCACTGAGCAGTTAATCGTCTTAAGTTAAACATGGCTGTGCCTTATGGAAGGGTGCTATCCTGGCATGGATGAGATCCTGGATTCAATCCCCAGAACTGCAGTGAGAACAAGCTCATTTTCATTAGTAGTCAGGGCCCACTTCCTTCCACTCCCTCGGGTTGCTCTTTTACTTATTTTTATATAAGATTATTTCTGGCCTTTTGTACAATCAGAGGCATAAAATAAGATCTTCTGCAACAGGCTTCTTTTACTTAGCATAGAGGTTTTCAGGATTTGTCTGTGATACAACATTGTATGTACTTCATAGCCGTGACAGATGATCATGTTATATCTGTATCTAATCCCTTTTTATTGAGGAATAATGTCACATTGTGTGGGTAGAACATATTTGTCTTAGGGTTACTATTGCTGTGATGAAGCATCATAAATCCAAAAGCAACTGGAGGAGGAAAAGGTTTATTTGGCTTACATATTCTGAATCATGGTCCATCAAGGGAGGCCAAGACAGGAATTCAAACTGGTAGGAACCTGGAGGCAGAAGCTGGCCCAGAGGCCATGGGAGAGTGCTGCTTACTGGCTTGATTCTCTTGGCTTGCTCAGCTTGCTTATAGAACCCAGGACCAAGTCAGCGGCGGCTCCACCCACATTGGGCTGGGCCCTCCCTCATCAATCACTAATTAAGAAAATGCCCTACCGGTTTGTGCTATCTTTTGGAGACACATTCTCTGTTGAGGTTCCCTGCTGTCTGATGACTCTTAACTTGTGTTAAGTTGATATAAAAACTAGCAGGAAAATGCTCCTCCCACTGTGTGTGTGTAGGCATGTGGAGGTATGAGATTGATGCCAGGAACCTCCCTGAATCACTCTGATATTTGAGGCAGAATCTCTCAGTCAAAAACCAGAGCTCACTGACCTGGCTCCTCAGGCTAGCCAGGCTGCTCTTCAATTAATCTCCAGTTAATGCAGAGGCCATGATTACAGATGATTTGTAATCTACATTATGTGGATTCTGGGGATCTGAACTCTGGTGACTTTGTGCTTGAAATACTTTTTTTTTTTAAAGATTTATTTATTATTATATGTAAGTACATTGTAGCTGTCTTCAGACACCCCAGAAGAAGGCGTCAGATCTCATTACGGATGGTTGTGAGCCACCATGTGGTTGCTGGGATTTGAACTCCGGTCCTCTGGAAAAGCAGTCAGTGCTCTTAACCGCTAAGCCATCTCTCCAGCCCACTTGAAACACTTTTAACCACCAAGCTGTCTCCCCAGCCCCAACACTTTATCTGTTCATCAACTGATGGACATCTAGGTTGTGTCTCCCTTGGGAAGGTGGTGATTGCTGCTTCTGTGAACATATATATGTTCAACCCAAGTTTTGGGGGGTAATATTTTCAGTCTCCTTAGTATGTACTTAGTGGTGGAACTGCTGGATCTTTAATAACTCTGTTTCAGTTTCAGAGGAATGACCGGGGGTTAAGAACACTGGCTACTCTTCTAAACAACCTGGGGGAGATTCCCAGCACCCACATAGTAGCTTACAGCTATCTGTAACTCCAATTCCAGGAGACCCAATGGCTTTTTTGGTCTCCCACAGACCAGGCTTGTACACTTGGTACACAGACGTACATGCAAGCAAAACACCCAATTGTACACATTGAAGTGTTTTTAATTTTAGAGGAACTACCAGACTCTCTAGATTTCTCCAAAAATACGAATGAACTGCTTTAAACAAACATTTGCATCATCCTCCAAAGGGTAAATTAGGGCCTAGGATTATAAGGATCCTTTAAGAAACAGCAATCCCAAGAGTGCTAACTGCCTGATGAATTTGGTGTGGATTCTTGACCTGTTATCTTTAAGGGGAAGCTTGGATTGCACTCTGGGCCTTGTTAGGAATGCCCAGAGTGCTACTGATCACTGTGTGAGATCCCAGAATGTATTTCTATGTACTGATATAAATAGGGAGTAACCCAGCATGGGTTACTTTATTCCTGAGTAAAGGTTCAGAAGCTCGCCTCACCTGTCCCATCACTAACATTGAGGCCTTCTTCCTTCGCTCCTTTTCCCATACAACCCCTCAACTACCTGTTACCAGAAGAAAGCTGCCAGGAACCTGCCAAATTTCTTCCCGTTAGAGTGAGAGAAACCCAGAAGTAGGTTTTGTGGTTTTAAGAAAAACAAAGCTAACCAGGCAGTGGTGGCGCTCACCTTTAATCCCAGCACTTGGGAGGCAGAGGCAGGCGGATTTCTGAGTTCGAGGCTAGCCTGGTCTCCAGAGTGAGTTCCAGGACAGCCAGGGCTACAGAGAGAAACCCTGTCTCAAAAAACCAAAAAAAAAAAAAAAAAGAAAGAAAGAAAAACAAAGCTACATTCTTGCTATTTTCATAATAAAGCTAAACAAACACATGAGGCATTGTCCGTGTGTTCATTCTACACTTAGAGTGACTGACCGTTTTCCTGTCTGTGTCTCCTGCAGTTGCGGTTGCCAATACCTATGCCTGCAAAGGGCTAGACAGGATGGAGGAAAGACTGCCCATTCTGAACCAGCCAACATCTGAGGTGAGCTTGGGGCGGTGCGGAGGCTTGCTGCTTGGGGTGTTTTCATGTTTTCTTTAGCCCGGGCTCTGTGTGCTGTAAACACACAAATACCTTTCCATCAAACTGGAGCTGAAGCGGGAGAGATTTTTGAAGGAGTAGCGACTATGCCCAGTCTTCCTGAACTGCTGTTGGGGCGAGTCCAAGAGACAGAGATGAACTAACTGCTTTTGGTTAGAATGCAGGCTGGTCTCTATCAGCTTGTAACTCTGCTCCTGCTGTGAAACTGCTTTGAAAGAACTGATTCTATCAGTGATGGATGTGTATTCAAACTGGGAGAGAGAGTCTGGGCATTGCTGATAGGAACCATGTGCATACATGACAGATAATCAGTGTTGGTTTTTGCCATTTATCCATCTTAAAGCATGCAGTTCAGATAATGCTCTAAGTTTTCCCTCCTGGTTAAGAATACAACATTGCACAAAAGGATATCAGTTAGGGGGACATTGGATTGTGCCTTTCACCATTTAAATAGGTAAGTTTAGTGTATAATCTTTAGATCCTTTTCTGTGTCTCTAAAACTTTCATTGATGTTGCTTGAGGATTTATTTTCCATTTGGGGTATTTAAATGGTCATGCATGACTTGAATCCCAGGTTTCTAGGCAGAGACAAGCGCTGTTCTCTGTGTGAGTTCAAGGAGAGCTGGTCTACATAGTTTAAAAAAATATGTTTTTGATGACTTATTTATAATGTCCAGCATAGCTTATAAACAATGAACTTATAGATCATTCCTTGACTAGTGTTTACAAGGCCGAGTTTGATTTGCAGCAGCACAACAGGAATTGTCAACTTATTGTGTTTCAAACTAGATAAAAATTGGGTTGGGGTATTAAACTAAAAACCTCATGAATTGAGATCTTATTAAGAAGTGATTTTGAGGTGTTGCTAGAGTTCCTTGTGGCTGTGTGCCACCCTCCTCCGTATCTCTTGCTGTCTTCTCTCATCCCCTATGATTGTTCTCTTTAACCTAGATGACCCTATGTGCCAATCCCTAGGGAACCAAATTCAACTTGGTCTGCAGTTTCCTTTCTGGAATGATGAGACTTCTGCATGAGCTATCTAAAGTTATATAATCTCACCAGTAGGTAGTAAGTTTCTGTGGTTATTGTTGTTGTTTTTTTGTTTTCTTTTGTTTTTTTGTTTTTTGTTTTTGAGTGACAGGGTTTCTTAGCCTAGGCTGCTCTTGAATTCCATTTGCAGATAAAGGTGACATTAAGCTTCTGATCCTTTTGTCTCTACCTCCCAAATGCTAGGGTTATAGGCTTGTAGGCTACCATACAACCATGCCCACTTTCTATGGTGCCGGACCTCAAGCCCCATGTTTCTATTTAAATCCTCTACTAACTGAGCCCCATTGCCAGCCTGTCACCCTCTTCAGTGGCTTTGTTCTCCCTCTGCTTTTGCTTATATGCAGATGTGCCATTATAAAGGTTTACTAGATTATTCTTTGGCAGGAGAGCTGTTGAGGATTGAACCCAGGGCTTTTTGTTTTATTTTGGTTTTGAGTCATAGTTTGCTTGTGTAGCAAAACTGGAACTGCAGCCTTAGCCTCTTGAGTGATGGGATCATAGACATGAACCACCCACCCAGTAGTTTTGAAAAATACTATATGTGATAGGCTGTGGTGACACATACCTCTACTCCCAGCCTGGGTATACAAAGGCAGGTGGGTCTCTTTGGTTTTGGGGTCAGCCTGATCTACAGAGTGAGTTCCAGGACAACCAAGGCTATACAGAGAAACCCTGTCTGGAAAAACAAAGCCAAATAAAACAACAACAGAAATCAAAAACAGAGAAAGCAGGATAAAGTTTTGAAAAATACTATATGCAAATTATCTTTGGGGTGTTGGAGCCACAGTGCATGTGTGGAGGTCAGAAGGCAAGATATTTTGTGGAAGTTGGTTCTTACTTCGTGTGAACCCCCATAGTACATCCTTGGGGTGGAAGGAAGGTCTTCGGGCTCTGTACTGCCTCACTTTGTTGGCTGGGCCATCTTACTAGCCCTAAGATAAGTTCGTTTTGTTCTAATTTTTTTTTAAAGATTTATTTATTTATTTATTTATTTATTTATTTATTTTTGGTTTTTCGAGACAGGGTTTCTCTGTGTAGCCCTGGCTGTCCTGGAGCTCACTTTGTAGACCAGGCTGGACTTGAACTCAGAAGTTCGCCTGCCTCTGCCTCCCAAGCGCTAGGATTAAAGGCGTGCACCACTACTGCCCGGCGATTTATTTATTATTATACATAAGTTGTCTATGTCTATAGCTGTCTTCAGACACAGCAGAAGAGGGCATCAGATCTTATTATGGGTGGTTGTGAGTCACCATGTGGTTGCTGGGATTTGAACTCAGGACCTTTGGAAGAGCAGTCAGTGTTCTTACCCACTGAGCCATCTCAGCAGCCCTATTTTTGTTTTTTTTTTTTTTTTAAGACAGGATTTCTCCATGTAGTCTTGGCTGTAAACCAGGCTGGCCTCCCAGGCTTCTAATAAAAATGATTAATGGTCAAGTCATGATGGCACATGCCTTTAATCCTTGCTTTGGGGAGGCAGAAGCAGGTGGATCTCTGTGAGTTCCAGGTCATCAAAGGCAGCATGTCATGAGATCCTGTCTCAAATAGGAACAACAAAACAAACCAACTTGTCTCAACAAATTGATTCGTCTCACGTTTGTTTATTTCATTTTTACATCTAACAGTCCTTAGGCAGTAGTTGGTAGAACAGAGCGACCTGATGGAGACAGTCAGCCTCACTAAGTCTTAATGCTATGTATGCCCAAGACTGAGGGAAAAAGAGCATGCTCAGTCCATATTTGACTATTTATCTATGCAGTCTTTGTAAAATCATGAGTGTGTATTTGTCCTTATTTCTCATAAGGCTACTTGTCTGTTTCTTTGCTTACAGATTGTTGCCAATGCCAGAGGTGCTGTAACTGGAGCGAAGGATGTAGTGACAACTACTATGGCTGGAGCCAAGGATTCTGTAGCCAGCACAGTCTCAGGGGTGGTGGATAAGACCAAAGGAGCAGTTACTGGCAGCGTGGAAAGGACCAAGTCTGTGGTGAATGGCAGCATCAATACGGTTTTGGGAATGGTACAGCTTGTGAACAGTGGAGTAGATAATGCGATTACCAAGTCGGAGCTGCTGGTAGACCAGTACTTCCCTCTCACTCAGAAGGAGCTGGGTAATGGTGCTTTTATGTTGATATTATGTTTGAGTCCTTTATAAAAGTTTATTCATCTATTTAGAGACAGGTGTCACTATGTATCTCTGGCTGACCTGTTATTTAAGAAAGCAGACCAGGGTGGCCTAGAACTCACAGAGATCTGTCTGTTTCTTCATCCTAAGTACAATGATAAGTGTGTACCGCCATGCCCAACCAAAAGCTACCATTAACCTTTAATCAGTCAATCAGTCAATCAATCAATCAAATTATATTTATTTGTGTGGTGTGTGGTGTGCATGCATGCCATGCTGTATGTGGAGGAGTCAAAGACAACGTGCAGGAGCTGGTTCTGTTCTTCCTGCATGTGTGTCTTAGTCACTGTTCTATT
>NW_022196900.1:46447384-46450924 GCF_008632895.1 Mastomys coucha | reverse complement strand
CTGCAGAGTGAGTTCCAGGACAGCCAGGGCTATACAGAGAAACCCTGTCTCAAAAAACAAAACAAAACCAACAAAGCAAAACAAAATAGTTTTAAATGCTTAAAACCATTTTTGATTGTATAGCAAGTTTGAGACCAGCCTTAGTGGTACTTAATTGCCATTACTGCTTGTACTATGTGCCAGGGTCCATGTTGCTAAACAGTGTATGCAGCTGGGAAGAAGCACATGTAATCGTGTGTGTGTGTGTGTGTGTGTGTGTGTGTACATGTGTGCATGCATGTTACAATTGCTTCGGGGTGATCAACCCAACAGTAGACGTAAACAGTCTCAGGAAATGAAGACATCTTTCTTAGGATTCCCACTGTGGAATCCTAAACTAAGGATCACCTTTGTTTACTTTCTCTTTTTCTTTTTTTTTCCCTCTGTTGTCAGAGATGGAAGCAAAAAAGGTGGAAGGATTTGATATGGTTCAAAAGCCGAGATACTATGAACGGCTGGAGTCCCTGTCCACCAAGCTCTGCTCTCGGGCCTATCACCAGGCTCTAATCAGGGTTAAAGAGGCCAAACAAAAGAGCCAGGAGACCATTTCTCAGCTCCACTCCACTGTCAATCTGGTAAGTACCAGTTCATTTTAAGAATAAGCGTAGATAGAATTATGACACTTAAGGAGTTTAGTACTGTATGTGAACGGCCCTGTGAAACTGTGGAGAGTGTGCAAATGACTCTAGACAAGGAAATAAAACTAGATCTCCAGTGCATTGGGTTCAGCCACCCCCCTGTCTTGTGGCATGAGCAGAGTGTGATGCTGTTTTCAATGATCCAGAGAAAGGGTTCCTGTTGTGTACTTCTGTGGGATGGAGAGAGGGCTGAGTAGTTAAGAGCACTTGTTGAACTTGCAGAGGACCCAGGTGGGTTGCCAGCACACACACAGCAGCTCAAACCACCTGTAACTCTAGTTCCAGGGGATCCAACACCCTCCACTGGCTTCTGATGGCACCGGGCATGCGTACTGTGCACATACATGCATGCAGACATACACTCATACAGAAGACATAAAAATAAATAAGTCTTTAAAAGAAAAAAAAAAAAAAAAGAAACCACTTACTTTAATCCCAGCTCTCAGGGAAGGAGGGACATCAGTGATTGAGATGTCTGTGAGTTTGGGTCCAACCTGGTCTACATAGCAAGTTCTATGGCAGCCTGGACTAAGACTTTATCTCATAAAAACTAAATAAACAAAAAAATCAGACATTTGTTAGATATTTGTCCTATAAATACTTCTTCCTCTTTATAGTTGCAAGAGATGGAAACAGTCCACATCAAGTAGGGGCAGGTTTGTGCATTATGCCACAATAGGTTATTGTGCAGCCATTAAAGGCCAAGGTAAAGAATGGCATGTACTGTACTCAAGGGCGGTTCCTTCTACGAAGAACAGGGAGATGGTATCATGGAAGAGGAAGGCTGAATTCTTTTCCTCCTTTTTTTGTTTGTTTTTGAGATAAGGTCTTGCTGTGTAGTTCAGGCTGGCCCAGAACTTGAAACATAGTCAAAGCTAGCTTCAAACTTGTAGCAGTTCTCTTGCCTCTGCCTTCTCAATCCTGGGATTACAGGCATGCACCACGATGCCTGGCCACCTTTCTCTTTCACATCCCCTTCTATCTCTTTCCTCTTCTAATTCTCACTTACCCTTCATGCAAACATGAAGTCTATTACCTCTCATCTGTGTTCAGCAGACACATTTGACGTCATCGATGTAATAATTGCACAGAAGCAGTAAAGAGCTGCTGCTAGTTGGTTGACCACTATAGACCATAAGTGAATGCAGCTCTTGTTGAACTCCATGGTCTCTGTGTTGCCTGCTTACACCACGGAGCTGCAAGCAGATGAAACACAAAGATGTAGTGGTGTTCACCTGGTTTGTTTCACTACAGATTGAATTCGCCAGGAAGAATATGCACAGTGCTAACCAGAAAATTCAGGGTGCTCAGGATAAGCTCTACGTCTCATGGGTAGAGTGGAAGAGAAGCATCGGCTATGACGACACCGATGAGTCCCACTGTGCTGAGGTAAGATGACAGGTGGAGACATTCACTGGGGTGTATGGAGAAGTTCTTACCACGCTGTTGGCTTCAATTCCCCCATGAATCATCTCAGAGTATATTTATATCACCCCAGATGGGTGGCACAGACATGGAGTACCAGCTGCTTGGGACACTAAGGCAGGAGGATAGCAGGTTCTAGGCAAGCCTGGGCTTATCTCCAAATAAAAATTAGAGAAGGGCTGGTGAAATGGATACGCAGTTAAAGGCATCTGGGACCCACAGCCAGAAGGAGAGAACCAACTCCCTCAGAGTCTCCTTTGACCTCGGCTTAAGTGCATGCACACAGTAAAGGTAGTTTAAATACTATTTTTGAAAATGAGGAGAGGGCTGGTGATGTAGCTCAGTGGTGCATAGTACCTGCCTTCAAATGGGTGAGTCTGGTGGCTTCTGGAAGAGATCAGGACACAGCTGAGGACTGATGGTTAGTAAACTAGCATAAGATCACGCAGGAGCTAATGTTCTAGAACTAGCTCAGTATAATCATACAGAATGGTTCTCTGTGTCCCCAGTGGCAGTGAGCCTCTGAAATCAGCATTAGCTGTTCATTACTGTATCTTCCTGTTTGAGAATAGACTAAATTAAACCACCACCACCAACAACAACGACGAGCGTACGTTTTGATTGTCTGCTCTGGTCTGCTTGCTATTCAGTTTAAGAGGATGACCTCTGCAGTCAGGAGTTCAAGTCTCTTCCTCAGCTACTTTCCAGTTGTTAATTGGGGAAATTAAACTCTAAGCATATGTTTCCAGCTGTGAAATGCAATTAGTGCTGCTTCATATAGCATTGTTACTAAAAAGTCAAAGCATTGGTCGGGAGGTTAGCTCAATGCCAGAGCATTCCTCCCTGGAGAGAAACAAGCCAGCAGTCAGGAGTCAGAGGATGTCTGTATGGATACATAGCCAGCATACTTTAACTGGGCTAAATCATACACAGCGCCATCTGATCCACCGCTAATTCTTGAGTTTGTTTTATTTTTAGCACATCGAGTCACGTACTCTGGCTATTGCCCGCAACCTGACCCAGCAGCTCCAGACTACATGCCAGGCTGTCCTGGTCAACGCCCAAGGATTACCACAGAACATTCAAGATCAGGCCAGACAATTGGGGGTGATGGCCGGCGACATCTACTCAGTGTTCCGCAATGCTGCCTCCTTTAAGGAAGTGTCTGATGGCGTCCTCACTTCCAGCAAGGGGCAGCTGCAGAAAATGAAGGAATCCTTAGATGAAGTTATGGATTACTTTGTTAACAACACACCTCTCAACTGGCTGGTAGGTCCCTTTTATCCTCAGTCTACTGAGGTGGACAAGGCCAGCCTGAAGGTTCAGCAGTCTGAGCTCAAAGCTCAGTAAACCTGTCCTTGTCATCAGTGCATGATGTTGCTGGCCAGGTGACACCTTTTGCTGTATTGAAGTTAACCTGATAGATGGCTTTACATTA
>NW_022196900.1:46445581-46446866 GCF_008632895.1 Mastomys coucha | reverse complement strand
AGAAAACATTGTGCCTGCTACTCAGAGGGTGACAGGAGAAGATCCCTTGAGCCCAGGAAGTAGAAGAGTAGCCTGGGCTACAGTGAAGCCCCCATAGAAGGAATAAAGGGTTCAGCAGGTAAAGATGCTTGCTGCCAAGCCTGATGACTTGGGTTCAAGACCTACCCACATGATAAAGGGAGAGAGCTGACTCTGAATTGGTTCTCAGAGTTGCTTATGCACAATTGGGCACACACACACACACACACACACACACACACACAGAGAGATACATACAGGCCAGGGATGGTGGCACTCACTTTTAATCCCTTAAACATTCAGAAGGCAGAGGCAGGTGGATTTCTGGTCCACATATTGAGTTCTAAGACAGCCAGGGCTACGTAGAGAGAGACCCTGTGTCAAAAACAAAACACAATAAAAATGTGGAGTGTCTTAATTTTTTAAATAATTTATAAGAAGGGGGAACCGTGTCTGGAGAGATGGCTCAAGGGTTAAGAACACTAGTTAGGTTCAATTCCCAGCATATATATGGCAGCCCACGACTGTAACTTCAGGCCCAAGGGGATCCAACACACATGGTGTAAAACATACATGTAGACAGAATACCCATTCACAAAAAGTAAAATAAAATTTAAAAGTAAAAATGACAGAAAAAGGCCAGAAAACAGTATTGCATTGTGTGCATGTCTAATACCTTTAAAGGTCAGAAGAGGATATTGAGTTCCCTGGAACTGGATCTATAATTATGAGCCAACACATGGTTGCTGGGTGTCAAACCAGGGTCCCATACAAGGGTTAGCCAGTGCTCTCTACAGCTGAGCCTTCTCTCCATCCACCTCTGTCCCCAGAGATTTTTAAGCCAGTTGAAAGGTCTGTTGACAGCTGGTTACTTTGCTGAAAAGGAATCACGGACAGGAAGTGGTGCAACTGGGTGGTTTGTATCACTTTCCCGAAAGACAGCAAATTTTTGGAGGGATTGATGGGGGGGAGGGGGTTGGAGGGGCAAGGCAAGGGAAAAGCCCAGTTAAAAAGTAAGTCACAAATGAGATTGCTCAGTGCCCACTTTGCCTGGATAACTGGCTGTGCTATTTCTGGGTGAGAAAACAGCTTCAGTCATTGGTGAGGTGACTGCCCATAGGAAAACAGAAATAAGTCTAAGAAACCTGCCTATGGTCACCAGGCTTCTAGTCCCTTTAAGGGGACCTGTCTTTTAGGACAGGAGTCTCCTTATCACAGAGTTGCAGTCTTATCAAACTTCCAAACATGCAAATGAGTGTAGGGCTGT
>NW_022196900.1:46440529-46441405 GCF_008632895.1 Mastomys coucha | reverse complement strand
TGGTATGTGCAAGATCATGTTTTCAGTGCCTAGCACAGGGAAGAACAGAGCAAAATAAAATGCTCAAATGGACCAGATGCAGAGGAGTGGACATTGATTAGGTGGTTAACAATAGGTCACAATAATCATTGTAACCTGTACCCTATCCTAAGAATTCTAACTTCCTCAGACTCGTTAAGACTAGAGCAAACCACTGCATTGCTGTACAGAGCATCCCACTGAGGGCAAGTGAGTGCGGGCAGGTAGGTGTGCACCAGCCCAGTCAGCTGTTCCTAATTGTTCAGTGTAGGTAAAGCAAATGAAGCTGAACCAGGTGTTCCAGGCCCTCTGGGATGCTAGCACACCCTCAGACTCCTAGTCCTCACTGTGAGCCCACATTTCCCAGCAGTTTAAATCCCTATAGATAGTTGCCTCTTACATTATCCAGGACCCAGGGCCAGTCACTGCCTGTCCTTTATGAAAAGGAGAGAAAAGATTCCAAATACTCAAAATGTTTAGTGCCATCTTGTGGAAATTCGCCACACTATGTGAGTTCATGACATGTATCGTGTGAATGGTGCCCCTAGGGGTTGCATGGTGAACAGCCTGAAAAAAACCGCAGTATCTCTGGCTCAGGATATTCTGGTTTTCATGAAAGAACAAATAGCTGGCTTTCTGTCCTTGGGGGCGGTCTATGGCTACCTCATTGGTGTCGCACTGTGCATGCCCTACTGACCCCACCCTCCATCCTTGCCTGATAGGCATCTTTTCAGCAAAACCCTGACAGTCCTTACAGTCCTGCTTTAGCAGTACATAACTGCGTGTTCATGGCAACAGAACATTATTCATTTTCTAATCCTGGGAAATGACTTGTGAAGCATTGCCCAAAGCCCTGAA
>NW_022196900.1:46439581-46440519 GCF_008632895.1 Mastomys coucha | reverse complement strand
TGAAAGAAAATACTGACTTGGGTGGTATTTCCTTTAAGTGGGGAGTAAAAGTTCTTACAAGCCCCAGAAGTTAAAGGTGAGAAACGTAATGGACTGTGTTAATTGACATTTTACAGAAGGATGACAGGCTCACATGGCATATGTGTAAGTATCAACGATGATCATTTTTTTATAAATGCCAATGAGGAAATGGTTACCATTTAAATTATGTTTTTTAAAGATTTGTCTATTTTATGTATATGACTACACTGTAGCTATCTTCATACACACCAGAAGAAAGTGTCAAATCTCATAACACATGGCTGTGAGCCACCATGTGGTTGCTGGGAATTGAACTCAGGATGTCTAGAAGAGAAGTCAGTGCTCATAACTACTGAACCATTTCTCCATCCTTTTAAAGAGCATTTTTACGTGCTTCTAGTGCAGGTGATCCAATGACCACATTTTGAAAAACAAAGGAAATAGTAAGTAAATAGGAAGTTTAATCTGAAACAAAACACAGAGTAAATTTATATTATGTATATAGGTAACAGACTTATGTATAGTCCCTTAGAAAAAAACCAAAATCCTTAGTGTAGGCTTTACAAAATATTTTTTTTTTAGAAGTTCCCTGACACAGGGCCTAGTGGTGTATGTCTCTCAATCCCAGCTACTCATGGTTCTGAGGCAGGTCAGAGCAGGCCTGGGCTACAAAGTGAGTTGAAGGCCAGCATATTTGACATCTTGAGACTTCATCTCAAAACAAACAAACAAACAAAACAAAACAAAACAAAAACAAAAACCAAAGAAGGGCCGTTGATATAGAGTAGCTTGAGGAATCAAAAGGGATCTTTGGAGCTGGAGAGGCAGCCTTAGTGATAATGTGTTTGTCTGGTATGTGCAAGATCATGTTTTCAGTGCCTAGCACAGGGAAGAACAGAGCAAAATAAAATGCTCAA
>NW_022196900.1:46437250-46438717 GCF_008632895.1 Mastomys coucha | reverse complement strand
ACTTGTGAAGCATTGCCCAAAGCCCTGAAAAGGTGATAGGCAAGATCACCAACTCTGAACTTAAATTCGCCATACAAGATAGACTATGGCTACTTTTAGCTGCCCCTTCTGTCTCCCATTTCCTTCATAATACACCGGTGGACCGCAGAGTTGAAGACAGCCTAAGTGTGTAAAGGAACTTGCACACTGAATTGAAGTGGTTATATAGGTGAATTGTTCATATGGCACTCCTAAACCATCCCAAGATTTGGTAGATGCTAAAATATGCATTCATTCACAATAGCTCAGGGAAGAAGCAAAGCAAGTATATCTTTTAGCCTAAAAAGCCTAGCATGATAGTCGGCTTTTCTGGCTGACGCTCTGAATCAGTTTCTGTAACACTGCTGAGCTCTGAGGCTCTCAGATTGATAAAACCTTTGCAAAGTGAACCCTGCTGAAGAGCTATATGCAAATTACTGTATCAACAGAAAACTTAAGGGATACAGCAGTGTGAACTCTATCTCAGATGCACAGATCTCTCAGTTTCTAGGTTCTTAGGGGAAAGTCCAGTGACGACACAAAGAGAAGAGCGCCTGGTGACTAAATGAAGACTTTCCTGCTTCCAATGCCCCTCATTTCCCTCACATTGTTAGGGAGTAAAATATAGCAAGCACCATATTTACCATGCTGGGGGTGGGGAGATGGCTGAGTTAGTGGTAAAGTGCCTGCTGAATTTGGACTGCTGGCACCCAGCAGTCCCACCCAGAGCTGGGGTGTGGTCTGAAACCCCAGTGTTGGTGAGGGTAGATAGAATTACAGAATAGGCAGACTCCAGGGCTCATGGCCAGCCAGACTAGTGGAGTCAGGGACATTTAAGCTCAGTGGAGGACTCTGCCTCAAAAAAGAGGGAAATTGAATGTGTTTGAGGAAGACACATTCAATCAACCTTTGGGCTCAAGTGTGGGCACATGTATACCCACACCCACATACCACACAAACACTTTTATTTTGATCATTCTGAGACAGGATTTTGCTAAGTATCTCTGTCTGTCATGATTGAATGTAACTCAAGCTGGCTTGCTTTCTAGTTTTTCAGACAAGGTTTTTCTTGTCTGGCCTTACACTTGCTGTGTACCTGAGGCTAATCTTGAACTCCTGATCTCCTAGCCCCACTTCCTAAATGCTGAGATTACAGTTGTGAGCCACATGCATGCCTCATTTAAGCCATGATTTTGAAATGTATCTCAGCAACATTAAATATGTTCACAATGTATTCCAACTATCACCATCATTCACTACAGAGATGTTTCTCATTCACATAAAATATCTTGTCTACAGGGTAAAACATTAACTCCTTAATCCATTTCTTCATTTCTGCCATTTTTTTGAGAGTTTTTGTTGCTGTTGTTAGTTGTTTTGATTATTAGGACATTAGCTTTCTTGATTATTTTTTTCCAGTCTACACTACTGTATTTCACAGCTCCTTTT
>NW_022196900.1:46427802-46436452 GCF_008632895.1 Mastomys coucha | reverse complement strand
GATTTCACTGCTGTTGACTCAGCGTCTGACATTGATGAAGTGCCTGATATTATTCCTTTGGAAGAGGACGATTGAACCCAGTCATTACACACTCACAGCCTTGTCCTCTTAAGGCAAAAGACCACCCAACTAACACATGGAAAGACTCTATTTTATTGAAAACATAATATGTATCTTTTTTATTTTTTGCACCTGTTTTATTCCTGTGGCTTTGGTGAACATTAATCTGCTCCTTTTTGGCTGCTTGATCTTAGTTGTAAATGACATGAACTTTTGTAAGAGATTTTGTTCTGCATCCTGTGTCATTTTACACAATTCTTTAATGTTTAATTGCTGAAATGCCTTTATAATTATACTGGGCGGTAGGCCAGGGAGATGGCTTAATGGGTAAAAGTGCTTGCTGCAAGTCTGATGATCTGAATTTGACTCTTTAGGACCCACACAATGAAATCACTTTCTCAAAGTGTTCTACACACACACACACACACACACACACACACACACACACACAAATATGTAGTAAAAATATTAAAGTTAGGTAGTATACAATTGCACCAGAGAGTCTTTTTTTTTTAACTGAACATTTGCTTTTTTCTGTTTTTTTTTTTTTAAGACATTCTTTTGTTTTGCTTTTTTTGTTTTTTGAAACAGGATTTCCCTGTGTCTTGGAACTCACTACATAGAACAAACAGGCTGGCCTCAAACTCAGAAATCTCATGTATCCCAAGCTGGCCTCAAATTTACTGTACAATTACATATATGAGCCAATGCACCTAACTTTTACTTTTGTTTTTAAAGACAGTGTTTACATGTAACCCTGGATGGATTTGGGGACTCATTTGTAGCCCAGGCTTACCTTGAACTCACAGATATCTGCCTGGATCTGCCTCCCCAGTGCTGGATTAAAAGCATAGGCCATACGTCGGGCAGTGGTGGCACACGCCTTTAATCCCAGCACTTGGTAGGCAGAGGCAGGTGGATTTCTGAGTTTGAGGCCAGCCTGGTCTACAGAGTGAGTTCCAGAACAGCCAGGGCTACACAGAGAAACCCTGTCAACCAAAAAAAAAAAAAAGAAAAGAAAAGAAAAGAAAATCTGATCCTCCTGCCTGGGTTCCATGTGCTGTGATTACAGGGGTCAGGACAGTTTGGGAAACAGTAAGGTACTGCCTCAAAAGCAACCATCCATCCAACCATGCAACCAACCATCCATCCAACTAACCAACCAACCAGCCAATCAACAAACCAACCAACAAACCAACCAACAAACCAACCATCCAACCAACCACCCATCCAACCAACTAACCAACCAACCAACCAACAAAGCAACCAACAAACCAACAACAAACCAACCATCCAACCAACCACCCACCCAACCAACTAACCAACCAACCATCCAAACAACCATCCAACTAAGGCCAGCCTTTCAGGTAAATGTGCTTGCTTCTGAGCTGTAATTTTAATTTTCTTAAGGTCTACTTTTAATTAAGGTTTTTTAAAAAATGCTTTAACCTCTCTTTTAACCCACTACCCACCAAAAAGAATGAAGGGATCTGTTTAGAAATGGTTTTTTGGAGCAACTCTTGTGTTATTCTGAAATCAGCCGTTCAGTTCACAGGTTAACAATGGCAGTTTGACCCACTCTTAAACACTTTATGGATACTCCAACAGTCTAGTTTGGTAGAGTCAGGTTAGCAAGAGCAGTGGTACATCCTAGTAGGAACACCCAGGCCTCAACTTTATTACAAATCATCTAGAGGGACCAGGGAAGAATGTCAGGAAAAGTTCTCAGCTGTGTTTCTGAGCAAAGAGAAGATCAGCGAATACCAACAAACATTGTACAGCTAGATCTATAAGTAAGCCAAGCTTCAGCCTCCATCACTGTCCGTCGAATCTTTTTTATAGTCTCTCTAAACATCATGTCTTCTTTGGGTCTTGTCTCAGCCTGTGTCTTCCCTTAGCACCTGAGTCTGTCTTAGGTGACATCAGATCAGCCTGAGCAGAGGACACAGCTAGAAGCCAAGACACACGACCAGAAGTTTTTTTGGTGTTTCTCTTTATGGAGTCCTGACAATTGTAACTCAGCTATGCAATGTATGCTAGACCAATATGTGTGTGTCATTAACAAATAATCCTGCCGGGCAGTGGTGGTGCATGCCTTTAATCCCAGCACTCGGGAGGCAGAGGCAGGCGGATTTCTGAGTTCGAGGCCAGCCTGGTCTACAGACTGAATTCCAGGACAGCCAGGACTACACAGAGAAACCCTGTCTCAAAAAAAAAAAAAAAAACCAAACAAACAAACAAAAAAAATAAGCCTTAGTCATGTGTCCATTCACGTGTTTGCTTTACTAAAACATCCTTGCACCTGTGTACACTTCAGAAACTTTACATGTTTGCCCCAACAAAAACACAACTGACTCTCCATTTACTTCACTGAGCCTGACAATCAAGATTGATGATACCATGAATTCAATTCCTGGGACTAACAAGATTGAAGGAGAGAACCAACTCTTGAAAGTTGTCTTCCATAGACTCACTGTGGTACATACACATGAATACAAACAAAGTAATAATAAAAATTTAACAACAAAAAAGACGTTACTTGAAAATTTTTATAAATAACTCATTTTTAAAGTTAAATTTCTGAGCTAGAATCTCACTATGTAAACCAGAGCAGCCTGGAATTCATTAGAAATATGTCAGCCGGGTGGTGGTGGCGCACACCTTTAGTCCCAGTACTTGGGAGGCAGAGGCAGGCAAATTTCTAAGTTTGAGGCCAGCCTGGTCTACAGAGTGAGTTCCAGGACAGCCAGGGCTACACAGAGAAACCCTGTCTCGAAAAACCAAAAGAAAGAAAGAAAGAAAGAAAGAAAGAAAGAAAGAAAGAAAGAAAGAAAGAAAGAAAGATGTCTGCCTCTTCCAGAGTGCTAGGAGTAAAGGTGTGTACCACCATGGGCAGCTATATTAATGTTTGTGTGTGTGTGTGTGTGTGTGTGTGTGTGTGTGTGTGTGTGTGTGTGTGTATGTATGAGTGCATTTGCCTACAGAGCCATCTTGCTGGCCCTAAAACTCAAAAGTTTTAAATTGCCTTTCTGAGCACCAAGATGAAATTTGATTCGTCTCCCTTCATGCCACTCTAGAAATGAGTCATTCCTTTGTATTGTGTATATAACCCATCCTAGGAGAGGAGAGGGGGGAAGTGGAGGTGGGGGTGGAGGAAAGAGAGATAGAGAGAACACTCATTTAACTTTTATTACTGTAACTATTCTATTTTATTAGTCATTGTTTATTTCTTACTGTGCAAATCTATGAATTAAATGTTATTATGGATTTGCTTTTTTAAAGATTTATTTATTTATTTCATGTATATGTATATGGGTACACTGTAGCTGAACAGATGGTTGTGGGCCTTCATGTGGTTGTTGGGAATTGAATTTTTAGGACCTCTGCTTGCTCCGGTCACTCAGTCCCTACTTGCTCTGGCTCAAGGATTTATTATTATATATTAAGCACACTGTAGCTGTCTTCAGACATGCCAGAAGAGGGCATCAGATCTCATTACGAGTTGTTGTGAGCCACCATGTGGTTGCTGGGATTTGAACTCAGGACCTTTGGAAGAGCAGTCAGTGCTCTAACCTGCTGAGCCATCTCGCCAGCCGCATGGATTTGTATATAGGAAAAAAAAAAGCCATAAGATCTGAGCTAAAGCTTAGTGGGAGATCATATGCCGGCTATGTACAAGGCCATAGCTTCACTCTCTAGAACAGAGAGATAGACATGAGTAGAGAGACAGAGATAACTGGAGATAAATGGATGAATGAGAGATAGATAGATAGATAAGTTAGATGGATAGATAGATAGATAGATAGATAGATAGATAGATAGATAGATAGACAGATAGATGATAGACATGACAGACAGGACAGATAGCCAGTGCTATCTGTGGCACTCCCTGGGGGTCTTGGAATATATGTCTTTCACATATCCTATTATTGTGGAAACTTTTGTTTAAAGATTTATTTATTTTATGTATATGAGTAAACTATAGCTGTCTTCAGATGCACCAGAAGAGGGCATCAGATCCCATTACAGATGGTTGTGAGCCACCATGTGGTTGTTGGGAATTGAACTCAGGACCTCTGGAACAGCAGTCAATGCTCTTAACCACTGAACTATCTCTCCAACTCTTGTGGAAACTTCTTATTTGTTGAACTATCAGGTTTCTTCTGTTGAGAATATTAGTTATATGTTATGAAGAAAGCATGAAAACAATCAGTTTTACCTCAATTATTCTTTGCTTTTGTTTTTGTTATGTATTTTGAACTTATTCCTTCTGTATTTATAGGGTTTTTAAAATGTAAATCCCTCTGTAGCACAGAACTAGACACTGCGCCTTTTATTCCAGTTAGCGCCCAACCTCTCCCTTTCTGCTTTAGCATAAGCTTTAGACCCAACATTATATTTCTTGGTGTCCTTTTTCTTCTCCAACTGTAAATTTTGTATTTCTTTTTCCCTGTTTGCTCTTTTTGATTATAGACCTGCCTAAGAGTGACTACTAGTAATCAAATGATAGAGTCAATATTAGGCTGTCTTGAAATGTTTTCTGCCAATAAAATTAGTTCAAAGCTCTTCAGTTTGGATTGGCCTGTGGGCAAGTCTATGGGGGTATTTTTCCTTCCTTCCTTCTTCCCTCCCTTCTTCCTTTCCTCCTTCCCTTCCTTCCTTTACTTATTTATTAGATTTTGTGAGATAGGATGTCTCTGTGTAACCTTCACTGTCCCAGGATTCACACTCTAGACCAAGCTGGCATCGAACTCAGAGATCCATCTGTCTCTATCTCCTGAGTGCTGGAGTTAAAGGTATATGCCACCACCATCTGCTCGGGTATTTTCTTGATCCTTGATTGATGTGAGAGGGCCCAGCTCACTGTGGTTGGTGTCATTTCAGAGCTGGTGCCTCTGGGTGCTATGAGAAAGGAGGCTAAGTTATCCGTGGTGAGCAAACTAGTAAGCAACACTCCTCTGCAGCCTCTGTGTCAGTTCTGACTTGAGTTCACTGGATGATGAACTAAAAGCTCTAAGATGAAATAAACCTTTTCCACTCCAAGTTACCTTTGGTTGTGGTGTTTTATCTAAGCAATAGAAAAGTAATGTTGAGCACTTGGGTTATTTGGGTTATCCAGGAAATTGCACTCAGTGATAACCAATCCACACAGAGCTTGTACTGGTCAAATCAGAAACCACCTGGCCTCATAACTTGTTACACTAACTCTTTTTATTTTATTTTATTTTATTTTATTTTTTAAGTTTCAAGCCCATAAGAAAAGTAGTTTCATCTACTGCTGGGATCCATGGCCTTAACCATGGCCTTGTGGAAAATTACTAGCTTACACATACAACCCTGAGAGAACAAGTGTAGTCTAACAGTAAGAATTTTTGTGGGTGTGGAGGACACTGTGATCACGGGTTCCAGAGACTAAAGATTGCCACCTGGGCTTCGGAAAGCCCCCGGGGCTCTTCCTTACTCCTTGAAGCTTCCTCTTGTTTATGCTTATATTGCCATCTCTGAAATTAAGTTTTCAGAGCTTGATCAGACACCTGTCTTGTTCTCATTCTTCGTGTCTCTCGTCCAGCCTCAGTCTCTCTCTCCTGCTGTAGGTTCCTGCTGAACGCCCCTCCCCTCCCCCGGAGCAATCTACTTTCAGACTCAGGTGAAAAGAAAACAGGACTATCTCCCTGTGTAAGGAAGCTGTCTTCTGACAGGGACTGGCAAGTATGTCATCAGTCTGGATTGAGACAATCTTCCAGAAAGAACATTATGGAGCTGCATACAATGTAAAGTTTTTGTTATGGTTTTTTGCGAGGGGATTTCTCTGTGTAGCCCTGGCCCTCCTGGAACTTGCTCTGTAGACCAGACTGGCCTCGAATTCAGATTTGCCTGGTTCTGCCTCCCAAGTGCTGGGATTAAAGATGTGCATCAACAACCGCTGCCCGGCTGTGCCTTGTTTGGGGGAGGGGAATGGGGAGCATGACATAGCTTCAAGGAACCCTAATCATCTCTTCTAACTCCATCTTTTCTAAAGCCAAAAATACAAATGTAAATTAGTCCTATAACACTCCCAGAGTGTACATTCTTTTTTTGTTTTGTTTTGTTTTGTTTTTTGTTTTTTTGTTTTTTTTTGTTTTTTGTTTTTTTCGAGACAGGGTTTCTCTGTATAGCTGTCCTGGAACTCACTCTGTAGACCAGGCTGACCTCGAACTCAGTAATCCACCTGTCTCAGCCTCCCAAGTGCTGGGATTAAAGGTGTGTGCCATCACCCCCGGCCAAGAGTGTACATTCTTGAGTTAGACAGACCATGACTGAATACTGGGCATGACTGGCACACACCTGCAACCCCCACACTTGGGAGGCTGAGGTAGGGAGATCATGAGTTCAAGGCCAGCCTCAGCTACATGGGGAGTTTGAAGCCAACTTATGCTATAGGAGGAGCAAACTTTTTGTTTGTTTGTTTGTTTGAGATAAGGTTTCTCTGAGTAGCCCTGGCTGTCCTGGAACTCACTCAGTAGACTCAAACTCAGAAATCCACCTGCCTCTGCCTCCCAAGTGCTGGGATGAAAGGCGTGTGCCACCACCGCCCGGCTGGAGGAGCAAACTTAAACCCAAACAAATAAACAATCTACTTAGAACTCAGCCATGCCATTTAGTTGTTTGTGGTCTTAGGGTGGGTAGATCCCTTACAGAGGCATAGAGCTGAGTCTTCCACAGTAGAGCTTACTAGAGGGGTTAGATATTCTAGAGAGAGGGGGGGGGGGAAATGGAAGAGACCCAGCAGCACAAAGGGGATTGGAAAGGGCAGATTCAGACAGAATGGAGCTAGAACACATGGTGTTTATATAGGAGGGAGGAGAAATGCTGGTGGAAGGGCGTGGAGAAGGTTGTCTTCCCCATAGCCGGGTCTTCAGTTCACTTTGTATGAACAGCAGGCCTGAAGGAGACCATGGCTTAATCTTGGTAGAAGGTAACTGCAAACCTGCTTCAAGCCATTTCCATTACAATCAGCATTGCCACAAGTCTAGACAATGGGTCATCAGTCACATCAGCCCTCAGTTGACAGCTCAGGAAAGCAGAATGGGCAATGTCTGGGAAGTCAGTGGTACATACCTGAGATTCCTTCTAGCTCTCCTGCTGGCCCAGCTCTTCATTTCAGTGCACAGCAAGACTCCCTTAACAGTAGGCCATAAGCCTAAGTCATTAATAGTCCCATTTCTATGTGTGTGACACTCTTCTGACTGTTCAATTTATTGATTTATTGATCTTCCCCAGAACCTTACAAAATAAGCTGCATCACTTTCTGTTCTCAACTTCTCAAAACTTCAGCCAGGTGTGGTTGCACATACCTTTGATTCCAGCACTGGGAGGACAGAGGCAGGCATATCTCTATGTGTTTAAGGCCAGCCTGCTCTAAATAACTATTTCCAGGGCAGCCAACGGGAACACAGTGAGACCTAGCATAACATACATAAGAAAATATGTAAGTATACAGCTCTATAGAGTGTCAGAGTATACACACGTGACTTTCCTAGGATAAAAAAACAAAAAATTCCCAGCACCCAAAAGATTACTTATTGCCCCCTGCCTTTCTAGTCTTACCACAGAAACAAATACCATCCTCCCGCCCCACCCCCCCTTTTTTTTAACCTGAGACAAGGTTTCTCACTGTGTAGCTTTGGCAGGAGTTCAAACTCTTTAAGTAGACCAGACCGGCTTTGAACTCACAGAAATCCATCTGCCTCTGTCTCCCAAGTGCTGGGATTAAAGGCCTGCATCATCATGCTTGTCCTTGCCCTTACTTTGTTACTTTTTTACTTATTTAGGGTGTTTTTGTTTTGTTTTGTTTTGTTTTGTTTTGTTTTTTTTAAATTTCAGGGGTGGTGGTGGTTACTGGTGTGCATGGAGTGCTTATAAAGATCAGAAGACAGCTGTGGGAATCATTTCTTTCCCCACTTACCAAGAGGGTTCTGGGAAATCTAACTCAAATCATCAGGCTTGATAGCAAGCCCTCTATCTTCTGAACACCTACCCCCAGCTCTTTAAAGAATATCTAGATGTGTAGTCCAGGTTACCTGGAACTCACTAGGAGTCCTGAACTCCTGGCAGTCCTCTTGTCTCAGGTTCCCCAGTGACTACAGGTGTGTGCCATCTCACCCAGTGCTCTGCCTGTACTGGGGTGTGTGTGGGTGTGTGTATGTGTGTGTGTTATGAATGCTTAGGAATGTGCAGGTGCATGTATACACAGGTGTAAGTGTGTGTAGAGGCCAGAGGAGGAGATAGGACGTCCTTCACTGTCACTTCCCATGGAGGTATGGGTGGAGCAGCCAGGCAATATTTAAGACTTGCCCAGGCTGCCTTGCTGTGTGGTGATCTAAACCGTGAGGACTTGCTCATCCCTCAGCTCTCCTGTTCGGTGGGTCCTGCACCAGATCTGGCCCCCAGGCCGCTGCCACTCTGCCAGTGCTGGGATCTGAACTGCATCAAAGGGCTGGTGGCAGGGCAGGAACAGCCCAGGGTTGCTAGGGAAAGCTCTTGCTTTTGTTCTAGAGGTTTCCTTTCTGTTTGCACGTCTGTCTGTGGTAGAGCAACTTGCATTTTCTCG
>NW_022196900.1:46423645-46426953 GCF_008632895.1 Mastomys coucha | reverse complement strand
AGAAATCCTGTCTCAGAAAGCCTACAAAATAAACTGATTAGTTAATCAAAGGCAGGTCTTTGGGGAAGATGTCTTCTGTTTAACTTGAATTTTATGCCTTTCTGATTAGCATATTTGAGAACAGGCATTTCAGAGGCATTTCTACTGTCCTGTTTAAGAGACAGGACACACATCAACAACTACTCTTTCCAACTCAAAGTGTGTAAACTGAAAGTGGAGCTGGGGAGCCTCCAGTCAGGCTGTTGGCCTGGAAGAGGGCTCTGGATTAGAGGGTGGGAAACTGAAACTGTCTCTGCTGGAATTGTGCACCTGCCTAGATTGGGATAGGAATTGATCCTCAATGTTCTGAAATCAATTTCTTTTCTCTCCAGGCATCTTTTTTCTCCAGGAGGAAAAATGGCATCAGCAGCAGTGGATCCACAACAGGTATGATTCTTAAGTGCTTGTTTCTTGGTCCTTTTCTTTTCTTTTCTTTTCTTTTCTTTTCTTTTCTTTTCTTTTCTTGTTTGTTTGGTTTTGTTTTTGTTTCAATACAGGGTTTCTCTGTGTCGTTATGGCTGTCCTGGAACTCACTCTGTATACCAGGCTGGCCTCGAACTCAGAAATCTGCCTGCCTCTGCCTCCTAATTGCTGGGATTAAAGGTGTGTGCCACCACTGCCCAGCTCTTGGTTCTTTTCTTTCTCGTGTTTTGAGTTGTTACTATCTACTCCTTGGAGTTTGCAGAGTGTGGTGATGAGGGTGGCCAACCTGCCTTTCTGGTTAAGAACACAGGCTTGCATAAAAGGATACCAGTTAGGGGGGCATTGGGTTGTGCCTTTCACCATTTAAATAGGTAAGTTTAGTGTATAGCCTTTAGATCTCTTTCTGTGTCTCTAAAACTGTCATTGATGTTGCGGAGGAGTTAGTTTCCGTTTGGGGTATTTAAATGGTTATGCATGACTTGAATCCCAGGGTTCTAGGCAGAGACAAGCTGTTCTCTGTGAGTTCAAGGACACAGTAAGACCCTTTTTCAAAAAAAAATGTTTTTGATGACTTATTTATAATGTCCAGCATAACTTATATACAATGAACTTATAGATCATTCCTTGACTAGTGTTTACAAGGCCGAGTTTGATTTGCAGCAGCACAACCGGAATTGTCAACTTATTGTGTTTCAAACTAGATAAAAATTGGGTTGGGGTATTAAACTAAAAACCTCATGAATTGAGATCTTATTAAGAAGTGATTTTGAGGTGTTGCTAGAGTTCCTTGTGGCTGTGTGCCACCCTCCTCCGTATCTCTTGCTGTCTTCTCTCCTCCCCTATGATTGTTCTCTTTAACCTAGACGACCTTATGTGCCAATCCCTAGGGAACCAAGTTCAACTTGGTCTGCAGTTTCCTTTCTGGAATGATGAGACTTCTGCATGAGCTATCTAAAGTTATATAATCTCACCAGTAGGCAGTAAGTTTCTGCTTTTTGTTTTTTGTTTTTTGTTTTTGAGTGACAGGGTTTCTTAGCCTAGGCTGCTCTCTGAATTCCATTTGCAGATAAAGGTGACATTAAGCTTCTGATCCTCTTCTCTCTACCTCCCAAATGCTAGGGTTATAGGCTTGTAGGCTACCATGCCTACTTTCTATGGTGCCAGACCTCAAACCCTGGTTTTGAGTCATAGTTTGCTTGTGTAGCAGAACTGGAACTGCAGCCTTAGCCTCTTGAATGATGGGATCATAGACATGAACCACTCACCCAGTAGTTTTGAAAAATACTATTTGTGATAGGCTGTGGTGACACATACCTCTACTCCCAGCCTGGGTATACAAAGGCAGGTAGATCTCTGTGGGTTCTGGGCCAGCCTGATCTACAGAGTGAGTTCCAGGACTACCCAGGCTACACAGAGAAACCCTGTCTGGAAAAACAAAGCCAAATAAAACAACAACAGAAATCAAAAACAAAGAAAAAGCAAGATAAAAGTTTGAAAAATACTATATGCAAATTAACTTGGGGGGGTGGGGTGATGAATGAGAGTAAAAAAGCATGCTCAGTCTATCTTTGACTATTTATCTATGCAGTCTTTGTAAAATCATGAGTGTGTATTTGTCCATATTTCTCATAAGGCTACTTGTTTGGGGCACAGTGCTGGTGTGGAGGTCAGAAGGCAAGACATTTTGTGGAAGTTGGTTCTCATAAGGCTGGGATGGAAGGAAGGTCTTCAGTCTCTGTAGTGCCTCATTTTGTAGGCTGGGCCATCTTTCTAGCTCTAAGATAAATTCCCTTTTGTTCTTATTTTTGTTTTTTTTTAAGACAGGGTTTCTCCACGTAGTCTTGGCTGTAGACCAGGCTGGCCTCCCAGGCTTCTAATATAAATTATTAATGGTCAAGACATGATGGCACATGCCTTTAATCCTTGCTTTGGGGAGGCAGAAGCAGGTGGATCTCTGTGAGTTCCAGGTCATCAAAGGCAGCATGTTGTGAGATCCTGTCTCAAATACGAACAACAAAAACAAAACAACTTGTCTCGACAACTTGATTAACCTCAAGTTTGTTTATTTCATTTATATACCTAACAGTCAGGTAGTAGTCGGTAGAACAGAGCGACCTGATGCAGCCATTCAGCCTCACTAAGTCTTAATGCCATGTATGCCCAAGACTGAGAGTAAAAGAGCATGCTCAGTCCATATTTGACTATTTATCTATGCAGTCTTTGTAAAATCATGAGTGTGTATTTCTCATAAGGCTACTTGTCTGTTTCTTTGCTTACAGATTGTTGCCAATGCCAGAGGTGCTGTAACTGGGGCGAAGGATGTAGTGATGACTACTATGGCTGAAGTCAAGGATTCTGTAGTCAGCACAGTCTCAGGGGTGGTGGATAAGACCAAAGGAGCAGTTACTAGCAATGTGGAAAGGACCAAGTCTGTGGTCAATGGCAGCATTAATACGGTTTTGGGGATGGTACAGCTCATGAACAGTCGAGTGGATAATGCAATTACCAAGTTGGAGCTGCTGGTAGACCAGTACTTCCCTCTCACTCAGAAGGAGCTGGGTAATGGTGCTTTTATGCTTAAGTTACCTTTGATTCTTTTTTAAAAAGTTTATTCATTTATTTATAGACGAGTCTCAATATGTGTCCCTGGCTGATCTGTTACTTGAAAAGCATACCAGGTTGTTGGCCTCCAAAACCTACCATTAAACTTTATCAATCAATCAATCAAATTACATTTTTTTGTGTGGGGTGTGCATGCATGCCATGCTGTACGTGGAAGAGTCAAAGACAACGTGCAGGAGCTGGTTCTGTTCTTCCTGCATGTGTGTCTTAGTCACTGTTCTATT
>NW_022196900.1:46421413-46422378 GCF_008632895.1 Mastomys coucha | reverse complement strand
AAACCAAAAAAAAAAAAAAAATACAGGCTACTTTTTCCCAAGGTCCTGAGTTGAATTCCTAGCAGCCACTTAGTGGCTCACAACCATCTATAATGAGGTCTGGTGCCCTCTTCTGGAGTGCAGACAGATATGCAGGCAGAAACTGTATACCTAATAAGTAAATCTCAAAAAATAGTTTTAAATGCTTAAAACCTTTTTTGATTGTATAGAAGTTTGAGACCAGCCTTACCGGTACTTAATTACCATACTGCTTGTACTATGTGCCAGGGTCCATGTTGATAAGATGTGTATGCAGCTGGGAAGAAGCACATGTAATCATGTGTGGGGGATGGGTATGGGTGTGTGTGTGCCTGTGTGTGTGTGTCTGTGTGTGTCTGTGTCTGTGTGTGTGTACACATGAGTGTGTGCATACGTGTAACAAATGCTTCGGGGTGATTAACCCAGCAGTGGATTTAAACAGTCTCAGGAAATGAAGACATCTTTCTTAGGATTCCCACTGTGGAATCCTAAACGAAGGATCACCTTTGTTTATTTTCTCGCTCTTTTTTTCCCTCTATTGTCAGAGATAAAAGCAAAAAAGGTGAAAGGAGTTGGTGTGGCTTCACCTCGGAGATACTGTGAACGTCTTGAGTCCCTGGCTGCCAAGCTCTGCTCTCGGGCCTATCACCAGGCTCTCAGCAAGGTGAAAGAGACCACACAGATGTACCAGGAGCCCATTTCTCAGCTGCAGAAAATGAAGGAATCCTTACATGAAGTTATGCATTCCTTTGTTAACAACACACCTCTTAAATGGCTGGTAGGTCCCTTTTATCCTCAGTCTACTGAGGTGAACAAGGCCAGCCTGAAGGTCCAGCAGTCTGAGCTCAAAGCTCAGTAAACCTGTCCTTGTCACCAGTCCATGATGTTGCTGGCCAGGTGACACCTTTTGCTGTATTGAAGTTAACCTGATAGATGGCTTTACATTA
>NW_022196900.1:46419212-46420491 GCF_008632895.1 Mastomys coucha | reverse complement strand
AGAAAACATTGTGCCTGCTACTCAGAGGGTGACAGGAGAAGATCCCTTGAGCCCAGGAAGTAGAAGAGCAGCCTGGGCTACAGTGAAGCCCCCATAGAAGGAATAAAGGGCTCAGCAGGTAAAGGTGCTTGCTGCCAAGACTGATGACTTGGGTTCAAGACTTACCCACATGATAAAGGGAGAGAGCTGACTCTGAATGTGGTTCTCAGAGTTGCTTATGCACAATTGGGCACACACACACACACACACACACACACACACACACACACACACAGATACATACAGGCCAGGGATGGAGGCACTCACTTTTAATCCCTTAAGAACTCAGAAGGCAGAGGCAGGTGGATTTCTGGTCCACATATTGAGTTCTAAGACAGCCAGGGCTACGTAGAGAGAGACCCAGTTTCAAAAACAAAACACAATAAAAATGTGGAGTGTCTTAATTTTTTAAACAATTTATAAGAAGTGGGTACAGTGTCTGGAGAGATGGCTCAAGGGTTAAGAACACTAATTAGGTTCAATTCCTAGCACACACATGGCAGCCCACGACTGTAACTTCAGGCCCAAGGGGATCCAACACACATGGTGTAAAACCCATTCACAAAAAATAAAATAAAATTTAAAAGTAAAAACGACAGAAACAGGACACTATCTAAAAAGGCCAGAAAACAGTATTGCATTGTGTGCATGTCTAATACCTTTAAAGGTCAGAAAAGGACATTGAGTTCCCTGGAACTGGATCTATAATTATGAGCCAACACATGGTTGCCGGGAGTCAAACCAGGGTCCCATACAAGGGTTAGCCAGTGCTCTCAACAGCTGAGCCTCTCTCCAGCCACCTCTGTCCCCAGAGATTTTTAAGCCAGTTGAAAGGTCTGTTGACAGCTGGTTACTTTGCTGAAAAGGAATCACGGACAGGAAGTGATGCAACTGGGTGGTTTGCATCACTTTCCCGAAAGACAGCAGATTTTTGGAGGGATTGACGGGAAGGGGTGGGCAGGGCGGGGGAAGAGCACAGTTAAAAAGTAAGTCACAAATGAGATTGCTCAGTGCCTACTTTGCCTGGATAACTGACTGTGCTATTTCTGGGTGAGAAAACAGCTTCAGTCATTGGTGAGGTGGGTGCCCATAGGAAAACAGAAATAAGTCTAAGAAACCTGCCTATGGTCGCCAGGCTTCTAGTCCCTTTAAGGGGACCTGTCTTTTAGGAAAGGAGTCTCCTTATCACAGAGTTGCAGTCTTATCAAACTTCCAAACATGCAAATGAGTGTAGGGCTGT
>NW_022196900.1:46417069-46418393 GCF_008632895.1 Mastomys coucha | reverse complement strand
AAACACACACAGACACACCCAAAACAAGGGAGAACATGTAACTTCACCTGTGTTCTTGCAGAGGCTGGGACAGTTAGTTACAGACCTTCTGGTTGCAGGAAAGGTAGATTATCCATGAGTCTTTGCTTCTTAATTTTTTTCTTAGTTCAATTCATTCATAACCTTTTCTTTCTGTGCCTCAAAAGTATGTGGGTAGTTTATTTCAATTGGTGGAAGTATTTACATTTAAGTGTATAAAAATGTTTCTAGTAGGCGAGTGGGCACCATTATGGGTGTGGAGCGGAGGATAATGTGTGGGAATCCATTTTTTCCTAAACATGTGGTTTTCCCCCTCCAACTCAGTTCATTCATCAGGCTTGGCAGCAAATGCCTTTACTCTCTGAGTCAACTCACTGGCCCCTTGTTTTTTGTTTTTGAGATGCAGACTTATTGTGTCACCCAAGCTGGCCTTACTCCTGGACTCAAGCAATCCTGACCAGCCTTTAAAGTATGGGACTCTAGGCACTACACTTGGCTTGGAGCATTCATATGTAATAAGTATGTACATGCCTTTTGTTGTTGAGACTGATCTTGCTACAGAGCTCTGGCTGCCTTCAGTCTCCTGAGGACTGAGATTATAGGCATGTGTCACAATGCTGGCTACTTAATTCTGAAAGTCTACTCTTGTGTTTCTCTATTACAAGAGTTTCAGTGCTAATTAAATTGATCATGTAAAAGAGACAGATTTGAAATTTCTTCCTGAGTAATAGAATACAGACTAGAGGTGGGTATGATGGCTTCTTCTGTGTTTTGTTCCTGCACTTGGGATGCAGAGGCAGGCAGATCGCTGAGTTGGAGGTGAGCCTGGTCTACAAAGTGAGTTCTAGGACAGCCAAGGATATAGACAAAAACAAACAACAACAACAACAAAAACAAACAAGGAAGCCAGACAATACTGCAGGTCAGTTTTAGAAGAAGCCCCTGCTGCTTGTCATGACCCATGAAGCCTGGCTGTGATTTTGTCTGCCTTGTCTTTGTTTAGAGAACTTATACAAGCGTGCTTCTCATTGTCTTTTCAATGTTTGGTATCTTCAAATCTTGCAGCTTCTTTGTGGCATGAATTGAGAGAAAATTAGTTTTAACAGATTTCCTGCCATGGTATCTTACTTCCCATGGTAGGTTAGTAGATAATAACTCTGTGAGCTGTGGTGTGGTGAGCTTGCCAGAAAGTCAGTCAGCCATCCCTCCATCCATCCATCCATCCATCCAGCCAGCCAGCCAGCCAGCTAGCAAGCAAGCAAGCAAGCAAACAAGGAAACTCAAGAGATTGTGAAGTGCTGTGCAT
>NW_022196900.1:46414529-46417059 GCF_008632895.1 Mastomys coucha | reverse complement strand
GGCAAGATCACCAACTCTGAACTTAAATTCACCATACAAGATAGACTATGGCTACTTTTAGCTGCCCCTTCTGTCTCCCATTTCCTTCATAATACACAGGTTGACCGCAGAGTTGAAGACAGCCTAAGTGTGTAAAGGAACTTGCACACTGAATTGAAGTGGTTATATAGAAGGTAAATTGTTCATATGGCATTCCTAAACCATCCCAAGGCCTTAAGTAAGTGTGTGTGGGGTGGTGGAGGGGGTGATGTTGATGGAGGTGGATGAATTGTTGGCTTTAGGAACTAGAACTCTGCAGGTGGAACCTCCAACCTTCTCCAAAGGATCTGTAGAGTGTTAGTATGTAGGTCACCAGTGTTTATTGATCCCCTTTCACAAATGAGCACATACCATCTTTATTGTTCACCTGGTAAGTTGGATACTTCAGATGAAAAAAGAGGTTAAAAAGAATTAAGGAGCATAGTTGGTCCAATGTCTTACTGATGTCAAAGTGCAGATAGAGATAGAGATAGAGATAGAGATAGAGATAGAGATAGAGATAGAGATAGAGATAGAGATAGAGATAGAGATAGAGATAGAGAGAGATAGAGAGAGAGAGAGAGAGAGAGAGAGATAGAGATAGAGATAGAGATAGAGATAGAGATAGAGATAGAGATAGAGATAGAGATAGAGATAGAGATAGAGATAGACATGGAGATGGAGCTGGAGATTGAGCCAGAGCTGGAGCTGGAGCTGGAGCTAGAGATGAACATGGAGATAGAGATAGAGATAGAGAGCATTCCCATTCTAGCACTCTAACTCTCTGGCAAGAGAAAACCACAGTTGGTTTTCTTGTTTGGCAATAAGAAAATTCTTCTGTTTCTATCTTTTGTATTACAGCTTTATGCTCTATTTTATATTTAGTAAAAATAAATATACTCCTCAGGCATGGTGACTTATGCCTGGAATCCAAAGATTTATAAGGCTGAGGCAGAGGACCTGCCACAAGATCAACGCTATTCTGGTTTATGGAGTCACAAAAAAAAATGCATGTACACAAATATTATGTTATGATATAGATTTAGTTAGAGAGAAAAATAGAAATGAATGGGTATTAAAGGCTAGTGGTTTGGTAGATGTTAAAATATGCATTCATTAACAAGTAACTCAGGAAGTATATCTTTTAGCCTAAAAAAGGCTAACATGATAGTTGGCTTTTCTGGCTGACGCTCTGAATCAATTTCTGTAACACTGCTGAGCTCTGTGGATCTCAGGTTGATAAAATCTTTGCAAAGTGAACCCTGCTGAAGAGCTAGAATGCAAATTCTGTATCAATGGAAAACTTAAGGGATACAGCAGTGAGAAGTGTACCTCAGATGCACAGATTTCTCAGTTCCTGCGTTCTTAGGGAATCCAGTGGAGGATATAAAGAAGGCCTGGTGACTAAATGAAGACTTTCCTGTTTCCAATGTCCCTCATTTCCCTCTCAATTCTTAGAGAGTAAAATATAGCAAGCACCATATTTACCATGCTGGGGGTGGGGAGATGGCTGAGTTAGTGGTAAAGTGCCTGCTGAATTTGGACTGCTGGCACACATATTTAAACCTGGAGCTGGGTTGTGGTCTGAAACCCCAGTGTTGGTGAGGGTAGATAGAATTACAGAATAGGCAGACTCCAGGGCTCATGGCCAGCCAGACTAGTGGAGTCAGGGACATTTAAGCTCAGTGGAGGACTCTGCCTCAAAAAAGAGTGAAATTGAATGTGTTTGAGGAAGACACATTCAATCAACCTTTGGGCTCAAGTGTGGGCATATGTATACCCACACCCACATACCACACAAACACTTTTATTTTGATCATTCTGAAACAGGATTTTGTTAAGTTTCTCTGTCTGTCATGATTCAATGTAACTCAAGCTGGCTTGCTTTCTAGTTTTTCTTTTTCTTTTTTTTTCTTTTTTTGGTTTTGTTTTTTTCAGACATGGTTTTTCTTGTCTGGCTTTAAACTTGCTGTGTAACTGAGGCTAATCTTGAACTTCTGATCTCCTAGCCCCACTTCCTAAATTCAGATGTGAGCCACACGCATGTCTCATTTAAGCCTTGATTTTGTTTATTTATTTATTTTTTTGTTGTTTTTTTTCAAGACAGGGTTTCTCTGTATAGTCCTGGCTGTCCTGGAACGCACTCTGTAGATCAGGCTGGCCTTGAACTCAGAAATCCACCTGCCTCTGCCTCCCAAGTGCTGGGATTAAAGGCGTGAGCCACCACCACCCCACTAAGCCAGGATTTTGAAATGTAACTCAGCAACATTAAATATGTTCACAATGTATTCCAACTATCACCATCATTCACTACAGAGCTGTTTCTCATTCACATAAAATATCTTGTCTATTTATGCTACAGGGTAAAACATTAACTCCTTAATCCATTTCTTCATTTCTGCCATTTTTTGAGAGTTTTTTGTTGCTGTTGTTAGTTGTTTTGGTTATTAGGACATTAGCTTTCTTGATTATTTTTTTCCAGTCTACACTACTGTATTTCACAGCTCCTTTT
>NW_022196900.1:46408941-46413746 GCF_008632895.1 Mastomys coucha | reverse complement strand
GATTTCACTGCTGTTGACTCAGCGTCTGACATTGATGAAGTGCCTGATATTATTCCTTTGGAAGAGGATGATTGAACCCAGTCATTACACACTCACAGCCTTGTCCTCTTAAGGCAAAAGACCACCCAACTAACACAAGGGAAGGCTCTATTTTATTGAAAACATAATATGTATTTTTTTTTAATCTTTGCACCTGTTTTATTCCTGTGGCTTTGGTGAACATTAATCTACTCCTTTTTGGCAGCTTGATCTTAGTTGTAAATGACATGAACTTTTGTAAGAGATCTTGTTCTGCATCCTGTGTCATTTTGTACAATTCTTTAATGTTTAATTGCTGAAATGCCTTTATAATAATACTGGGCGGTAGGCCAGGGAGATGGCTTAATGGGTAAAAGTGCTTGAGTTTGACTTTTTAGGACCCACCTGATAAAATGACTTTCTCAAACTGTTCTATACACACACACACACATACACACACACACACACACACAAATATGTAGTAAAAGTATTAAAATTATGTAGTATAAAATTGGACCAGAGAGTCGTTTTTTAACTGAACATTTGCTATTTTCTGTTTTTTTAACACATCCTTTTGTTTTGTTTCCGGACCTTGGGGCTAGTTGCTGGTCACGCAATGCTTTGTGGGTCTTATAGTTTCTCAGAGGGACTTCACGTGCTGCGAGACAGGGGCGCATGGCATGGTGGGAGATAGAGTCTTCTTAGGAAGACTAGTCCCGGAAGTCGGGCGGTGCCGCGCCGGCGCAGTGTATTCTTCCGCAAGCGCGGGAGTCTTGGTTTGCGTGGATCGCTGCACTCACTGAGGTGTTTTTCTGGGCGCGTTCGGCCTTTCGTGGTGGGATGGCTGTCGGAGAGGAGGCAGAGGGCGGCCGCAGCAGAAGGGTTGACGTCACCCCGGAATGCCTGTAGGAGGGGTTCAAGCGTCCTCAGGGTTTCGGTGCCTTCGTTTTCCTCCGTCACAGTCGCCGGGCCTGTGGAAAGCATGAGCTCGGCCCGGGACTCCGCTTTCGAGAAGCAGCATCTCTGGATGTACCTGCAGGCGCTGGGTTTGGATCCGAGTTCCAGCTTCACGTTCGGCGGGAAGATGGTGCTGCACGCGCACCTCGGAGAGTAAGGAGACCGGGGCGGTGGCGGTGTCCCTGGTGACCAATCACTGGCTGCCAGCCTTTGGCCGGGGCCTGTTGGTCTTCATCAGGGTAAGGGACGCGGGTGCAGAACGCTTTAGAGGAGTGAGTGCTCTGCAGTTGAGGCAAAACGGCGGGCCTGCTTAACCCTGCCTTTGTGGTCTGTAGTTGGTGGGAGGCGTCGGGGAGCTATATGTCCAAACGTCTTATAAGTAGTCATCTTTGAATCCGAACTAAAACATGTTACAGCTAGCAAAAACATGTATGAAAATGAAAATCAAAAGCCGATACCCTTTCGTTTGCCACTTCAGTTATGGCTGTGATCACAAAACAAAATACTTTGTTTATATTTACATACTTTAGACACGAGCTTCCGGTTTCAGGCCCGTTTCCTCCTTATAATTTAATGAAAAGAATGATTCCATTATTATATCACCATCATCACTATTATTATTACTATTATTATTAATATTAATTTATTTTATTTTGAAACTAAAACCCTCTCTCTGTGTAGTCCTGGGTTTCCTGGAATTCGTTCTGTAGGCTAGGCAGGCCTGAACTCAGATCCTCCTGCCTCTGCCTCCCAAATGTTGGGATTAAAGGTGTGTGCCACCCTCTTCCCTCTCTCCACGTGGCCATGGCCGGCCTCTACTTTTCTACCTTCTCTCTGTTTCCTACAATAAAGCTCTAAAACCATGAAGAAGAAGAAAAAAAAAGGTGTGTGCCACCTCTGCCCGGCCTTGTTTGTTTTTTTGTTGTTTTTTTATTTTTCTAGACAAGGCTTCTCTATGTAACAGCCCTAGCTGTCCTGGAGCTCTTTTTGTAGAGATGAGTATTGAGTACACTGTAGCTGTCTTCAGACCACCAGAAGAGGGTCTTTAGTTGCTGGGATTTGAACTCATGACCTTTGGAAGAGCAGTCGGTGCTCTTACCCACTTGAGCCATCTCACCAGCCCCTGCCCCTACCTCTTACGTGCTGTGATTAAAACATCCCACCAACCATCCCTGGTTAAATGAATTTTGTTTTTTGCTGCTTTAGACATTTTTATGCAACCTCAGTTAAATAGGTATATGATAGTATGCAATCATTCACTTGTAATAGGTTATACTTGTTATTTTAAAGTAATTCCATAGTATGCATGTAATTTTACTATTGGGGTGAAAATAAATTTGTATACTAAAGGGTGCTCCCCCTTTTTTTTCTTTGAGATGGATGATCATATACCATGGCTTCCAGATCTGCTTGCCTCTCTTGCTTAAATGTTGATTTCGTGTTAACTTTTGGTTGATGCATTTTCAGAAACTTGATGCTGTTACATCTTTCAAGAACCTCACATAACTATGCTACCAGAATAGGGTGTTGAAGTTTCCAGAAACAGGGCTGGAGACAGTTTCTGTTATGTTCCTCACCAAGGACAAGAATAATCTAGGAATAGATCAGTCATCTGTTGCCCCATCTATTTAGTTATTTTCTTTTTGTTTTTCTTCAAAATTTTTTTTTCCAAGACAGGGTCTCGCTATTTAGCTCTCTGACTGTCCTGGAATGCACTATGTAGATCGGGCTGGCCTCAGACTCACAAGAGATCCATTTGCCTCAGCTTCCTAGGTACTGAGACTAAACGTATGACACACTATGCTCAGGTGTTTCTTTTTTCTTGAGATAGTGTCTTAACTCCACCCAACTGGCTTTCTGCTTGTGATGATCCTCTTGCCTTGGCTTCTGGAGTGCTGGGGTTGATTGCAGGAGTGTGCCTTTATGCCTGGCTGGTCTTTGTTAATATAATTTCAGTTCTAGTGACTGTGTTAATGCACTTAGGCATCTATTTTTCCCTCTCCATCCTTCTCCCTCCCTCCTTTCTTCTTTCTTCTCTCCTCTTCTTCTTCCTCTTCCTCTTCTTCCTCCTCCTCCTCCTCCTTCTCCTCCTCCTCCTCCTCCTCCTCCTCCTCCTCCTCCTCTTCTTCCTTCTCTCCTATTGTGGCCAGGGATGACCTTAAACTCCTAATCCTCTTGCCTCCACCTCCAAGTGTCAGGTATAGTAGAAGTATGTACCACCACTCCCAGTTATTCATCTTTTCCTTAGGTTTTGTTTGATTTATTGTCTGTGTGCAAGTAGGAGCCACAGCAAGTGTGTGGAGGTCAAAGGACAATGTTTAGTTAGATGATGATTTACCTAAGTTTGGGAATAGAACTCAGATCTCCAGGCTTGCATTTCTGGGAGGCAAATTCCTTTACTTACATGTCTCATCTATTTCTTGATTTCTCAGTCTCTCTTTCTCTCTCTCTCCCTCTCTCTCCCCCCCCCCCCCTCTCTCTCTCTATATATATATATATGTATATATGTATATATGTATATATTTATATATTTATATATTTACATTTGTGTGGAGTCAATTCTTTCCTGCCACTGTGTGGGTGTCCCAGGGATGGAACTCAGGTAGTAAGGCTTAGTGGCAAGCACCTTTACCTGCTGACCCACCTAGAACAGAATTTTATTTATTTATTTATTTATTTTTGGTTTTTTGAGACAGGGTTTCTCCATGTAGCCTTGGCTGTCCTGGAACTCACTCTGTAGACCAGGCTGGCCTCGAACTCAGAAATCCACCTGCCTCTGCCTCCCAAGTGCTGGGATGAAAGGCGTGTGCCACCACCACCCGGCAAGAGCAGACTTCTAACCAAAGTACTACATATGCTAATAGTAGTAACTACTAAACAATTACCAAGTCACATTTAATGTCATATCATGTTTATTTGAAAACAACAAATTCTGTTCATGTCTGTAGCAAACTTTTTGTTTGTAGTTCTATGAGTTTATAGTTTAAATGGGCATATGTTAACTTCTGTTCTTATAAATTGTTTCAGTCCAAGGTATTTGTCTCAAAGACTGCATTTTGAAAGACTCATTAGTTTTGTTAGGGAGTGGACTAGAAGGAAAGGAGACCTGCATAGTTAATCCATACCTATTAAATTAGCAGTGAGAAGGAAAAGAGAGTTGGAGGTGGTATATGTCTTCATTCAATTCTTGTTGAATGCACACCTGACTTGGGATATTTAGGGGAGGAGGTAATTTTTCTAGCTTCTAGATTGAAGTTTTGTATGTATATTGAGGACAATCAGGTTATTAAAATATATCTTAAGAAAATAGTATAATACTTTAAAGAAGAATTTGGGATAAATGTTATTTGTAAATGGTCTAAAATAGTTACCCAACATTTATCAAGTTCTCAAAAAAAATTTAGCTTTTGTTACTACCACCACCACCACCACCACCACCACCACCACCATCACCACCACCACCTAGCAAATCCCATCAGAGGGTTTATTCTCTGCTAATTATGTTTTCATCCCTTTCTGTTTAATGTTCATAGCAATAAAGCAAAGGGTAGTTTTTTATTTGGATCTCTGCTTTCACAATCAGAAAATAAAAGCTTGTATGCTTGTCTCTTTTTTTCTTCATTATTTACTCACTTTACATTTTTATTACATCTCACCTACCCCACTGACAAGTCCGTCCCTCCTTGCATGCTTTTCAATTTGTATAAAATGTATCGGAATGAGAAAAATTAATTTGCCTTGGCCTCTTGAGAATGAAAATACCAGCATGGCCGGCAGTGGTTTTAATCCCAGCATTTGGGAGGCAGAGGCAGGCAGATTTCTGAGTTTGA
>NW_022196900.1:46405952-46408931 GCF_008632895.1 Mastomys coucha | reverse complement strand
AAAAAAAAAAGAAAAATACCAGTATGAGTGAATTCGTAGGTAGTTATGATACCGGAGAGCTTTAGTGCAATATCTGGACAGTTTTTGATGTTGAATAGCTTTAGTAATCATTTATCTTTGCTTTTTCATTTTAAACCACTAGGAACATGTTTGACAAACTGAACCGTGATGCCTTTCATATAGTTTCTTATTTTCTGTTTAAAACATTGGATGAGTCTCTTGCCAAAGAAGTTTTCAGGTAAGAAAAAATTATTTCATTTTCTTCTTTTAGTCATTCTCAGATTTGAAAGACTTTTTTTTTTTTTAGACGGGTTTCTCTTTGTAGCATTGGCTGTCTGTCCTGGAAATCACTCTGTAGACTAGGCTGGCTTTGAACTCAGAGATCCACATGTCCTGCCTCTGAGTGCTGGGATCAAAGGTGCATACTACCGTCAGCTGGCCATTGTTTAGAGTGGGTGTACCCTTAGAAACTGGAGTGCTTAAGCTTTATATAGCTGTGTGTGTTTGTATGCTTATTTTAAAAAACTATATTTCGTAAATATTGTAGAATTTGTTCTTTAAAAATTTTTTTTTTGTTTGTTTTGTTTTTTGTTTTTTTTCGAGACAGGGTTTCTCTGTGTAGCCTTGGCTGTCCTGGAACTCACTCTGTAGACCAGGCTGGCCTTGAACTCAGAGATCCACCTGCCTCTGCCTCCCAAGTGCTGGGATTAAAGGCGTGCACCACCACCGCCCGGCTTGTTCTTTAAAATTTGACCTGCTGTTCTTTATGGTCTTCTTCTGATGTGAGATGGAGTTTTACTCTGGCTAGCCTGGAGCTCAGTATGTATAATAATCATACACCAGGCTGGTCTCTAACATCTGCCTCTGCCTGTAGTGCTAAGATTAAGGTGTGTGCCACCACTGCTGATGCACACCTTTTAATACCAACACTTGGGAGGCAGAGGCAGGCAGATTTCTGAGTGTGAGGCTAGCCTGGTCTACAGAGTGAGTTCTAGGCCAGCCAGAGCTACACAGAGAAACCCTGTCTTGAAAAACCAAAAAACTAAAACAGACAAACAAACAAACATATCAGCTTAATGGTCTTAATTAGGTCTAAAAATGGATTAATATATACTTATTTTTTTCCTGTATAAAGTTTTTATTTTGGGATAAATAGAGAGATAGATAGCTATGATTAAGATCACTGGCTGTTCTTCCAGAGGACCTGGGCTTGATTTCTTATTCCCACATGTTGGTTTATAACCATCTGTATGTAACTCTAATCTTATCAAAAAGAGTTGCACTCCCTGGTGACTAAACATTCAAATATGGGCCTGTGGGGGCATTGTTATTCAAAACACCACAAAGGGGTTTCAGATTTTTCTGTTTTTTCCTGATTAAAAACATCATGGCTCATTCTGTGTTTTAGATAATGTGAAGACAAAAGCAAGCATCATTTCTAAACCCACTAAGCCGAGAACATAACTGTTTACATTCTATATGAGAACATTCTGTTTACATACTGTTTTCTATAAAAAAAAAATACCAGTTTTTTTCCCCCTTGTCTATTAGGGATTGAGTTTACTCTATTCTAAAGTACAAAATGATTCCTTTTTTGAGAGATAGGATCTCTCTATGTAGCTTGGGTTGGTCTGGAACTCTCAGAGATTCTCCTGCCTCTTCCTTCTTAGTTACAGATTAAAGGTATACACCATTATATTGGGATCAAAGCTTGATTCTTTAAATAAGTATACATTAGTAAATAAGTGTACAAAAAAAATTGTAAAGTGTCCCCCCACTCTCCTTTTTTTCCATAGCTAGGGTTTCATTATTACCCCTTGCTAGCCTGGTTATCTATGTAGATTTTGAAATCATCAGTTCCACATGCCTCTGTCTCCCCCCAGTGATAGGATTAAAAGCTTGCACCAAGACTGCCTTATTTTTTTGGCAGAGCTCTATAATATATAATTATTTGTAATAAATTGAACTCCTGATTTAAGAAAAAGAACTGTTTTATCATAGGTTAATGTCTTTAGCTGAGTCTAGGAATAGTAGTTTAATTTGTTTTGCTTTAGTGTTTATACTGGGGGGAGCAAATTTGATGTTTTTTAAATTTTGTTAAGTTTGTATTTTAGGAGGTGTGGTTTGAATAGGAATGACCCCCATGAATTCATGTGTCAATGTTTGGCTATAGGGAATGTCACTGTTATAGTAGATATGGCCTTATTGAAGGAGGTGTGGCCTTGTTAGAGGAAGTGTGTCACTGTGAAGGTGGAGCTTGAAGTGTTAAATGCTCAAGCTACAAGCGATGACACACACACACACACAGTCTTCTGCCTGTAGATGAAGATGTAGAACTTTTGGCTCCTCCAGCCCCCATGTCTGCCTTCCCCCATGATAATGAACTAAACCTTGGAAACTGTAAGCTAGCTCCAACAAAAAGTATTCCTTTATATGAGTTGCCTTGGTCATGGTGTCTCTTTACAGCAATAAAATCCAAACTAAGACAGAAATGTTCATTAGTCTGCTGTTCTTATCTTTTCAAGAGATTGCTGGCCTCCATTTGACCAAAAACGTGATGTGGAATTCCGGAAACATTGCTGTGAATGGTTAAAAGAGATTTCTGTAAGTATTTTCCTTTGTAAAATAGAAGATGCAGATTTGAAGAACATCCAGGTGTGCCTGTAATCCCAGAGCTTCAGAGGCAGAGAGAGGCAGGAAGATCCATCTGGATTAAGGTTATCCTGGTCTTTGTGTTGTGTAGTAAGGTTGCTTTATAAAAATAAACACAACAGCTGTCTGGGCCGGCTGGTGCCCTGAGCAGACCTTGGGCACAAGCTCCACAGCCAGTCCCAAAACACCCAGAGGAAGCTCCACTCCCAGGCATGCCATGGACTGGGATTTCTCGCGGGGTCCCTGTTCCGCGGGACAAGGGATTCTGGCCAGGTGGGCACGGGAATCGGCTTTGACAAACAGACTACACACGGGTGGTGTAAAATC
>NW_022196900.1:46367707-46405347 GCF_008632895.1 Mastomys coucha | reverse complement strand
GGCAGGAGGCTGACTTTCCTTGAAGTTTTCGCCTCAAATACCGCCATCACGCAAGTGTGCGTGGCACAGGCACTCTAACACGCCCAGGATCAGAGGTGAGGAGGACACAACATCTGTCCCAACAACGGGAGTAATTGGGACCAGCAGGACACAGGCACACAGGAACTCTGCCAGCCCAGTGGCTCGGGTTGCTTCTGGTCTGTCTCAGCCGGTCGGTGCCCTGAGGAGACCTTGGGTGCAAGCTCTGCAGCCAGCCTCACAACCCCCAGAGGTAGCTCCACTCCCAGGTGCTCTAACAAGCCCAGAATCACAGGATCACAGAGACAGCTTGACTTTGAGGAGTTCTGACACAACCAGATCATAGGAAGGACAGATGGGCTCCAGTCAGATTTAGCAAGGGCAGGTAGCACTAGAGATAACCAGATGGTTTGGGGCAAGCATAAGAATATAAGCAACACAAACCAAGGTTACTTGGCATCATCAGAACCCAATACTCCCACCATTGCAAGTCCAGGACACACCATCACACCGGAAAAGCAAGATTCAGATCTAAAATCACTTCTCATGATGATGATACAGGACTTTAAGAAAGACGTAAATAGCGCCCTCAAAGGAATACAGGAGAACACAGGTAAAGAGCTAGAAGCCCTTCAAGAGGAAACACAAAAAATCCCTTAAAGAACTACAGGAAAACACAATCAAACAGGTGAAGGAAATGAACAAAACCGCCCAGAATCTAAAAATGGAAATAGAAACAATAAAGAAATCAGAAAGAGAGACAACCCTGGAGATAGAAAACCTAGGAAAGAAATCAGGAGTCATAGATGCAAAGCTCCTAACCAAAACCATCCAGGAAATCTAAGACACATCAAGAAAACCAAATCTAAGGGTAATAAGTATAGAAGAGAGTGAAGATTCCCAACTTAAAGGGCCAGTAAATATCTTCAACAAAATTATAGAAGAAAACTTCCCTAACCTAAAGAAAGAGATGCCCATGAACATATAAGAAGCCTACAGAACTCCAAATAGACTGGACCAGAAAAGAAATTCCTCCCGTCACATAATAATCAAAATACTATAGTTTTCAGAACAGCTTACATATTTTAAAAGTATTTATATACCCAAAAGAAATGTAGACAATTAAATTGGGAGGGGGTTTGTAAGAGAACAACACTGAAAGCTTTGCTTGACGTTTGTAACTCTTGTATCAAGTTACCACAGTAAGAGCCAAGATTTTAAGGTCTACTAAATACAAAACAAACAAACAAACAAAAACACTTTGTATATTTATGTTCATTTAAGAAAATATTAGTAGTGATGTATTATTTTGAAATATCCAGTTAATACATTTGGAGTTATTTAAAATTTATATTGAGAAAAACGTTATGTATTTTCAGTATTGCCATAGATAAGCATCTACATAAGACTGCAAATTTGATTGTTGTTTTATATCAAATAACTTTTAAAGATTTATTTATTTATTTAATGTATATGAGTACACACTGTAGCTGTACTATAGTTGTGAGCCTTCACCTGGTTGTTGGGAATTGACTTTTTAGGACCTCTGCTCATTTTGGTAGACCCTCCACTCGCTCAGTCCCTACTTGCCCCAGCCCAAAGATTTATTTATTATTATAAATATGTACACTGTAGCTGTCTTCAGACACCAGAAGAGGGTGTCAGATCTCATTATGGATGATTGTGAGCCACCATTTGGTTGCTGGGATTTGAACTCAGGTCCTTCAGAAGAGCAGTTGGTGCTCTTACCAGCTGAGCCATCTCTCCAGCCCTCAACAACTTTTATAATACTCATTTTTATTGTTGTAATATTTTATAAATTTTAAAGAATATGACAAAAAAAGATATTGTAGGTATTGAAGGGGGAGTCTCTGGGAGGAGTTGGGGTACAAAAGGAAAACAAGAATGATTTAATTCTATTTACTTAAAATATGTTTTTAAATGTTAACAAATTCAGATAAATTGAAATCATGTAACTTTTCTCATTATAATGCAATAAAACTTGGGAAAAAAAGAATAGGAAGCAAGGCAAACTCATACTGTAACACTGACTTTTTAATTCACAGAAAACTTCTGCAGTTCTTTCTACATATATTCTGCTTAATCCTCACACTTATACACTTAATAAATCATTTTATAATTTCCTAAAAAAAATAAATAAATAAACACAACAACAAAAATATCCCTTAAGGCTGAGGATTTAGTTCAGTGGTAGGATACTGGCCTAGAGTGTGTGAGCCTGTGTACCTTCACCCTAGTAAAACCATCCAGCCAAACCAAGAACAACTAATTACTAAACTATGTTAATCCTTTTCAAAAAATGAAATCTGTGAGTGTGTCTAGGCCCGTGGTTGATTTTGTTTTTTTTTTCGAGACAGGGTTTCTCTTTGTAGCCCTGGCTGTCCTGGAACTCACTCTGTAGACCAGGTTGGCCTCGAACTTAGAAATCCACCTGCCTCTGCCTCCCAAGTGCTGGGATTAAAGGTGTGCGCCACCACCGCTCGGCCTGTGGTTGATTTTGGATGTCTAACTTGATTATACTTTTCTTTTGGTTTTTTGGGGACAGGTTTCTCTGTGTAGCCCTGGCTGTCCTGCAACAGGCTCTGTAGACTAGGCTGGCCTTGGACTCAAGATTTGCCTGCTTTTGGCTCCCAAGTACTTGGATTAAAGATGTGGGTCACCATGCCTGTCCAAAGCTGGTTCTCTTTCTGAACTTGAGACTGCCTGTTACTGCCTGTCTAGCTAGCCAGGTTGCCACCAGAAAAATTATTTTCCCAGAATGCTGGGTTTATATGCCTGTCTGGCTTCTCTTTGAATTCTGGGATTTTAAGTAATCCTCATGCTTATGTATGTGATAAGGGCTTTATCTCCCCAGCCTCCAAAGTAGAGCTCTAACTTTCCTGGAATTCATATGTAGATCAGGCTGGTCTTGAGCTCCTAGAGATCTTTCTGCCTGTCTCTCTCTGCCTGAGTGCTTAGGTTAAAAGCCTGTGCCACCATTCACAGCCCTTAAGGACTTCATTTCTCTCCCTAGTGATTATAACTCTGTAACATTCTACTCAACTTTCTTAGGTTTGAAAATGGTAGGAGTGGAGTGGAGGTAGTATCTAGCTGAAACTTTGTTTTCTGACTATTTTCCATGCCTCCACTATGAAGGGGTTGACGATTTACTGTCCTTCAGAGAGGATCTGACATGCAGCTTTCTACTGCAGGATTATCACATGATGGGCTGGAAAGATGGCTTAGTGGTTTAGAGCACTGGCTACTCTTTCAGAGGACCGAGGTTTGATTCCTAGCACCTACATAACCATAGCAGCAGCTTTCAAACTCCAATTCCAGTAAACTCCAGTTCTAGGGGATCTGATGCCTTCTACTGGCCATAGCTATGAGTGTGTGCATCTGTACATAGGCATACTTACAAAGCACCCGCACAAATAAATAATGAATTAAAATAAGTGATTAAAACTGTGACAGGTACTGTTGATTGAATCATCTCGTGTCTTCTTTCCTAGGCTGAATGTGGGAGTAGTTTTCCTCAAGTTGTTGGCTCATTGCTTATATCTCCTGGTGGTCCTAAGTTTATTCATCTGATGTATCAATTTGCAAGATATGTTGCAATCAAATATATTAAAACAAGATCTAACAGTAAGTTTACTTATACTATATTTGTTTTTATTCTTAAATTGTTATTGTTCATAATTTTAAAATCAAGATCAAAATGAGTTAAAAAGCATCTGGTTAATATTGTACTCATCTACGACTGGAAACCTCACAATGAGCCTTTAATATTTGTGTTTAACTTTATTATGTTCTGGCACAGAGTTTGGAGTACATTTTTCATAGGAAAGTCAAATGACTATTTTAGCCTTTATTAGTTCCTTCTGCTTTATTTTTACGCTTCAGAAACAGAGAAGCTGCAAGCCTGGTGGCACCTGGAGGCTGAGTGGGATGAGTAAGTACTTTATCTCCTGAGCTATCTCCCCAGCCTCCAGAGTGTAGCTCTAGCTGGCCTGGAATTGATATGTAGGTTCAGAGATGCTTATACAGATCTGTAATTTGAGCCTAGAAGGCTGAGGCAGGCTGACCTCAAGTTGAGAGCCAGGTTTATTGCAGAGTTTAGGCCTCTTTCATGGATCTCTTTATAGGAGACCATGTCTGGTGTTGTGATACATACTAACATTTGGGAGGCTGAGTCAGGAAGATTGCTAATTTGAGGTCAGCCTGAACAGTGTAAATTTCAGGCTAGCTTGGACTCATAGACTGTCTTAAACACTATTCAAATCAAACAAAAAAATGAAGAAAACTCATTAATGAGACTATAGCCTTGGTTTTGGATCACTGGGTATTAGTTCATAGAACTTTCATTTTAGAACTGCTTTTTTTTTCTTTTGGTTTTTTTTCGAGACAGGGTTTCTCTGAGTAGCCTTGGCTGTCCTGGAACTCACTCTGTAGACCATGCTGGCCTTGAACTCAGAAATCCACCTGCCTCTGCCTCCCAAGTGCTGGGATTAAAGGCGTGTGCCATCACCGCCCGGCAGAACTGCTTTTTATTATACCTAACAAATACCCTAATTTATTTACCCAGCATACAGCTGAGATTTCCAGTGTTAGAAGACTTCTGAATTCTGCGAATTTTCTTCAAGTTAGACATCGTGGAGGTTTCTGTGCAGCATGCTGGGATGTGGATAACTTGTTCTAGGTGGGGTGTGGGGACCGAGGTGGAGAGAATATCTATCCTTGTTGTTGATCTGTGTTTACAATAAGATGTAGATAAAAACCTGACATCAGATATGATTGTATGAATTCATCTTCATTCATCATCACTAACAAAGTGAAGAGTTGCTTGAAAAAAAATGGCACATATTTGATTTGATTTTCATTTCTCCTGTCTGTCTTACTGGAAAGACAAACTCATGGTGACATTTTCTGTGATCTTGCCTTCTATATAGATTCTCTACATTTTGCAGAAACATTTAATGCAAAACCACAAGATATGCACAAGTGCCTTGCCAGAAGCCATGTAGCACGTAACAGATTTTTACAGATTTTGCAAAGAGAACATTATGTTATCCAAAAATACCAGGATAATGCACAGTAAGTAAAGTTAGAAAATTATTAAAAATTTAAAAATTAAAATATTAAAAATTTTAAAGTTAGAAAATTATTTCCTTTTTGAGTAAATATCACCAATATAAATATGTCCAGAAATAATTTATGCCTATTTCAAAATCTTGGCCATTAATACTGCATTTTAACTATGTGATTTTTTTAAAAAAAGATTTATTTATTATATGTAAGTACACTGTAGCTGTCTTCAGACACCTCAGAAGAGGGCATTAGATCTCATTACGGATGGTTGTGAGCCACCATGTGGTTGCTGGGATTTGAACTCAGGACCTTCGGAAGAGCAGTCAGTGCTCTTAACTGCTGAGCCATCTCTCCAGCCCCCTAACTATATAACTTTTAAAATTATTTTTACTTTATGTTTATGGGTGCTTTGCTTGAACATATGTTTGTACACTGGAAGTATCTGATGCCCACAGAGGCCAGATGAGGGTGTTGATTCTCTTGGAAGTAGAGTTAAAGACAGTTGGGAGCCACATGAGTACTGGGAATTGAGACCTTGAGGGGCAGCAAGTATTCTTCAGTGTTTAGCCCTCTCTCTAGCCCTGGAATTCTAGTTTTGGATTATAATTGTCCTAATTGTATTTTGAATTTTTTAGTCTATATATTCATTTTGTAACTTTTGCATTTAATATTTATTTTATAATTTTAGTAGATATTTTATACCTTCAAACAAATACTGCATATTTTAGTCAATTTATAGTAGAGTACTGCATGTAGTGAGAATTCTGGAATTTTGGTTTCTTTAAAAAACAGAAATATTGGGCTGGTGAGATGGCTCAGTGGTTAAGAGCACGGACTGTTCTTCCTAAGGTCCTGAGTTCAAATCCCAGCAACCACAAGGTGGCTCACAACCATCTGAAATGAGATCTGACGCCTTCTTCTGGTGCATCTGAAGACAGCTACAGTGTACTTACATATAATAATAAATAAATCTTTAAAAAAATAAAACAGAAATATTGTAAGAATTTGTCTTTGTTTTAATCCCAGGTGTGAGAATATGGGGTTACTTTGGACTGTCCGCAGTAGCTGACTATGATTTGCCTTGTGCTCTAGTAGAGATGTTGTTTTGCCAGCTGCAGATAGTTTCTGCATTTGTGTGCTGTTTGGAATTGCGGGTATATAGACGATAGGGTCCCTGAGATGGTGGGGTTGGTGATTGTTGGTCATTCTCATTCTGTCTCTGTCTCTCTCTTCTCCTCTCTCATTCTCTATTTCCTACCTAGTGATAGGGGGTTAAACTGGAGGGCTAAACGGTAGGAAAATGTGGAACCCACAAAGTAGCAAAGCCAGCTTCAACTGCTGTGTGTGTATGTATGTATGTAAGTATGTTTGTATGTATCTTCCTATTTATTTTTAGTTAATTGAGAGGATCTCACTGTGAAGTCTTGGCTGACCTGGCCCTTGCCATGTGCATCAGTCTTGAATGTGTGTTCCTCTTGCTGCTTCTTCCTAACTATTACAAGCATGTGGCATGATCCAGTTCATAGTATTATATATGTCTGCTTATCTACTCAACATATCTTACTGATTTTTTTTTTCCTGTGTATACTGTTGTCACAACATGAAAAGAGACAGAAAAGACTGTCAAGGATTTGGTTGTATCTTTACTTTATGTGTAAAAATAAACATGTATTATGTGTGTATGCTTCATATTGTGTCAGTGGAAGTCAGGACAACTTTTGAAAGTTTTTTTTTTTTTAAGATTTATTTATTTAGTAAATGTAAGTATACTGTAGCTGTCTTCAGACACTCCAGAAGGGGGCATCAGATTTGTTACAGATGGTTGTGAGCCATCATGTGGTTGCTGGGATTTGAACTCAGAACCTTTGGAAGAGCAGTCGGTGCTCTTAACCGCAGAGCCATCTCTCCAGCCCCTTGAAAGTTGTTTTTTATCTGCTGTATGGTCTGTGTATGGAACTCCGGTGGTCAGGCTTGGAGGCCAGTGCTTTACCTCTCTGAAGGATCTTGCTTCAAGTCCTTTGTTTTACTGTTAAAAATGCAGTAAAGATAAGAAAATAAAAGAAACAAGTGGGGCATATCAGTAATGGGAATGTTCTTTTCTGTTGTTTTTTACAGTCTATCTGTTAAGCAAGTACGGAATGCAAGATCAGAGTGCATGGGTCTACAGAACCAAATTAAAAGGCAAGTGACTTTTAGAGCTGGAATAGACCTTACATAAAGTTTAAATTTTGAATTTTACAAGTAATGAGACTACTAAAAATAGAAGTAGAATGATATGTCATTACTTGTTGATGCTAGGACTAGAACATTTTTTCCTCACTTTTAATAAAGTTCTAAAAATTATTATTGCACTGTTTGAGTTCTTTGTTTTTGAAACAGATCTCACTATGTTTGTAGCCCTGGCTGGTTTGGTACTTTATATAGATCATGCTTGTGTTGAACTGATAAGAGATCTGCCTGCCTCTGCCTACTGAGCATCCAGATTAAAGGCTTTCACCACTACACTCAGTTGACAGCTAGAGAATTACTATTTTTTAACTGAATGCCTTTTTGTAGTTTGCAGACCAATTGGTTTCTTGGATGTAAAATTACCATGTGAATTTTTTATGAATAAATCAATCATTTAATTTTTTTTTATTAGAATGGAGCCGTATGATGACAAGAGTAATCTACAAGAGAAGATTCAAAAGGTGAGACACTTTTTAATAGCAGGGGATCTGTTTATTGTGGACGGCTCTGTAGGGTATCAATGCTAGCATTTTTCTAGATCAGTATATTTCAGAATCCTGATAATGTAATTCCAAGTGAGACACAGCCACAAAGAACATATGTAATAATTTTAGTTTTGTTTAAAAATATAGATTACATATATATATATATATATATATATATATATATATATATATATATATATATAGCCACACGTGGGAAATAACAAAATGTTAGCCGTAGGGCTTTGATGAAAAGGTTTGGTTTTCTGTGTTTTTCTAAGTTCTCTGTAATGAATCTATAGCATATGAGGGAAAAATGTTATGTTAAAAAAACATAGGAAAGAGCAGGAGAGGTGGCTCAGTGGTTAAGAGCATTGGCTGCTTTTCTGTTTGATTCCTAGTACCCACATAGCTCCTCTCAATCATGTGTAACTCCTGTCCCAGGAGACCTGATGTCCTGTTTTGGTTTTAGCTAGCAGTGGGTGAATCTGGTATATAGGCATACACGAAGACAAAAGATTCATACACATAAAATAATAATAAAATGTTTAAAAAATAAAATAGAAAAAATATTATTTGAAAAAATACTCCATTGCTTTCAAGGGGAACTAAGTTCATAGTGTTTATACTTACTTTACCTTTGTTTTGAAAAGGAAGGATGTGACTGTTTCTCACTTGCTCTTGTTTTTTTTCTGATTGAATCTTGCTTATTTATTCATCTTTTGTTTTCTCTCCTTCCCTCTCTTCCTCTTCTTCCCTTCCCTTCCCCTCTGCCCTCCCTTCTGGCATTTCCTTTTTTCATTTTCAAGCTTTCCATGGGTAACACTATTTTTGGACGATAGAATAAAGATTTCAAAGTTTGATTGGAAATTATATAAGCTGTATTCTTCCTAAGAAATTCATTAGCTCAGCTGTGATGGTACAAGCCTTTAATCTTAGCACTGGAGAGGCAAAGGCAGTCTGATCTTAGGAGTTGGAGGTTAGTGTTGTCTAAGCCAGTTCTTTGCCGGTGAGGTTCCCTAGTGATGCATTTACTTAATCAGCTGTATTTCACTCATTATTAAGGGATAAATATTTATGCCAAAAACTTTGTTAGTATAGACATATGGTATGTGTGGATTTTATATTTTGTTTTGTTTTCAAAGGTTCGGTCTTTGTGGGTGTCAGTGAATGAGACACTCATGGTTGTGGAAAAGGAGAGAGAAGTTATTAGTTCACTGTTCGGCTTTGTAAACCAGTATGCTTTGGATGGAGCTCATGTTGCTGTTAATATTCCAAGGCTCTTACTTGACAGACTTGAGGAGCAGATGTGTCAGGTAAGTTTTGCTGTAGAGGGAACATGTTAGCACAGTGTCACTGCTTTTTACATTGTCATCTTAGAGATTTCCTACTGCTTCAAGCATTTGTGTTCTTCATTAATCTTCATAGAGGAACTGTCAGAGGTGTGTAAGTTTGTATCCATTTGCTTTTGTCGTTTTGTATAGTATAGAAAGGTTAACATTGCTTAGTATGAAGATAGTACTGTATTGATTCTTTACATTTTGTGTGTGTGTGTGTGTGTGTGTGTGTGTGTGTGTACATGTCTGAGTACACTCATGCCATGGTATGTGTGTATTTGGAGGTCAGAGGACAATTTATGGGAGTCTATTTTCTTTTTCATGTGTGTCCTGGGGCAGAATTCAGTTTGTCAGGCTTGGTGACAAGTGTCTTTATCCACTGAGCCATTTCAACTCTTTGTATTAGTCCTTTATAAATTTTCCCCTGCCTCAACCTCTTCAGTGCTGAGATTGTAGGCTCCATCAAGTATAGCTCTCTTTGTGTGCTTTTGTTTTTGTTTCTTATGACTGGATCAACTATGTAGCTTTGGCAAGTCTAGAGCTTGATTTATAGACTAGGCCTGCCTCTGCTTTCTGAGTTCTGGGGTTAAAGGGGTGCTCCACCACACTTGACCTTTTATAAAGTCTGTATGCTCTGGCTTTTGCTTACTTATCTTTAAGCAGAATGTGACTGGTGCACTCTTCATTCACAAACCTTGCTGAGTTGCTCTACAGGTCTTCTTTGGAAGGCTTCTGCTCCTCAGTACTTGACAGCGCCTGTGCTGTCACGGTACCAAGAGTAGGGCGTAGGCCTGGGGGATTTAACAGAAGACACAGACTCCATCACTCACCAAGGAAGAATGCCAATTTTTATTCCTCTTTGCTCAATTTATACTGAGCAGCATGGGGGGGAATAAAAAAAAAAACACAAAGAGGAAACCCCCAACTGGGGCTGACTCCTCCCACCTGCAAATGGGCGGAATGGGCCGAACATAACATCCTATCTTGAAGCAAACAGGTTCTGCAAAGAGACATCCAGGTAGGAGGTCTGTATCCAACAAGTACTTTACTTTGGAAACAAGCTATGGGGAGATTGCTCCCAAATTGCTTACCCTTACCCTTTCTGTCTTCTCTTTCATCTTGATCTTAAGCAGTCCTTGTGAATGCTTTACCTCCTTTAGCTCTGTGATGGCAATACCTCAGTTTTCCTTGTGGATTTTCAGAGTACTGGCCTTAGGTTTTTCTTTTCTTTTTTTAATTGTGTAAGTTTTTAATTTGTTCATTTTGCCTCCAACTCTGTGTTTCTCTGTGTATCCCTGGCTGTCCTGGACTCACTGTGTAGACCTTGCTGTCCTGGAACTCAGAAATCCACCTGCTTCTGCCTCACAAGTACTGGGATTAAAGGCATGCACCACCATTGCCCGGCTATTTTATTTCTCAAGCAGAGTCTCATTGTATGTTTCGGACCAGCCTGGAACTAGCATCATAGACCAGATTGGCCTTTGAATTCACAGAAGTCCACTTGCCTCGGCCTCCTGAGTGTTGAGACCAAGACAAGCACCATAACATCTGGTCCCTACAGCGTGTTACTAAACTGGTATCTCTAGCCTTTCTTCTTTAACCAAAGCAGCATCTATCTTCATTTCTGTCTTCATTTGGAACATTTAATTGTACGCCTTACTTTTTCCTTAGTATGTACAGTTCATTTAGTACTTACCACATATCAGGTAATGACTGTAGTATATTGAAGGTACATAGATTAAATATTTTGTGAAGAGATTTCACTTTAAGATACAATATATGTGCATCAAATTCATAGTATATAGCAATCAACATGTGTGAATTCAGATACCTATAAGTGTAAGCAGGTATCAGAAAAGACATTAATTGCCAGGCAGTGGTGGCGCATGCCTTTAATCCCATCACTTGGGAGGCAGAGACAGGTGGATTTCTGAGTTAGAGGCCAGCCTGGTCTACAGAGTGAGTTCCAGGACAGCCAAGGCTACACAGAGAAACCCTGTCTTGAAAAAAAACCAAAAAAAGAAAAAAAAGACATTAATTATATATAAGCATACAGATAAGGCAGGCAGTGATGTCTTTAGAGAAAACCACTTAATATTTTTTTGTTTTGTTTTGTTTGAGATACTGTCTCCCTGTACTGTAGCTCTGTAGCTCTGGCAGGCTTAGAAGTCACTATGTAAACCAGGCTGGCCTTGAACTCACAGTGATACACCTGTCTTTGTCTCTGGAGTGCTGAGATCAAAGGCGTGTGTGTGTTTGGTCTTAAGGTTTTATTATAGAAAAGAGAGAGAGAAAGATAAGGTAGAAAAGCAGAGTCTGGCCATGACCACGTGGAGGAGGGGGAAGGAGAGAGATGGAGCAAGAGGTGAGAGTAAAGACAAGAAGAGTGAGAGGTTGAGACAGGGTCTCTCACTGGGATCTGGGGCTCGTGCTAATAGGGTAGGAAAAAAAATCTAGGGATCTTCCTGTCTCTACTTTGCCAGTGCTGGGATTACAAGTACATGACACCATACTCACTTTTTCTGGGGTCTGCATGCTTTACTGATGTAAATACTTTGTAAGGACTGAATAACCTCATCAGCCCCCTGAATCTTTTTTTTTTTGGTTTGTTTGTATTAGGATAGATGGCATGTGAAACTTGTTAAAAAATAAATTTTGTCATTTGGTAGTGACAGGCAGATCTTAGTGCAGGACCAGCTTGGTTGACATAGCTCAGCTGGGCTACATAGCAAGAACCTGACTCAAAAAAAATGGTGATTTTTTTTTTTTTGCTTTGTTTTCAAATCTGTTCTTTATATTTAGACTGATTTATATGACTCTGTGTATGTGTGTGTGTGTGTGTGTGTGTGTGTATGCCACATGTGTACCTGGTATTTATAGATGCATACCACACATAGGGCTGTGTGTGGTAGGAGATGATTGTAAGCTTTTGTAACTGAACATGAGTCCTGCAGGAGTACCAAATGATCTTAACTAACTGCTGAACATCTCTCCAACCCCTCTTTATCTTTCATTGCATCTATTTGTATTTTTGTTTGTTTGTTTTTCGAGACAGGGTTTCTCTGTGTAGCCCTGGCTGTCCTGGAACTCACTGTGTAGACCAGGCTGGCCTCGAACTCAGAAATTCTCCTGCCTCTGCCTCCCAAGTTCTGGGATTAAAGGTGTGCGCCACCACTGCCTGGCTTGTATTTTCTTTTTTGCTAGATTTTTACCCTTTTGCATGATGTGAGAGTGATGTGAGAGTTCTTTGACGGTTCTTTGACGGTTCTTTGACGGTTTTTATACGATTGAAATTTTTTTACATAGTTTTATATTTGGGTGATTATTGTGTTTTCCCCCTACTCTTTCTTAAGGTAATGTTATATAATAGTAAAAAAGCATCAGTATGCAAGTTTATTACCGATAAGAACATACCGATCTTTGCTTTTTCTCCCTCCCCCTTACCCCCTTTTTTTCTGAATCTTTAGTTGCAGATAGGAAATGTTTATGAGGCTGGAAAATTGAACCTCGTAACAATTATTCAGTTGCTAAATGAAGTCTTGAAAATAATGAAATATGAACATTGTAAGGCTGGCCAAGCAAGATTGACAATAGACCTCCACTACCTTGAAAAAGAAACCAAATTTCAGAGGGAAAGATTATCAGATATGAAGCATATGAGGTACATAGAAAGCTCTTTTGTTATTTTACTATGTAATTGGTAGTGTGGTTTTCTCAGCAGAAATTGTATATAATTCTCCAACTTTGAATAAGTTAAGACATACTGGTATTTAAGTGGAGTAGTAGGTATATGATTGCTCTTTTGTTTTAAAAGGAGAAAAAGTATATTTTAAGTTCTGAAGAGTCACTTGTTAAATTTGTGTGTAGTTTAATGGTTAATCTTTGTTTTATATCCTTCTCTGCCCTAGTACTGTTGTCTTAAATTATGCTATGTCTTTATTTGTCCTTCAAATACACTATTTCTTATGCTATCATAGGCATAAAGTAAAAGAGAATGTCACTGCAATAAGACAGTCTATTGTTGAGAAGGAAGGAAGGTGGCATATGAAGTGGAAAGACTTTCTTGGCGTGTCTCCTTTCAGACTGACTAAAGGCGGGCCTGCAGTAAGTAATGCAGACTTGTGTTTGGAGAATACTTTAATATTAATTTGGCAATTCTCTCTGTCTTTTAGTTTATAATGCTGCAGTGACTTAGAAATGATGAATATGAACTGCTGATTCTCCTGCATCTGCTCCCAAATGTTAGGATTGTAACCCTTTGCCACCATGCTTGGCCTAGTGCCTTTTTAGAGATAGGTACCTGTTGTGTAGATACGTATGTATGCTAGGCTGATCTAGAATGTATGTAGCCAGAGCACTAGGATTATAGGTATTACTGTGTAGTTGAAATGTTTAAAAATATAATTTCATAATAGTTTTTCATCAAGCTGCTGCCATCTATAGTTACTCATTTTAAGTTCAGAGGCTAAAAAGACTACTATTAAGTAAAATTCGAAACATACAACTATTGTATTCTTTTATTTAAAAAAAAAGTTTGGAGGGGCTGAAGAGGTGGTTTTTCACGAAAGCCCATTGGCTGCTCTTCCAAGAAGACTAGGATTGAATTCCTAGCCCACATGGTAGCTCATAACCAGCTAAAACTCAATCCTAAGGTATCTGATTTCATCTTCTGGCTTCTGTGGGCACCAAGCACACATATAGTACACGAACACATATGCAGGCAAAACATATACATACAAATAGTCACAGGATAAATGTCTAGTAATTTATTGTTAGGGAAAAAATTCACTTGTAGATGAACTTAGCTTTGTCATTATGGCTGTTTGTTTATGTGTTTACTGAATATTGTGAATTCTGTGTTCTAAGGCTGTGGATCTCTTGCCTCCCATGTCTCCCCTTTCGTTTGATCCTGTGTCAGAGGAAGTATATGCAAAGAGTATACTTTTAAAGTATCCTGCTTCACTTCCAGGTTGGTAAGCTCCCTCCACTTGCTTTTAAAGACAGTGTCTCATTGTGAAGCATTGACTGAGCTGGAACTTACTGTGTAGACCAGGCTGGCCTGAAACTCCAAGCTGTTCTCCTGCCTCTGCCTCTTGAATGCTGAGTGTACAGCTTGCACTATCCATGGCTTATTTCTCATTGTTTATAAGTTATTTATATTTTTCAATTATCCTTTACATTTATGTGCATGCAAATTTATGTGTATGTCCATGTACACACTATGGTACATGTGTAGAGGTCACAGGACAACCTGGTTCTGTCCTTTTACCAAGTGGTACCCTAGGATCAAACGCAGATAATAAGGCAAGGTGGCAAGTGCCTTCACCTGCTTTCTAGTTATCTTTATTGTGAAATATATATAGCATAAAATTACTGTTTTGGTCACAAAATGTTATGAAAAAAAGATAGAATCTACCACTTGCAAAAAGTGAATGCTTCAGCCTGTCTGTGGGCTGGGATTAAAGATGTGAGCCGCCAAATGGGCATTCACTTAGTATTGAATAGCAGTTTGCCTGGATTTAGAACCTTGGGTTGACAGATCTTTAAGGACTTTGATGGTTAAGTCTGGGTTCCTGCCTTCTATTATCAGAGACACATTAATCATCTATCTTACTGTCATTCATTTGTACATAATTAGGTTATAATTTATGGTTGCTTATAAGAGTTCTTTTTTATATTATGCAGGTTTGTTGGGGTACTTCTAAATGTAGATTTATTTTTAATTGTTTGGGTTATGTGTATGTGTATTCTAGAAGCTCATTATTTTCCCAGTTCAAGAGTTTGTTGTCCTTTGTCTCCTCTAGTATTGCCTGTCTTTAATTTATAAAAAGAATTCATGTGCGTACACACATGCATGTGCATGAACTTGTTTTGTTTTGTTTTTTTGTTTTTGAGACAAAGTTTCTCTGTATAGCCCTGGCTGTCCTGGAACTCACTCTATAGACCAGGCTGGCCTTGAACTCAGAAATCTGCCTGCCTCTGCCTCCCAAGTGCAGGGATCAAAGACGTGCGCCACCACTGCCTGGCCTTTTTTTTTTTTTTTAAAGATTTATTATTATAAGTAAGTATACTTACTGTAGCTGTCTTCAGACACACCAGAAGAGGGCATCAGATCTCATTACGGATGGTTGTGAGCCACCATGTGGTTGCTGGGATTTGAACTCAGGACCTTCGGAAGAACAGTCAGTGCTCTTAACCCCTGAGCCATCTCCAGCCCCATGCATGAACTTGTATATGAGGACGCCCATGGAGGACTGTGGAGGTGTCAAATACAGAGCTAGAGTTAGCACATATGTGAACTGTCTGATGTAGGTGCTAGGAGCCAAACTTTTGTAAAAGCAATAAGTACTTTTTAACTACTGAGCCATCTCCAGTTTCATCTTTCATTCTAAAATCCTTTCCTTCTAAATGTCTATTAGGGTTCTGTTTTGTGATTGTAACCCATTTTGTTTTAGGTGTTGTCTAACTTGTACCCCAAGGCAGCCTCAGACTTGAGATTCTCTTGCCTTAGCCTCAGAAGTGCTGAGATTACAGTTGTGTGCCACCATGAATGCCTAGAACTTCTAGTTCTGTCTTTCATCTGTCAAGTTCTCATTTGTATATACAGATTCTTATATTCTTGGGCTTTGTTAATTGTAGTTGAACCAATTTAAACTTATTTCTTGATTAATTTAGTATGTATGTGCATGTGCACATGCATGCACACTACAGTTCATTTATGGAGGAGAGCTTACTGGAGTTGGTTCTGTCCTTCTGTCAAGTATAGCCTGGAGTTGGAGATGGAACTTAGGTCCTTAATCAGCAAATACATTTCCTGCTGAGTTGTCTTGTTAGCCTGGTCTTTCTAAACTGGCTGAGGTGACCTTGAACTTCTGATCTTCCTGCTTCCATCTCCTAAGTGATTAGATTACAGGCATGGGTATATTGTAGGCAGTCACTATCCACTGAGTTATGTCCCCTAACTGAGAAGTCTTATTTACTTCTTTTTCAAAACTGCTTTTTATAGTCTAATCTTGTATTTTGGTTTCTTTCTTCTTGCTCATATCTTTTTCATTTTCTTGCCTTTTAATTTTTTGTATCTTAGGTATCTTTACTCCTGTGTGTTCTTGCTGATTCTCATGGTTGTTTGCTTCTTATTGAAATACTTGGTTGTAGTTTCACCTTTAGTGAGTCTCTCCACATAGAGGAAGGAGCCAATGCTGGCCTGGAATCATATAGCATAAGCCAATCTTAACTCAGCTTGCTTTTCTCTCTCTCTCTCTCTTTCTCTCTCTCTCTTTCTTTCTCTCTCTCCTTCCTTCCTTCTCCCCCTTTCTCTTTCAGTTATTTTTATTATTGTTTTGTTTTGCTTTTTGAAGATAAAAGTTTCTCTGTGTAGCCCTGGTTTTCTGGGAACTTGCTCTGAAGAGCAGGCTGGCCTTGAAATCAACCTCAGAGATCTGCCTGCCTCTGCCTCCCAAGTGCTGGGATTAAATTATTTATTTATTTATTTATTTATTTTTGGTTTTTCGAGGCAGGGTTTCTCTGTGTAGCCCTGTCTGTCCTGGAACTCACTCTGTAGACCAGGCTGGCCTCGAACTCAGAAATCCGCCTGCCTCTGCCTCCCAAGTGCTGGGATTAAAGGCATGTGCCACCACCGCCTGGCAAATGATTTATTTTTATTTTATGAGCATTGGTATTTATGCCTGTGTGAGAGTGTCGGATCCCCTAGAACCAAAGTTACAGTTATGAACTGCTATGTGAGTATCAGGAATTGAACCTCTCAAAGAACAGCCAGTGGTTTTAACAACTGAGACATCTATCTCTCTAGCCTCTGAACTTGGCTTTTCTAAGTGGTAAGGTACAAGCTACCCAGTCTTGCTTATGAACTTTTTTTTTTATATGCAAGACAGACAAGTTTCAGCTTCTGCCTGCCAACAACAGGTGATAATTGTTTTTATGGTGTTCTACTAGTTTTGTGATATTTGTGTTTGTTCATTGTTCTGTGATTCCATAGTACAGAGGGTTTTGAAAAGGTTGAGTTGTAGCCACTCAGAAGGCAGAGGCAGGTGGATTCAAGAACAGCCTGGTCCTCAGATTAAGGACACTAGGAGCTACACACAGACACCTTCTTTCAAAAAACAAAACAAAAAAAGCTTGAGTTGACATACTACTTAGACCACTTTAAAGGACGAATATCTGTACATAGCATTGTGTTGGCTTCTTATGCAGTGACACCTTAGCTAAGTGTTCAAGTATGGGAAGACTCCTGGGTATTAACATGTTGAAAAGGGGGCACCTCGTCTGTAATGTAGCCATGGCTTCATTGGCCAGTCTCCTTTCTTAACATGTCTTGGTGGTGTTTTATCTCCCACTCAATACCATAAGCCATGGCTTCTAATGCTCTGGCAAATGAAATCTCTACCTGCCCTCTTAATACCTTTGCCTTTTCATTCCCTTACCGGGACTGGTGTATATCTTATGCCTCCTTGCATACTTTTGGCATACTGCTGTAGCAGAGCAGAGCACTTCAGTCACCACTATTTTAGACTGACTGCTTGGTGTCAAGGTCTTTATCATTTATATCTTTGCTGTGTTAATATGGTAGTAACATAGTTGTTGAAAGGTTGGTGTAAAAAATGTGCAAGCTGATTCACATAAATATATTCAAGTATGCTAAGTACCTTTTGCTTTTGCATGTTTATATTGTTAGACATGATTGATTTACTTAAGAATGTAACGTGGTTATATAATACTGAATTTGGTGCTCATGATCAAATTCAGGTCCATGCACATATCTATACCTCCCACCTTGTTTGTTTTGTCTTGTCTGTTTTGAGATCGGGTCTTTGTAGCCCAAGCTGTATAACAAAAGCTGTCCCTGAATTCCTGCCTTTACCTTCCAAGTGCTGGGCTTGTCGAGGTATAGCACTGTGAATGGCTACATCTGCTTTTTATAAAAGCCTGCTACCACATAATATGTTCCTTCTTTAACAATTGTTAAAATTGAACAATATGTTCTTACTTTTAACAATTTGGTTAATAATTCACCAAATATTGTTTTATGTATGCATGCTCACTACAAAGTGCATGTGAGTTTAGGGAGCTAACTCAGGTTGTCCGGATTGATGGCATGTACCTTACCTGCTGAGCCAGCTATCTCCCTGGCTCTAGGTTCTCTAAAAACCTTTTCCTGTGTGGTGGCTCTGTGGGCGCGTGAGTGTTCTTTTGCTTTTTTGCAAGTTTGCAAGGCCAGTTGACCTGCAGTCTTCCCAGTTTTTCTTTCTCTGCCTCCCGTTTGCTGTAGGGGTTCTGGGGTTCTGGGTGCACACACTATATCTTGGGCTCGGGGAGTTGACCTCAAGTCATCAGACCTCAAGTCATGGCAAGTTGTTTTTCTTCACTGAGTGTTGGGTTGGCTCATGTTTATTTTTCTGTTTTCTGTTTAGAAGCTATTGTAAACAATTGGGCATGAAGCTCAGTGATAGAACATTTGTTTAACACTAGCAAAGGTTTAGACCTTGGTTTCAGGAGGAAAAGAATGAGTCCTTTATCATTTCTAGAGGTCCTTGAATATTAGAATACACAAACCTAATTAAGAGAGTAATTTTTGGACTTCCTTAGATTCACATAAAGAACCTAAACAACAAAGTGGTAGCAGAAGAGAAGTACATACCCCGGGAAGTGTGTGTGATGGAGCTAACAGGTAAAACATTTGACTTTCATGCTGTCTATTGATTTTAGTCTCGTTTTGAGCCAGTTTAGAACTTTCTGTGCAGTGGAATAGTACATGATTTCTTCCTCTCAAGCAGATAGTGTCATCCTACTGCAAATCCACATTTGCAGAAGATGTTCAATATTTACTATGACTGGGTATTTTTCTTCTTCTATTTATCTGAATATTGGGTTTTTTGGGGACTATCTAAATTTTGAAGAAAGTACAGGTCTGGAAATTACATAAGGTAAGTTTGGGAATTTTTTAAAAATCCTCATGGTTTGGTAGGGAACTTTCAGACTAGTGCTTTCTATTGTTATGGCTGAGTTTAGTTTAGCTTTCAGTTGGTACATGTCTTCCCAGTTTTAGCCTGCACAGCTCGCTAATATAGATGCTTGTTTGCATCTATATTACAGATTTTTTAAAAATTTGTTTATTTTATATGTATGAGTACTTTACTTGCATGTATGTAAGTGCATTGCCTGGTGCCTTTGGAGGCCAAAAGAGGGTGCTAGGTGCTAGATCCTCTGGAATTGGAGTTATAGTTGCAAGTTCCATTGTAGGTCCTAGTCACTAAACCCTGATACTCTGCAAGAACAGAAAGTGCTCTTAGTGGGTGAGTGGTCTTTTTTTCCCTCTGGCCCATATATTGATGGGTGTTGTTGTTGTTGTTATTATTATTATTAATTTATTTTATTTTTATTTTATTTTATTTTTTTTGAGACAGGTCTCATTGCATAGCTCTGGCTGTCCTGAAACTCACAGAGATCTGCCTGCCTCTGAGTCCTGAGTGTTGAGATTCGAGGTGTGCATCTCTATATTCAGTTTATAAAAGTTTTTGATATTTATAAAGAGTTACATTCTTTACAAAAAATACTAGAAGATATTTGATTTACTCTATTGCCAAACTTAAGATTAAAAACTGAAACCTATTTTGCTACTACTTCTTTCAGGAATTCTATTTTCTTTATTGCCTGTTTTCTGTCATCTTGTTTTAGCTTTTATGATCAATGCCTGATATAAAGTAAAAAACTGAGGACCAGTGAAATAGCTTAGTGGGTAAAGGTGTTTACTCCCAAGCCTGAGACTGGAGTTCAGTTCTGACCTTTAGACCCACATAATGGAAAGAGAACTTACTCCCCATGTTGTTCGCTGACCGCCACATAGGTACTGTGCCTCCTCCCCACCAATGAATAAAAAAGTCAAGAACTCCAAAGTAAATGCATGTAGTACACATGGGTAATGTATTTTTTATTACAAGTAAGAATTCTTATGCAACAGTGAAACAGGTATACTCAACAGATAATTGGATTTATGTATATACATGTGTGGCTTATGCTTGTGTATGTATCAGATCCTCAGCTCAAGGTTGTGCAGGAAGCACATTACTCACTGAGCCATCTTCCCAGCCCTTATATTGTTCTTTACATTTGTTTTATTTCTCTGTTGATGTTTGAGTGCATATGTGGGAGTCAGAGTGACAACCTGTATGAGTTGGTTCATTACTTCCGTCTACAGTTTGGTTTTCAGGGCTGGAACTCAGGTTGTCAGGCTTGGCTAAGATTTGTTTTTAGTACCTTTAATTATATGTGCGTATGGGTGTGGGTATGTGCACATGAGTGCCAGTGCCTTTGGAGTTCAGAAGAGGGTGTCAGAACTCCTGGAGTTGGAGGTTCAGGTGTTTGGGAGCTGCCCAGTATATGCTCTTTTAGGGGACCCAAGCTCAGGTCCTAGCACCTGCTCTTAAGCTTGGGACTGTTGCTCTAATGCTACCAAGTATTATTGAGTGGTGTTTGGCTTTTGTAGGTTTCTTGTAATACAACTTCCCCAAGGAGAAGAGCGACAGATATTAAAATAGATCACCTATGAAAATTGTGAGGGAAAGATTACTTGGGAGAATTCTGTGGATTGAATATAATACTTAAAAACCACAGAAAGAGTACAGTTTTAAACTGGGCAGTGGTGGTACATGCCTTTAATCTCAGCACTGGGGAGGCAGAAGAGGAGGCAGGGGCAGGGGCTAGATAGATGTTTGAGTTGGAGGCCAGCCTGGTGAACAGAGTGAGTTCTGGGATGGCCAGGGCTTCACAGAGAAACCCTGACTAGGGGAAAGAAAGAGTACAGTTAAACTCTTTCACATGCAGTTGTCATCACAGATAATCAGATCACTCTCTTATTGCTATATAAGCTGATGGAAATAGCATTGTATTTGAAATCAATATTCTGTAATAGTAGCTCATTCCTTTCCTGTTTTTTGTGAGCACTATAGCAGGTTGTGCACAATTTCCCAATGTATTGTGGTGATGCTGTTTTTTGACATCTTTACTTTTTAAATTGCTGGCCTATAATTCACTATGTAGACCAAGTTTACCTTGAAATCACAGAGTTCTACCAGCTTCTTTGTGCTGGGATAAAAGCTGCCACACCCAACGTTTCTCAATTCTTTTATCTCTGTTTTCCTCTTTACTTGTTTTTACAGTCTTCCTAAACTTAATGTAGAAAACAAAATTCCAGTCTGGCATACTTTAAATTAGAATACATATTACATACAATGGCTCATTATATATTTACACACCTTTAAAAATATGTTTTTTAAAGATTTATTTATTATTATATGTAAGTGTGTGTAAGTAGCTATCTTCAGACACACTAGAAGAGAGTGTCAGATTTCTTTACGGATGGTTGTGAGCTACCATGTTGTTGTTGAGATATGAACTCAGGACCTTCAGAAGAGCAGTCAGTGCTCTTATCCGCTGAGCCATCTCTCCAGCACCTAAAAGTATTTTCTTAATTCTTTGAGAATTTAATACAGTGTGTTTTGACCTCATTCACTTTCCAATTCTTTTCAAATCTACCTTTACCTTCCTATCCACCTTTACCTTCCTGTCCACCTTTACCTTCCTGTCCACCTTTACCTTCCTGTCCACCTTTACCTTCCTGTCCACCCAACTTCAAGGCTTTGCCTCTCTAGTTGCTAGGGATGTTTCACCTCTTACTAATTAATTTATTTTAAATTTTATTTTATTTTATTTTTGTGTGTGTGTGTGTGTGTGTGTGTGTGTGTGTGTGTGTGTGAAAAAGAGCGAGAGAGATGGAGAGACAGATTTGGAGGTGTTGCTGTGTACGTGCCATTGTGTACATTGAAGGTCAGAATTTTTTTTAATAAAGATTTATTTATTTATTTATTATCTTATTTAATGTATATGAGCATCCTGTTACTGAGCACATACTGGAAGAGGGCATCAGATCCAATTACAGATGGTTGTGAGCTACCATGTGGTTGCTGGGAATTGAACTCAGACCTTCAGCCTTTTATCTATCATCATCGCCCACCTGCTTAAAAGATTTATTTGATTTTCCATTTATGGTAGGAGCACATGCACCCTGGAGCCTGGGGGACTCTGGAGAGAGTGCTGGATGCCCTGGAGCTGCAGTGACGGGTGACAGTGGGCTGCTTTTATGTACATGTTGGAACTGAACTCGAGTCCTCTAGAAGAGTAACACACGCTCTTAACCACTGTGCTGTCTCCAGAAGAACCATACAAAGAAAAAACAAACAAACAAAAACCCAGTCCTGTTATGTAGCTCTGATTGGCCTGGAACTCAGCATAGCCTCTCTAGGATGAAAACCCACCAGATTAATTAGCTAACACAGCTGTTCACTTTGTATTCTGGATCTGAAAAGCAAGCAAAGTGCTCTTGGCAAAGGTCTCTGGTTTGGTTTGGTCTTGTTTTTTTTTTTTTTAAAAAAGAAAATGGCCTTAGAATTTAAAAGATCGGGCTGGAGATGACTTGGCAGTTATGAGTGCCAAGTACTCTTACAGAGGTCCTAAGTTCAATTACCAGCAACCACATGGTGGCTCACAACTATCTGTAATGGGATCTGGTACCCTCTCTGGTGTTGCACTCATATAAATAAAATAAATTAAAAAAAAAATTTAAAAGATCTTTTGAAATTAAGTTGAGGGTTACTTTTTGTTTTGTTTTATTTTCTACAGGGTCTCATGTAAGCCAGACTGGATGATCTAGGCTTACCTTGAACTACTTTTTTTTTTTTTTTCCTGAGATAAGGTTTCTCTGAGATCCTCCTGCCTCTGCCTCCCAAGTGCTGGGATTAAAGGTGTGCACCACCACCACCCGACCTGATTTTTTCTTTTTTAAAGAAAATTTATTTACTATTTATTTATGTCTGTACATTGTGTGTGTATATGTGTGTGTGTGTGCTTGAGTTGTGTATACATGAGCCATGGCACACATGTGAAGGCCAACCACAGTTGTTTGGCTGATTTTCTCCTACTTTTATTTGGGTTTAAGGGATCCAACTCAGGTTATCAAGCTTACAGGACTCTGAACAGAACATTTTCATTATATATGTAACAGTTGCTATAGAGCAAGATTCATAGGAGAAACTGAGTTTGGAGATGAAAAACTAAGTCTTTTTGTTAGTTAAAAAGAATTTGATCCATAAAATTAAATTTTTTTATGTTAATAAAAGATATCAGTACATGAGAAGTACAAGAAGCCCTTTGTGTATCTAAGTCTCTGAAGTAGGTCAGAATTTTATAAATTACTATTTTTATTATTAAGACAAGACAGGATATTGAATAATAACTTGCACTTCTATAAACGTACATATTTTCATTACTGTAGTGTGTTCTTTTTATGGCCTGGAAAGAGAGAAATATAAAAAGTACTTAATATAACCACACTAGCATTGGGGTTTAAGGTGGGTGAACTGCTATTTGCTTTTTTCATATTTAAAAATAATTCATATTTTTTAAATTCATTTCTTTGTACTGAAAATTTCAGGATTTCATGTAGGTCAGTTAGTATACTTGTATTTTATCCTTGCTATGGGATTTTAGCTTTAAGTACTATTAAAAATAAATCTTCTACCCTGCCAATCCCCCGATTAGTCTTCTAAAAGAGAAAGAGAGTATTATGATGTGTGTGAGAGGGCACAAGATTGTGTGTGTGTAAAAAAGTCAGAGGACAGTTGAGACTTGATTCTCTATTTGGGATCTGGGAATCCAGCTCAGGTGCTTAGGTTTACATGGTGAGTATTTGCCACCAAGCTGCCTCACAGCCCTGGTTCTTACAGAGACAGTCTCGCTTTGTAGCCCAGTCTGGTTTGGAACTTGATCTTCTTGCCTCAACTTCTGAAATGCTGAAATTACAGGTGTGTGCTACCATGCCTGGCTGAAAGAATATGAAAGTCTCTGCTACTATGAAATTGTATTTTTAGCATGTTGAGAACATTTTAATAATGCAATTCTAGTTAGTAGAGTTAACTTTTAAGTTGTATACAGATTGTTGTATGTCATCATTTAACCTTATAAAAATATTATAGGATTAAAAATATATGTTAAGGTTGGAGTTAATCGGGAGAGTGATACACAAGTTGGGCAGAAGTGCTGCTCCAGTTGTCACTAGCCCTCCCCAGAGTAAACTGCCTTTCGATGACCAGGGCGAATTGAGCGAAATCGTCATGGACAGATACGGGGCAGACAGTTTCTTACTCAGATACATGAAGTTAGTGGGTGCCTCCCTCCGTATAACTTAGATTTGCTGTCTTTTTTTCTTTCAGCTCTGTGCCTTTTCCCTTACAGTGTACCTCATCCTCAGATACAAACAGTTTCACACTCCTTGAGAAGGTATGGTCTAAAGCGGTTTTCATGATTGTGAGATAAGGCCTTGCTAATTGACCCAGACTTGGCTTGAACTTGCTGTATGGCACAGGCCAATCTTGAACTCATAGCAGTTAGTTCTCTTGTCCCAGCTTCCCAAGTACTGGGATTATGTAGGTGCATAACACTTGCCTTTAAAAACAGCTTCAGCTAATTGTGACAGATAATTTTTGGTGACTTAATTGCAGTCAGGGTTTTTTTCCTCCCATTCTGTGCCATTTCTATCCTCTTACTAAATGAGAATGTGGAATTATTTAGATCTGCCATTTAAAGTGCTTCAATACCAGTCATGATCATTAAGTTATAATGTATGTCTCTTTTCAGGATCCAAATGTGAGAACTCCCACAGAGAAAAACATGACTTCTAAGAAAATAGCTGACTCTGATGTGGAAGACTCTGCTTTATCAGATATTGCAAAGAATACACAACATAGTGTATTCAGAGGGTCTCTGCCGGTGAAAAAGAGTGATCCATTCCAGAAAGAGCAAGATCGTCTGGTAGACGAGGTTAGAAAAGGATTGTTAAGCTGGGCGGTGGTGGCTCCCAGCACTTGGGAGGCAGAGGCAGGCATATTTCTGAGTTTGAGGCCAGCCTGGTCTATAGAGTGAGTTCTAAGATAGCCAGGGCTACACAGAGAAACCCTGTCTTGAAAAAGAAACCAAAAAAAAAAAAAAAAAAAAAAAAAAAAAAAAAAAAAAAAGAAAGAAAGAAAGAAAGGAAAGGATTAGTCGTATTGGGATAAAAAATGGAGTAGAGTTGTTGAGAAATTTATGTTAAGGAGTCACAGACAATAAAAATGAAGGCTAGGGGCTGGAGACATTGTTCAGTGGTTAAGAGAGAGTATGTTCTGCTCTTGCAGACGCTCGCTGTCTGCCAGCGCTGGGCAGAGGACCCGGCCCGCCTGCAGCCCGCCAGGGAGCGTCTGCCGCCGTCTGCCAGCGCTGGGCTGCCGACTGCTGTGCTCATGCTTCCTGCTGCACTGTCATGTTCCTGTCTGGCCTTGCTCATTTTCCTTTTCTTCTTTCCTCTTGTAGGTTGCCAGAGTAGTTCTATCTGATTCACCACAGCTCTCTGAAGGAAAAGAAGTAGAATTGGAGTACTTAATTGACACTTTAATTTCTGATCCTTTCTTAACCAGGAAACAAATTCCCCGGACTCCAGAAAACTTGAGTAAGTTAATGCTCTCTGTTCATTTTCCCTTCCTAAGACATTTCCCACCATTAGAATCACGATCTGACAGTTCTTTGGAAACAATTTAAAACTGTACTTCTTATTAGCCGACAGTGGCTCTTTATTTGGATATAATGGAATTTTGTTGAAGTATTCAGCGTGGTCACTCACATTTTACAACCATCTTTCATCAGTAATCTTTTGTAACTCCTGAGTACACCCACAGAAGTATAATTAGTCCTGATATTATAATCTTTAGTTGTTTTACTTGGCTATTTTTCTGCAAAGTATTTTATTTGGTCACTTAAAAAAATTCTGGGGCCAGTTGAGCCATCTTCCACATGGCAGAGAATGGACTCCGGGAAGTTGTCCTCTGACCTCCATACATGCACCATAGCACATGTGTAGTCATACTCATATGCATATGTACAGGCATGCACTAAATAAACAAATGAATAAATTCAGTAAATGTGCTAAGAAAAATTCTCCCCTTCAGGTAGGTCAGATGTCCATGCTTAGGGAGTATGGTGACTGCTTTCCAGTCAGCAGTCAGAAGGAGCCACCTCATGCATGGATCTTCAACCCATGGCGAAAATAAGCAGAGCGTCAAATGTTTCCCTCTAGTACTTGCAATTGGTGTAGGCAAACCTGATACTTCCTTACTTACAAGTGCAGATCATTTGGGTTGAATGATTGAATACAATTTCTTCTTTGCTGCTGATTTAATTCATTGAGCTGAGACAGCGTAGCTTGCTGTTCTTCAAATGAAAAACTGAATTAAACAGGGTCCTACAGTATGTTTTTCTTTTTAAAAAATTATATTTAACACAACCTTGCTCATTTGTTGACACATTGCTTATAGCCATTTCTATGCTACAATGGCAGATTTGAGGAGTTGTGGGAGATCAAATGGCTGACAGCCTAATATTAGCATCTAGTCTTTTTTTCTTTTTTAAAAAATTTTATTTAATATAATATGAGTACACTGTATCTGTCTTCAGACACACCAGAAGAGGGCATCAGATGGTTGTGAGACACCATGTGGTTGCTAGGAATTGAACTTAGGACATCTTGAAGAACAGTCAGTGCTCTTAACCATTGAACCATCTCTCCAGCCCTGGTATCTAATCTTTTAACAACAATAACAAAAGAATTCTGTCTATTTCTGGTATGGCTAGACAAGTAGATATGTCTTTCATGTATATAATCAAATATATTGTATACAAGGTTATGTGTATTTCAGGAACAGCTGTTGTTAGGTGTACAGACTTGAGTTTGGTCATTTGGAGATGAAATTTTCTGATGCTCTGGTTTGTCATCCTGTTAGCATATGTATGAAACTTGGGCTGAAGCAGTAGCCTCATTTTCAGAATAAAGTATATTAATTACATGTCTGTGTTTGGGCATACGTAAATGATAAAATACGTGTTTTTCCCCCCACCTTAATTAGAAGCTGATATTAGGAGCTCATGGAGAAAAGCTGTCGAAACTGAAGATAACAGAAGTTCAGGTGTGATTCTAGTGGATGCCAAAGCTAGAGAAATGTCCTCAGAGTCTTCACCTATGCTGCATAGTCAGAGGGAATTTAGTCTGGCGATTTTTTCCCCAGATTTTGATCGGTCTTATCTACCTGAAGAGAAAGCTGTACCAGATCAGCTTAAAGGTGTACCTCAGAAACATTTGGTAACAAGTCAGATCAGTGAACCTCCAACAGAAGATGTGTCAGACTTGAAGAATAAGAAAATGATTTGTAAGCAAGATTTAGAATGTGCAACCACCATGCTTCCAGGAACTAGACAGAAGGAGGCATTCTCCTCTGTTGTGGGCAGTGGGATAGATGTGATGGGTAGAAGTAAAGAGGACTGTGTTCCAATACTGGACCACTCACAAGCTTCTTGCAGTGAACCTTCCACACATAAAACTCTGTTATGGGATTCTTTTCAGAGGTTGAGTGGCATTGGCATATTACATGAAACTCTTCCAGAAGAAGTCGGTCGCCTAAGTCTTAATAGTTCTACTAGTTCAGAGACTGCTTTTAAACTAGAACCAAGGAGTTATGTGCACAGTGATGCTTCTCCAGATGATGTGGGAAAAGGATTAGATTCCAATTTACAGGCTCTTCTCACTAGTTATGAGGCTCTGAAGAAATCTCTTAGCAAAATCAGGAAAGAATCTCACCTGTCTAATCCCAGGACACTTGAACAACACAAAGCAGAATTGAGCCCTGTAGTCAAAGATGTGCAAGCAGATGACACTTTTTGGGACAGTCGAGATTTGTTTATGGACTCCACAAAGCCATCTTCCCACATGTCATTTGATGAAGAAACACAGACTGTATCACCTCTAACTAAAGCTTTTCTGGTGGAGCAAAAATTGAGGACCACGTTACCATGTAGCCTTGGGGAATTTCTGCCTAATTTAAAAGGTGAGAATCAACCAAACCTGTGCATGCACCTTTGGTTGATCCATTCTCTTTTAACTTTTCTTCCCCTCCTAAGATAGACTAACATTGTAAGATAGTAGCATTGTGGTACTTACCCCTGGCTAGCCACAAAACTCATTATATAGTTTGGGCTGGCCCAGGCTGTTTCTGATCTTCTGTTTACTTAACTTTTTATAAATATAGTACAAAGTGAATGTTGCATGATCAGGGTGGGTAATGTGACAAATATAATCCTTCTACCTTCATCAAAGGTGAGAGGAGTACCCTTACTTTATGGGTACTTTCAGAGTCCTCATTTTTTATGCACACGCACACAGGCAGACTATTTTTCCGAATATGGTCACATTTTGAAATACTGGTGTTAGAATTCCAACAGAATGTGTTGGTGGGCAGTCCAACCTATAACAGTATAAGTTATTGTAGCCAAACATTCAGCACATTTTATTAATCATAGTTCTCTTATTTTTATGTTTGAAAATTATATACTGTATTAAAATTATTCTTAGGTATTTAGGACTGATTTAGGTCTTGTTATGTAGATTTTTCACATATCACTTTGGGTTTTTTGAAAAGTATTCTAGAAGTATACTGATATTTATTTTGAGTAGAAATGATAATTTCATTCACTATTAATCTTGCACAAAGTGAGCTTTTGTTAAGTCAAGGACTTTGCTACTTTCTGGAATTGTTCCTACTTGCAATACTTATTTTCCTCTTTTAAAAATCAATTTTTCAGAAGAAGAAATCTCAAGTAAGAGGTGTGAAGCAAGAGATTCTCTGACTTGACAAGATGAAGCATTTTCAAGTTCATTTGCTGTGATGCACTTACCCTGAAGTCTTGTGCCTGAACTGCAGCTGATGGACATACATTGGAAGTGAATTCTCTTTCCAGCTTCAAAGGAGTTCTGAATGTACTTTGGCTTCTTATAATGTGCTTAGGTCTTTTTTTTTTTTTTCATAAATATTATGAGTTTGAAATATGAAGTACTTAACAGAAAATGTCAAATTTTAGAAAACAGTTTTGATTCCTAGAATAATCTTATAATCAAATGACAAATATAGTTATTATGTTAAAAATATCAGTCATTAACATAAGGGTTAGTGCCCAATCTAATAGTGAATGAATAACCATATCTTTCATTTTAGAGAAATAAACCAATTTATTGGATCTTGATGGACTATTCTGGTATTAACACAAAATGAACAAAGTGTAGTGCCTTTACCTTTGGAAGGATGTATAGTCAAAGCAGTACACCTTAACGTTTGTAAAAATGTAAACAGGCTTAATGAATTCTAAGTATATTGCTCCTGCAGAGTGATGTTGATGGGATGAAATGTATGTGGTTGGTGAAGACAAGATTGAAGTGAATTGAGGAAAATGGGGAAATGTAGAGATGGCCAGACATTTAAAGAACACTGTCAAACTATTGTGTGTACTTTAGACTGAGAATTTAATTCTATTTATATTTAACAAGAATATAAATGCAAAATTTACAAATTTGTCTTACAGTTGTGGTCTGTGGGTGGTATGGTGGGTGTTGTTTTGGGAAAAGTAGGTAACAAGCTTGTGTTACCTACTGATCAAAAACATTAAAGTTCCCTAGTGCCTACAGAATATCTCAAAATAATTTGAGAAAGTTGAACATGGATTTAAGTAACTAGTAACATTTATACGTTTTGCCTTATTGTCAGGGGTCTTGTTTATATCATTCAAGGAATAAATACATGTGCTTGAATAAGCCTGACTAGAAGAGGTGCTAAAAGGTTGATTTATTATCTCCTATTCTGTGTAGAGCCTCCGTTTGAAACTATCAAAATCTTGTCCCTAGGTCTTAAGAAAATAAGAGAAGAGAAAGGTAGATAGATGGGCTGAGTGTCAGAAGGACTGTCTAAAAGCTGCTTGACAGAGGTTAGAGGACACGTTCCTGAGGGCTCTGGGTTCCTTCACAAGTGCAGCAGAGCAAGGACTATTCAGGTGTACTGGGAAATCATTTGTCTACTTTACAGACAGCTTGGTACCTAAATTCTAAGTAGCATGTTAGGGAAGAGGAAGGATGGACTAACAGAGGAACCTCTGGCATGCCTTTAAAACTATTAAGTGTTTAATATACATGATTGCATTTAACCTTTGTAATTGAGATAGGAGGCAAACCTAGCCTGCAGATACAGACCTAGATACAAGCTAGAGATGAAATGACGAGCAGGAGGCAGGGACCAACTGTATTAGGATCATCTGAGATGCCAGTTTAAAAATGCTCATTTAGAAAGGGTCTAGAAATCTCAACTCAAATATGCTTCCCCGTGTCAACTCACAAGTTCAGCAGTTTGCTGCCAAGATGCTGGGATTCATATTTAGTCCCTAGGTGTCTTTAGGAATTGGCACACTATTGTATGTATATTGCTCTAGAAGCCCTTCATTATGAGAGTCAAAAGATCAAGTATCTGGATATTTTGGGTTTATAAGAGTCACTAAAATTTACCTATGGTCAGCTGAGGATTCCTGAAATTATTATTTCCTGTTTCAGTATCATGAACAAATCTCCAATTGGTCACTTCTCCAAAACTGACTGTAACTGCTCTCAGTGCCTTCCCATACAGTATCTCCTGCAGTTCCCTTTGACGCTTAGGAACTACTTTGATCATGTCAGGCCCTTGCTGAAGAGCCCGTTGATGATTCATTGTAATTATAGAACAGGGTTTTGGTATGAAGATAGCTCCCCTCCTCAGACTTCTTCCCTCTCCTGCTGGGATCTTTTACAGTGCTTACCTTGTCCTTCTAGCTCACCTCAGTTCTTTGTTAGTTTGAAGACCTTTAATTATATCAGTTAGGAATTCTAAAAATTTATTTATTTTCATGTGTAGGATTTTTAAAATTTTTTTTTTTTTCATATGTGTGGATGTTTGCCAACAGGCCTCTTTGGTGCCTGGTGCTCCCTGAGGAGTCAGATCCTCTGGGACTAGAGTTACAGACTGGTGCTAGGACTCGATCCTGGGTTATAGGATGAGCAGCCACTAAGGCATCTCTTCAGCCAGTTATAGTTCCTTTAAAATTCAGAATAGCACTTTAATCCTTTAATTAAACACCTTTGATCCAAGCACTTGGGGAGACAGGTGGGTCTTAGAGTCTAGTCTACAAAGTAGTTCTAGGACAGCCAGGGCTACATAGTGAGACCCTGTCTGTAAAACAAATAAAAACTGAAGGCTCAGATAAATCACATTTTCTACCTTAATGTCTTAATTTGCCTTCCCTACATCCATGGATCCCTAGATCCATCTTTTCTGAAGTATATAGTATAACTGTTTTGTGTGTGTGGGAGGGGTAGTGGTGGGGAGACAGGAATCTATTTTTGTTCAGGTTAGTTTCAGCTCACAGCCGTCTTCTGCCTCAGTCTCCCAAGTGTTGGAACTACAGATGTTTACCTAGCTTTTACTTAATGTCTTTATTAGACATCTCCCTGCTATTTTATGTATTGATTTCTGATCCCAGCTGTATAAATACCTTCTTACCTATGTAGATGTCTGTAGGATACCCATGTTGCCGAGCATGAAAAATGCTACCAAGTAAGATAAAGAATAGTTCAAGTTAAAGAACACTTGGGGGGCAGGGATTAAGCTTAACAAAATACTAAACAGGCATTTTGAAACCTTTACAATATTTTTCTTGGTTATAAGGTATACCAATTTTATCTAGAGTGTAAACAGGAATTCTTGAGACCTGTATAAAAGCAAACTATTTTTCCCCTAGTGTACTAAAAGAAAATGTGTTTCAAAACATTTCATTTAATGTATGAAGACAGTGTATAGATCAGATGCCTGGTTGCTCTAAAGAGCACTCACCTTTTATGCACTGAGAGCTGGTAAGTTTATGTTGTGGAAAATGTCTGTTCTAAGGAATGTTCAACATACTGCTGTCTAGAATAAATATTCAGTGTTTTACCACTTGTCTGGAATTCCCTGTATTTCATAAAAAATTATGCCTTGGTGCTGGAAAGATGGCTCAGCGGTTAAAAGAGTACTGACAGTTCTTCCAAAGATCCCGAGTCCAATTCCCAGCAACCACCTGGTGGCTCTCAACCATCTGTAATGGGATCTACTGACCTCTTCTAGTGTGTCTGAAGACAGCTACAGTGTACTCATATAAATAAAATCTTAAAAAAAAAAAACTACGCCTCAAACACACCACTGAATTATCACATACAAAAGTACAACTTGGTAAAATAAAAGACTCAGTGATACAGGTAAGAGTATTTTTTTACTGTTTGTCACTAGAATCTAGATTTACTACAACAGCTTTTGTGTTTGAGGCAGGGGTCTTGCCATATAGCCCTGATTGGCCTGAGTGAGTGATTGGTCTTTGTGCCTTTGTAAAAAGAATGGCTCCTAGTCAGAGAAGCCTCTGCTCCAACATAGACAACTGAACACAGCCTATAAGACAACTAACACTTGAACTGGAATGGAAGAGTTTATACTTATATTCTGTTTTTACCATATGTGCCCAATGCAAACTAGGAACCTCAGAATCTTTCCCCACAAAAAATACACAAATTTGGTGTCATGGTATTTCCAGATAAATACAAATGTCAAAACGCCAACTTTGCAGCCTTTGTTTCTAAAGTTTGTAAATTTGGAATTACATGTAGGAATAATCTATACCTAAAATGGTAGTTTTTGGTTTTTTTTTTTTGAAGAACTTAGTATAGCCTAGGTTGTTCTTAAATTTATGATAATCATTTTACGTAGCCACCTGACTACTGGGATTACAGGGAATGAGCAGCTGCTTAGCAAAAGCTAGGTTTTTGTTTTGTTCCTTAAAATAAATGGAGGTAGTGGGGTGTGATGGTTAGGTAAGAGGCACAAAGGGTCTGGTCAGAATGCCCTAAAGTGTCACCTTAAAGTTATGCCAGTTTTCTCATGTATTAATGATATTAGTCACCATCCATCAGGTTATGAGGATAAATTAAAATACATGCATGCCAAGTACTTAATACCTGGCATTTAACAGGCTCAAACTTTGCCAGATGTCACATGCACTATTTTAGAGGAAAGGCATAATCTGGATGCTTTCTGCATTGACAATTTTATGTAGTGGTCTTATCACAAAAGGAGAGCAGGCATAATGAAATCATGTCTTGCCCAACTTCAAAGTAAAAGATTAGGACTGGGATCTCATCCCAGAAGTTCTAGACAAGCATTCTACAACTGAGCTATGTCCCTATCATAAGAACTTCTTGGGACTGGGGTCTCATGTATCTCTGGCTAGTCTAAACATCCCAACAATCTTAAAACACCCAATACTCCTGCCTTCACCTGGGATTACAGGCATGCATCACTACTCCCAGGTTTCATGTTCCTATGGGGTTGGATGATCCCAGGATCTTGTGCATTGCTAGGCAAGCCAGTTGAACTACATTATATAAATATCCAGTCCTTGAATTCGTTTTAAACTTTTTAAATGTGTATGGATGTTTTGCTTGCACCAGCTGTGTGCCTGGTGTTTGTAAAGGCCAAAACAGAGTGTTGGATTCCCTAGGACTGGAGTTACAGATGGTTGTGAACTGTCACGTGGATGCTGGGAATTGAACCCATGTATCTGGAAAAGCAGACAGTGCTCTTAACCAGTCACTATTCCAGCCCCTCGAGTCTTTACCACTGCTAGAGCTGCTACCAAGCATTGCCAATTTGCCAGCTAATGATACTTGAGGATAATCTGTACCTTCAAATTATTTCAAACAACATTTTAAATTGCTAATAATGTTTATTCATGATTGAAACCAAGGATTTAGAAATACATTTTAATATCTTGCTGATAAAATAGTAACATTCCACCGTTGTGATCTGATAATACAGAAGATAACTGCTTTAATACTCTATTATAACCAGGTAACCAGCACACACACACACGCACACGCACACACACACCACCTACTTTAGTGTTAACACCACACTATCTTTTCATAAAGGCTGTCTTGAAGATCTCTACTGGATAGCTGAGTAAATAGCGTCCAATACTAAGACTAGGGAAGAGATGAGCTAGTAAGCACACGTTTCAAGCTCACTTTTAAGCACATGACATGAATATTAAAAACAAATGATGCAAAAAAAAAAAGCCACCGTAATTCAGCATTTTACTAAAGAGCATTTGGCATTACTTCAACGCATGAGGAGGCTGTGCTTGGGGCCATCTACTCTCTCTAGCTTCTCAAAGTGTTTCCTGGCATTACGAATGTTGATCAGGGTAGCTGCAGAAGGGATGGATGGATCTGACATGACCACCATCACATACGTGTTTGATGTAAAGATGTCGATGAAGGCAGCGAAGTTAGAATTCCTCACTTCCATGCTCTGGAAAGAAGCGGCCAATTTACTGCAGCTTAGCTTAAACTGCTTGATGATGTTGCTGATCTTCTCAAAGCGGTGCACATCGCGTTGCTCTTTGCACTGGTAGTGGGAAATCACCAAGAACGTAGCTCTCTCGAACAGCAGAACTTCATCAGCCTCAATAATCTGGGCAAAATTCCTTAGGTTCATCTCCAGCTGTTGCACGTTGGGGATCAGCTGATAGACGATGCTGGACCAGGCTTTGTAGAGCGTCTCATCCCAGATGGACGTTCGGAAACAGGCGCACTCCAGCGGGCGAGACAGACGCCTCAGGTCTTCCTCTCGCTCTTTAAAAATCAGGTCACGTTGATCTTCCTGAACCAGATCCATTTTGTGCACTAGGCAGAAGATTTTGGCATCAGGTGAATTCTGGAGGATGGCTTCCAGACACGACTGGTAATAATGCATATCTTTTTCCAGTTCGCGGCTCTCTACGTCAAACACGTATATCAGAACCTCCACGTTACGGAAGATGTTGTCCCGCTGGCTGGTGAAGTAATTTTCCATAAAGGTGTCCTGGCCGCCACAGTCCCACAGGTTCAGCACCAGATTCCCCAAGAATCGGACGTGGGAGTGCTCCACGTCGATGGTGGCACCCAGGCGCCTGGTGTCGCGCGCAATGTAATTTGCAAAGATGATCGACCTCATGCTGGTCTTCCCCGACCCGCTCTTCCCCATCAACAGCACCTTTTTCTTCATGGCTGTATTTGGCATCACCTGCCGGCGTTGCCACGGACTGGGCCTGAGGCACGGCCTAACGGCGGACCGACCGAGGATGGAGACGGCGGGACACCAGGCACCGCCCGGCAGCGGAGGCCGTGCAGGCGAGCTCGGGGCAAGAAGGACCGCAGCGAGGGAAAGGCCTCAGGAAGCAGCGCCGGAGGCAATGGCCACAGCAGCTCGGAGCTAGCGAGAGCAGACGAGTGATGCGATCAGCTCCGGCCCGGCCGCCACCCACTTCCCGCCGGCATCTCGCGAGAACTCCGAGGGCCTGCCACCACCCACTTCCGGTGGAGGCATCGCGAGAACGTCGGTTGCTCCTTTACGAGCCGCGGAGTTCTGAGAAACTGCTCTTTCAATTGTAACCTAGCGCGCCGCGAGCTTAAACGGGAAGGGGAAGCCTACGCTGGTTTTTTTGTTCGGCGTGGGTTGCCCTGGCGGTTTGCAAAAGGGGCCGAGTGATCCTGGGGGGGAGGACGCTGCCCTCGCGTGGCCAGTAGTCCCCACACGCCCACTGCCATTACCACCTCAGAGAGATGTGCTGTAGGCTTGAGAATCAGGGAGGTAGAGGCAAGGCCTTGTTTGTCAACCCACATAGGGATGACAAATGAAAACCAGCATAAAGAGATTTCGAGGGCTAAGCAGCACCTTACCAGGAGACATCTGACTCCTTGTTTTTTTTCTACTTCCAGACAAGTTCCCTTTTCATGTCCTCTTTCCCATTAACCTCAGCTTGAGAATTTGTTATTAGAATCCAAAACACGAGGAGAGGGTAGTGTGGAACACCATGCAGTAGCTTCGTCCTCACAGTAACCGTGTAAACAGCTATTTTCAAAACCTTAGGAGGTGATAGTCTGAATGACTTAGATGGTTTGCTCACTTAGCCATAGGCCACATTGTTTCAAGTACAGGGCCTTTAAGGAGAGATAATCAGTGTCATCCAATACATTCAGGATGAGTCATAGAATTGCCAGGGCACTTCATATTCTAAATTAGGACACTACATCCTTATTGTAAAAAGCCTTTTCCAGGTAGTATACTACACTGTACCAATGAAGACATGTCCTCACTCATTCATTCAAAAGTTGAATGTTGGGGCTAAGAGACATGGCTAATCATTTAAGTGTACTTGATGCTTTCATAGAGGATCAGGAGTCAGGTATGGTACTATCCTTTGGCCTCCATGGTGTCCCACACAGATATGGTGCACATAATCCTCCACTCCCCCCATACTACTCTTCTAGAGAACCTGGGTTTGATTCCCAGCACCACCATGACTCTTTGAAACTGTAACTCCAGTCCCAGGGGATGATGCCCTCCTTCAACCTGTGGGTACTGCATGCATATGATACACAGACACACGGGAAAAATATGCATTTACGTAAATAATATTTAACATATGCAGGATATGTGATCACACTGAACCCTGAGATTGTATTGTGGCTCAGTCATAGCACACACCTTTATTTTTAAAAGATTATTTATTTATTGTATGTAAGTACACTGTAGCTGTCCTCAGACACTCCAGAAGAGGGCATCATCTTGTTACAGATGGTTGTGAGCCACCATGTGGTTGCTGGGATTTGAACCGGGACCTTTGGAAGAGCAGTCAGTGCTCTTAACCAATGAGTGATCTCGGTTAAGATGAGATCTTAGCCCCATAGCACACATCTTTAAATCCTCTGGCTAGAATACAGATATGCCCTTAGAACACACTTTTAATCTCAAACAATGAAGGTATAATTAGTTTGTAGAAGAAAGCACCATGTTTGAAAGTGATGTCTAATTGAGTGGCAGACAAAGTAACAAATCAGAGAAAGAGTTGACAGAATAGGATATACCCAACTCTCAGAAAGAAAAGGGAAAGAGGTTACATGACTATTAGCAGCACACACACACACACACACACACACACACACACACACACACACACACACACACAGAGGGTAGGAGGCAGTATTTACCAGGACAGTTATAGAGAGAAAAGGTTGAAAAGAGAGAGCAAGCTAGACACAGGGGAAGGCAGAATGAGCCAGAGAATGAGAAGGAACCAGAAGATTAGAACAGATTGCCAAAGTTAGTATGAGGCCAAACAGAGCAATTCAGGAAAGGCTGAGAGAGAGAAGCCAGATTGAATCAGTCAGCTTGGAGAGGAGTTTGAGCCAGAACAGCTGAGTTGAACCAGCCAGCCAGAGATCAGAACAGGAAAAGGTGAGCTTACTCAGCAGTAAGTCTTACAGGCTGAAAACATTCTAGGCCTAGATTAGATTATATGGAAGCTAGAAGCTTCCAGGACTGGGCCTAGGTTATCAGACAGAGACAGGAAGCCTTGGGGACAACAATAGGAGCATAAAAGATACATTTACAAGCCATTGATCCCTTTTGTGCATTAT
>NW_022196900.1:46367092-46367696 GCF_008632895.1 Mastomys coucha | reverse complement strand
GCCTTGGGGACAACAATAGGAGCATAAAAGATACATTTACAAGCCATTGATCCCTTTTGTGCATTATTTAGTTACTTTGTGTGTGTGTGTGTTTGCACATGCATGTGCACACGCATGTATGTTGAAATAGATGTCTTATTTAGGGCTGGCCACTCAGTAGTCACTTACTCTCAGTTCTTTGACCAATTATGAGTCTCTGCGTTATTGCTGCCCACTACAGAGAAGCTGCTCTGGTTGAGGCCGAGGACAGCACTAATCTATATGTGAACATAAATATTTAGAAGGGATTTGGACCTGTCCATTTAGCAAGATAACTTCCTCAAGTTTACAGTGCCAGACATGAATTCTCTGCTTTGTGACAGGCTTCAAATCCAATTCAAAAGCAGTTGCTTACCTCATAACCTTTGTGTTGCTATTGTACCAGTGGGCGTGGCAGGTTGGTATTGTAGTATTCAGGGCTTACCACTGGGTAATATCACTGATGACTTCCCCTGCAGCCTGCTTAGTACCCTCTGGCACATGAAAACTAGCCAGCAGGGAGGAAGGTTTTAGGTCTGTTACAGCTTGATGTACACCCCCCCCCCACCGCCCCTAGTTTGATGTC
>NW_022196900.1:46365805-46367082 GCF_008632895.1 Mastomys coucha | reverse complement strand
GTAATCAAAACATATTCTGTCTTAAGCAATAGTGTCTTACTGTCTAGTTATGGTCAGTAACCAAGAGCAACAGCAATCACTGGTGTTGTTTGGAAGCTTCTGGGGCCTTTCTGGCCCCGATCCCATGTCTGGGGGAAGTATTGTCCACCCATCATGCTGGGTACCTGTGTTTAAAGTTACACACACATTTAAATTAGCTTACACATAGTGGGTTTTCATAAATGCTTTCCTTAGGTCTTTAGTTTTGGTTAACAAACTCCCCACCCTTACCCAATCACTGCTTAAAGTTTTAACCTCCAGTATTCCCCCCTCTCTATTTTCCTATTGTATGTATTCTACTATACCCTCACCCATTAAGAACCTTCACCCCATTGGCCTTTTTAGCTTCCTGAGTTTGACAGGTACTCCCAAGTAAGCGCACAAATCTAAAAGTTCAATAGACTTTGTTCTGTATACTTAGTGTTTTAATTTTGTCAGATTTATTTATTTTTTGTATGTGTGTGTGTGTCTGCCTGTGCATCTGTGTGAGTGTACACCACTTGTTCATCAGAGAAGGCCCTGATTTCTGAACCAAAGTTACAGTCAGTAGAGAACCACCTTAGCTAGGTGCTGGAAACCAAACTTGACTCCTCTAGAGGAATGAGGAATACTGATTGTAGTGAGAATTTTTGTTTCCTAGTTGGGGGGTTGGAAGGGATTGGGGTGAAGAAGGATTGTAAGAAAAAGAGTCCAATAAAATAGCTAGAGGCCCAGCTACAACTGATAACTCCTGAATTCTCAATCCCAAGTAGTTTAGTTCATATGGTGAGAAGTGTCTCTGTTCTAATCTGTCTGTGTGGTGATGTCTGGACTGGCATCTCCTTTCCTAAATCTGGAATTTTTTTTTCCTGCTTGGTTCCTTTGAAAACACCTTTCATGTCTTTAGAATGAGATTCTTGGGGCTGGAGAGATGGCTCACTGGTTAAGAGCACTGACTACTCTTCTGAAGGTCCTGAGTTCAAGTCCCAGCAACAACTAGTGGCTCCCAACCATCTGTAATGGGATCTGACACCCTCTTCTGGGGTGTCTGGAAACAGCTACAGCATATAACATATAATAAATAAATACATTTAAAAAAATAAAAATATTTAGAATGAGATTCTTCTCTTTCTTCAATGCTGATAATCTAACAAATTTGGCCTTTTCCAAATGTCATATGTATCTTGGAATTCCCACTGGAGTCTTCTGATTTTTTTCTTTGTCCTTGTTGGATTGTTTCACTTTCTCCATCTTATCTT
>NW_022196900.1:46364909-46365795 GCF_008632895.1 Mastomys coucha | reverse complement strand
TTTTCCCCAACCCTCCGTCCATTATTGCTGATTCTTTCCACAGAGTTTATTGATCTATTATGTTTTTTACTTCCAGATTTGAGATCAGTTTTTCTTCAACCTTTTTCCCTCTGTTGAATTCCTTTCATACCACCCATTATCTTTCTTATTTCGCATAGCTGTTTGTATCTTGGAACATGCATACAATCACTATTTTGAGTTCTGTCTTTTGGGGTGTCTCTGTAACCACCACGGCCTGCAGAGTAATAACTAGTGAGGAGCAAGAGGTAGTCTCCTTCAACATTGCTAAGTAGCTGGTGTTGGTTCACACTTTGGGAATCTGACCCTGAGTAGCTTATTATAGGCACATTGAAAGACTGCCCAATTTGTTGAAAACTTTCCTGGTGACAGCCTAATCCTATGTGAACAATAATGTGTTCAACATGACTACACTGGAACTCTGTAAACTACATGTGACATCTTCAATAAAGATGAGTTCTACAGATTTACTCTACTCTAAGTGTCACTTTCCATAAAGATAGGTTGACTAGGTCGACAAGCTCCTGATAAGTTCCAGGAGGAGGATTCTCCCATGGCCTTGACTGCGTAGCTAGCCTAAAAGTCACCTGGCTGTTAACCACATCTGCTCCCGGCCTTCTGGGCTGATAACAGGTTTTTACATCCCTCCCTTTGAATGAACAACCCTGTGTGCTTAACATTCCTGTTGCCAATCTGTGAGCACAATAACCTCCATGCCTCCCATATACCACCCCCCCTTTATTTTTTAAAGAAAAAATATGGCTGTAATAGATAGAGGTTGAAAGACCCCTGATTTGAGTGGAGACCCCCACTCAAATCTCGGGAGGACGTACACCCAAGGAATCACAAGAGACCACATCTTGATGTA
>NW_022196900.1:46364578-46364724 GCF_008632895.1 Mastomys coucha | reverse complement strand
GGTCTGAGGGAACAAAGAGATCAGTGTGGTCATACATGATTGGCTAGTTCAAATATTAACTATTATGTACAGAACAGTGTGGGAAATTCCTAAGGTTGGTGTTAATCTGAGTCAACAGAGCATCTGACCTTAAACCATATCTGAGA
>NW_022196900.1:46364172-46364445 GCF_008632895.1 Mastomys coucha | reverse complement strand
GATTCTTAGGCCCATAACTTTTCTTCCTAGTCAGCACAGGTTTAAAGCTTTAATTTCTCCTTACAAGGTCAAGGTTGAATGTATTGCTGCATGGCTAATCTAACTAATATAGACCAGTATTACAGAATTATAAGACTAGCTAACTGCGGGCTAAGGAAAGGGGAAAGCCGTCTTAACCATGGTAACCACTCAAAGTCACTTAAAAGGATTTTATCTTCTTGTGAAGATCATTAATTTGATCATCCATAATATGAGAGAAATCTGACACATTTA
>NW_022196900.1:46363982-46364162 GCF_008632895.1 Mastomys coucha | reverse complement strand
AGGAAATGGCTAACAACCAAGATTGTGCTTGAGTAACAGCGTCTTAGTTAGGGTTTTACTGCTGTGAACAGACACCATGAGCAAGGCAAGTCTTAGAAAGGGCAACATTTAATTGGGGCTGGCTTACAAGTTTAGATGTTCAGTCCATTATCATCAAGGTGGGAGCATGGCAGCATCCAG
>NW_022196900.1:46363610-46363972 GCF_008632895.1 Mastomys coucha | reverse complement strand
TACAGGAGGAGCTGAGAGTTCTACATCTTCATCTGAAGGTGCTAGTAGAAGATTGGCTTCCAAGCAGCTAGGATAAGGGTCTTAATGCCCACACCCACAGTGACACACCTACTCCAACAAGGCCATACCTCCAAATAGTGCCACTCCCTGCACTGAGCATATACAAACCATCACAAATTAATCTCGATTAATTTCTGCTTATATTTTTGCTGCAATACTAATAGTTTTACTAATCATGCAGGCCATCTTTGAGACCTCTCTGTGTTCCAGTAATCATTCCTGGGACTGGCCATAAAAAATCCTAAAAATAATCCTTTTATCCCCTCTCCTGCCGCATCCCATATACAGTCACCAAACCCAGA
>NW_022196900.1:46363450-46363599 GCF_008632895.1 Mastomys coucha | reverse complement strand
AAAATCCTAAAAATAATCCTTTTATCCCCTCTCCTGCCGCATCCCATATACAGTCACCAAACCCAGACATTATTGTGGATGCCCACAAGTGCTTGCCGACAGGAGCCTGATATAGCTGTCTCCTGAGAGACTCTACCAGTGTCTGACAA
>NW_022196900.1:46363011-46363203 GCF_008632895.1 Mastomys coucha | reverse complement strand
CCAGGGACTAAACCACCAACCAAAGAGTACACATGGTGGGACTCATGTCTCCAGCTGCATATGTAGCAAAGGATGGCCTTGTCAGTCATCAATGGGAAGAGAGGCCCTTGGTCTTGTGAAGGCTCTATGCCCCAGTGTAGGGGAATGCCAGGACAAGGAAGCAGGAGTGGGTGGGTTGGTGAGCAGGGGGAG
>NW_022196900.1:46362837-46363001 GCF_008632895.1 Mastomys coucha | reverse complement strand
GTTTTGGGAGGGGAAACCAGGAAAGGGGATAACATTTGAAATGTAAATAAAGAAAATATCTAATAAGAAAATAATCCTTAGTATGGGAAAACATCATACTGTTTCCTATTACAGGCATGCTTTTTATCCCTTCTCCAGCCCCCCTGACAAAAGGTATTTGGATT
>NW_022196900.1:46362408-46362827 GCF_008632895.1 Mastomys coucha | reverse complement strand
AAGCTGAGAATTAATGTAATACAATTAGCATCACTTTTGGGTCAGTAGTATATGTAGTGTTCTTATTGTCTCGCCAAGGTCTCGGCCTGATGAATTAGTCTTGATGTCTTCCTAAGTCACCAGCTTCCTCTTCCTCTTAGGGCATCTCCTCTTGGCTGGTTGTCTACCTTCAAATGCTTCATTTGCCCAGTGCTCTCTGGGATGCTGTCCATGTCAAATGCATCAGAACAGGAACCATTGGGACTTCACTCATTTTCTGGAAGCATAACCTCACCCTGCTGTTAGGAGAACATCAGGTCTTTCCATTGATTAGCTTCTAGATCTTCCAACTTCACATACACGTTTGGCTGTGTCTCCGTTAGGGAAAATTGCTTTGGGGTAGCAGCAGAAGTCGTCTTATGCTTTAAATTGAAAAGCAA
>NW_022196900.1:46362318-46362398 GCF_008632895.1 Mastomys coucha | reverse complement strand
CAGCTAAATGTGGCACAACATGTGGGGAACTTGGGTGGGTGTATGTGCCTTCTTCCTATTTTTAAGATTTGCCATTTAAG
>NW_022196900.1:46362218-46362308 GCF_008632895.1 Mastomys coucha | reverse complement strand
TGTCATTCTACAATAGGCGGATCCTGTAGATTGTAAAGGATTTCAGTCATGTGATGAATATTACATAGTTTGCCAAATTCCTTAAATCAT
>NW_022196900.1:46361806-46362208 GCF_008632895.1 Mastomys coucha | reverse complement strand
AAGCAGGACCATCAGTGTTAACTTGTAATGGGAGTCTTAGAAAGGAAATGCACACAGAGCTACTTGACAAAGTCTAGTTCCAGGTATGAACACAATGGTATTTTCTGGAGCCCCTAGGACCCCGTGCCACACCTGGGGCTGTGCTCTGCTGTGGAGACATGGAAGTCCTGCTGTGTTCTCACTCTGGGATTTCATCCAACTCACTCTCACTGCTGTGGAGTTAATACATTTTGAGGAAATTATGTCTTGATTTTACGTATTTTTTATGTTACTGCCTTAGATATAAGCGTCTGATTTTATTTCTTTGATATGTTTATTTTTATTTTATTTTTACTATAGAGTAGAGTTTATTCAGGGCATGGGGATGGGGGTTAAGAGGGTAGCAGAGGCAGAGAAAGGCAG
>NW_022196900.1:46361452-46361796 GCF_008632895.1 Mastomys coucha | reverse complement strand
AGAGTAGAGAAGTAGGGGTCAGCCATGACCATGTGGAGAGAGGGGGAAGGGAATGGGGAGAAAGGGGGAACAAAGGGACAAGAGGCAAGGGAGAGAAGCAGGAGTAAGCTTTATTTTTATTTTTTTAAAGATCTTGTTTTTAAGTGTGTGTGTATGTGTGTGCACGCATGCATGCGTGTATGCAGGCATGAAATGTGCATGGGAGTTAGATGTCTGTGGAAGACAGAGACCAACAAACACCCCTGGAAACTGGAGTTACAGCCCTTCGATCCTTCTGACACAGGTATTGGGAACCTAATTTGAGTCCCCTTGCAAGAGCAGTACATACTCTGCTCTACTGAACC
>NW_022196900.1:46361278-46361442 GCF_008632895.1 Mastomys coucha | reverse complement strand
TTGCTTGTTTTATTATTTTCTTTATCAGCCACATTCTTTCAAAGTATTTGCTGTGTTCAAGTGGGACCTGGATGTGGTAGGGTTGACTGTGTGCTTCAGAACATAATTCCTCAGAAGAGGAGCTCTGGGTGCCCGCAGCACATTCTATATTGTTTCCAGAGCTG
>NW_022196900.1:46361186-46361268 GCF_008632895.1 Mastomys coucha | reverse complement strand
GGGAGAGCAACCACAGCTGTTTGAGATTAGTCCTGTGCAAACATTTTAGCCAATTACTAATGGTGGGTGCTCTGACTCCAGT
>NW_022196900.1:46360904-46361176 GCF_008632895.1 Mastomys coucha | reverse complement strand
AGACAAACAACCAGGAAGAGTGTGGTGTATGCTTGGATTTTAGTTAATAATATTAGGAATAGGAGGCCAAGGAAGGTAAGTAAAATTTAATATTAAATATCAGATTTACTTTGAAAAAACAGGTTGCATGAGGATAAGGGTTAATCATTAGATCGACTTCAGAAAGAGAAATGTCTATGTGGGTAAAGTAACTAGGAGGAGAATTGTAAAACAGTTCATAGATTTTAGAGCTTGCTAAGGCCATAGGAGGTTATAATTAGGAAGTAAGAAGA
>NW_022196900.1:46338067-46360717 GCF_008632895.1 Mastomys coucha | reverse complement strand
AGAGGGAGAGGGAGAGGGGAGAGGGAGAACACTCAAGGATTGACTTAGTCACTTGCTGGCACAGCTGTTTGTAGGCAGTAATTCAGGGGTTATAGCCTTATTTGTCCCCATTCTAGCCCCCAAATAATTGACACAAAGACCTGTTAAGTTTATTACAAGATTTAAGCATTACGATTGGCAGATAATCATTTATTCTTGCCCTCTATGCCATCTTAGCTACATCTCACTGTGTGGTCTGTGTTACTTACCATCGCAGTCTCGCCTTGGCTCACTCTGCTCCATGTATGTCCTCATGGCCAATCCCTTGGCGATATGCTCATCACAACTCCTCCAGGACTCTCTGCCTCATGGCCATCTCTCTTTTTCCTCTCTTTAGGACCCCCTAACTAGGATTGGAAGTGCTGTCCTATTCTCTTCTGCCTGGCTAACTGGCCAATCAGCCCTTCATTAACTAATCAGAGATGATGGAAAACAATTTTTACATACCATTGAGACTGGAGCTGCTTGACCATGCCATTATCTAGAAGGTAACTAGATACCTGGGCATAGAAATCAGCATACACAATGCATCAAACCATCCCTCATCAGCTGGGCTCTTTGACTCTAGCAGATTCCATGTGGTGCAGAAGGGGAGTGTGGGAGCCTTTGGCCTCTGCAGCTTCAGTGTTCTTGGGGCTCTGATGTGGGAGAGGGGAGGTTGTAAGTCCTTTCCTGATAAGACCCTACAGACTCCTGTTCATTGCTGGGGCTTTTCCTTGTCCTGGATGGAAGGTTGTTTTACTACTGTCAGGCTGATTTTATTTACTTATTTTTTACTTAAAATGTTTTATTACATTTTAAAATTAATAAAATCTAGGCATATGTGCATCATGGTATATGTGTGAGGGTCAGAAAATAACTTTCGGGTGTTGATTTTCTCCTATCAGTCCATGCTGGGGCACAAACTCAAATTGTCTGTCTTGGTAGCAAGCACCTTTACCTGCTGAGCTGTCTTGCTCTGATTTCTTTTTAACAGAATCGTTTTCTTGCAGTAAATGTCTTCTTTTATCTTTCTAAGGATAATTATAATATTAATTCTAAAAAAGGTTTTTATTTCTGGGGACTGTACCCAGGGACTCCTGCATACTGTTGAGTGTTGGGGTCCAGGAGTTGCATCACAAACCACAAGGACACTGATCTCAGTCAGACAGGGAGAGTTTATTGAATGTATGTCCCAGGCCTGTTCGATCAGGGTCATAGTACAGACTCAGGAGCTAAATGATGACATTAAGTTAAAATCCTACAAGGCTTTTAACCCTAAAATCCATAAACATCTGTGCCAAGTTATTCCACCAATCAGGATTTAGGGATAGGGACCTGACTTCCTTAGAAGATGTCTTTGCTGTACACTTATCCTGCTCCCATTGCTTGGGGGATTCAACTGTGGCAGGGGACTTGTCTTGTCTAACATTCAAGTCTTAACTTGCCAACCAGGATGTCAGTTACCCATATACTTGTCTCTTTCTGTGAAGTAGGATGTCAGTTCTCAGGAGGTCTTGAGAACTTAAACTTTGTTTGATCTTTACTCAAAATGGAAGTCTTATTCCAAATAGTTTCTTATATCTATTATAAGATATAAGAAACTCTCTCTTATATTAGGGTCCATCCCAGGGGCAGCTTATAAAAGCAAATACTATAAAATCTTATATACAGGTGCAGGAAGTGCTGCTGGGTGGTTGGTTTGGGTCCAAGTTTATTGTGGGTAACTATACAAAGCAGTTCTAACGGACTTACAGAATAGAACAGAATATGCAATCAACTTGGGCATGAGAGAATTTCTTAGTAATAGCAGTAACAACATATGAGAATGTTTTCTTATAATATTAGTAGCAGCATAAAATGGCAGGCTAGGTAACAGTTACCTTGGCCTTAACATTTTACCTAGGCCTTAACATTTTACCTAGGCCTTAACATTTTACCTTGGCCTCAACATTTTACCTAGGCCTTAACATTGAGTGCATCTTTAGACTTGGGTGGTCAAACTCTCCCAAGAGTTTTCTACTAAGAATAAGCCTGATATATAGTTTATTATACTTATTTACTTCTTTTGGTGGGGGAGGGGTATGTTTCAAGACAGGATTTCTCTGTGTAACAACCCTGGCTGTCCTGGAACTCACTCTGTAGACTAGGCTGGCCTTGAACTCACAGAGATCCATGATGTGTGAGAACAGCAATTGTGAAAATCTGTGTGAGGAGTGAAGGAGTTATTTATTTTTTTTTCTTTTCTTATTTAAAAAAATATGAATGCTTCACGAATTTGCGTGTCATCCTTGCACAGGGGCCATGCTAATCTTCTCTATATCGTTCCAATTTTAGTATATGTGCTGCTGAAGCGAGCACGCAAAGGAGTTATTTTAAATCAATATGCTTTTAATTATGTCATATGCCTTTAATCATGGCATGTGATAAAGCATATGACACCACACCCAACTGGATTTTATTGCTATAAAGAGTGTTGGTGAGAACAAATCAGCTTCTAAAACATCCTTTCATGAGACCCACCAGAGTCCCCCGAGAGCTGCTTTCTGTAGGTGTGCTTGACTCGGAAAGACTCTACCGTACCTGTGAAACTACCACACCCCAGGAGTGCGGGGTCCTGTGGGTCAAGTCTTCATTCCCAGTGGATGCTTTGGGGACATAAATGATACTTAAAGAACAATCTAGGGCTGGAGAGATGGCTCAGCCATTAAAGGCTAGGCTCACAACCAAAAATATAAGAACACTCTAATTATGAATAGATAAAAGTTAGGCTTCCACCCTTGAGTTTGTAGCAGGCTTTACTGACTCCATTTATAACTGGGAGCCTCAGTTTCAATGGCAGATATTCCCCTAATCTAGACATTCTCTGATTTATTGTTTCTGGGGAATGAGATTGATAATCTTTGATGGGGTACTTGCCCATTTATATGAAACTGGAGAAAGGGGTCTATGGGTGTAAGTACTTCTTAAAAAGATCTTTAAGGGGTCCACCTGTTTCTACTGTATCCTCTCATCAAAAGAAACAGCTCTCACCTCAGAGGAATAAGAGACATAGTTTATTCTGGAGCAAATGCTAGTGGCCGTGGCCTTGGAACATAGATTTAGGTCTCCCTAACAATGTTCCAAGGTGGAACAGTTTCATGGAATTTTTTATAGTAACAGAACAAAGAAAGTTATAAATCAAGGGATTTTAAAAAACCACATCGGTGGAAACATCAGAGAGGAGGGTTACAGGAAGATGAGGATGCTCTGCTATGCTATAGGGTTTGGATGCTGTCTGATAGCACCCTTAGTCCTTTAATCATGGAAAACTGGGCTTTTGTTGACACTCAAAAAGGTCTTTATCTGCTTGTCAGAATGGTAGGTCTAAGACAGATGTGGCAAAGAATGGTTATTTAGAAGGCTAACCGTTGCCCAAGATAAGTTGTAGTTAGGCCCTGGAGCTGAAGTGTGGCAACCCCTTCACATCACTGAAGGTTAATCAGCCAGTCAGCCTATTCCACAGTCCCCCCCCCCCCCCCCCCCCCCCCCCGGTGCTTATTCACAATCCCCAGCGAAGCCTTCAGTTCTTGAATGGTTAGGATGTTCTGTGGTAAAAATTATTTTTCTTGGCTTTTCCCACTATTGGTTAAGGATTCCACTTTCTTGAGTCAGATTAGCCAGTTGCTACTTTTTTTTTTTCTGTTTCTATGTATCTTATTTTTTACTGCAATTTAGAATTAACCTTCTCAGATGGGTGGTGGTACAATCACCTTTAATCCCAGCACTCAGGAGGCAGAGGCAGGCAGGCAGGCAGGCAGATCTCTGATTTCAAAGCTACCCTTGTCTACAGACTGGAATGAGTTCTAGGACATCAGGGTTACACAGAGAAACCCTGTCTTGAAAAAAAAAAACAAAAACAAAAAACAAAAATACCAAACATAAACAAAGAATTTACCTTTCATCACACTACCCCCATTTTAGTGGAATGTAGGTCAAAGAAAGTAATTATATATGTTGAATCTGCCATTTTATTTCAACTAGAGAGAAATCTTAGTAAAAATATTCAAAACAACAATAGCTTTTTTTTTTGAGACAACCTCCTTGTCCAAACAAGAATAATTTGTTAATGATTCTGAAGGGGATTTTATGCAAGAGTTTGTCTGTTTTGTGTTGTTTCTGAGACAGGGTCTCTATATAGCTCTGGCTGTTTTGGAACTTGCTTTGGAGACCAGACTGGCCTCAAACTCACAGAGGTTTGCCTGACTTCAGAGTGCTTAGACTAAAGTATGTACTACTATGCCTGGTTATGTGGGTGTTTTTCCCCCTGTTTTTTTTTTTTCCCATGGTAGAGAACAGATCTGGAGTCCCATACAAGCTAGGCAATTGTTCTACTACTGATCTATCTTCTGAGCTAAGTAGCTAAATAAAATAATATATAATTTACATATTATATAGTTCTTCTATGTATGTGACTTCCAGTTTCATTTTCATTCATTTTCAGTTTAAATAACTACCACTCCAAATCTTTCCTTTTTCCAACTTGTGATCAGTTTCTGTTCTGACTCTGAGACTCAGACAATTATTGGTCAGCTCTGTTATCAATTTTCTTTTTTAGAAATTTCATATAAATGGGACTAAAAATCTATGTAAATTGTACCTGCTTTCTTTCTCTCAGAATATAGTTTTTTTGTTTTTTTGTTTTTGTTTTTGTTTTATTGGTTTTTCGAGACAGGGTTTCTCTGTGTAGCCCTGGCTGTCTTGGAACTAACTCTGTAGACCAGGCTGGCCTTGAACTCAAAAATCAGCCAGCCTCTGCCTTCCAAGGGCTGGGATTAAAGGCATGCGCCACCACTGCCCAGCCAGAATATAGTTTGGAGACCCATTCTGTAGTATGTATTAACTTATTCCTTTCTTTGCTAAATAAAAGTCTGTAGAAAAAGTATGGAGTCCCATATTCTATGCTTTCACCAGATGGTAGAGATCAGTTGCTTCAAGTTCTCAGGTAATTATAAAAAATGCCATTATGAAATATTCTACATATATCTTCTCAGAACTTACCTCTCATTACACAACTCTCATTTTAGAGGAATTTAGGAAATAGAAAATGATTACATGAGTGAACACTCGCACATTCCTTGGGCAAGGGAGAACTCTTGAGCCCATCTACTGAAAACAACAGTTTTCTTTTGTGCTTTGTTTTAACTTTAGACACAGTATCATGGAGGTCTGAGAACAACTTGTGGAAGTCAATTCTCTCCTTTTACCTTGTGTGTTCTAGGGACTGAATTTACGTGGTCAAGCCTGGTGGGAAGTACATTTACCACACTGAACCGTCTCACAGCATTTTCTTACTTATTTATTTGAGACAAGGTCACATTATATAGCCCTGGCTGGCCTAGAACTCAGTGTGTAGGCAATACTATCCTCGAACTCCTAGAAAGCCACCTGCTTCTGCCTTTTAAGTGCTGGAATTAACTTCTTATTACGTTTTTCCCCCAATTAACATAATTTTCATTCCTCTTAGGTAAATAAGAGTAGAACTGCTGAGTTATATGATAAATAGTGAAACTTTTCAGGAAGTGGCCAGAGTATTTTCCAAGATGGCTGAGCCATGTAATATTCCAGCTAGCAATCTGGGAAATCAATTCTTCTTTCTTGTCCTTGGCAGCAATATTGGGTTAGAGTCATTCAGATGGACGCATAGTGGAATCTCATTGAGTTCCCAATCTGTGCATCCCTAATGGTTATTGCTATGCATTTGGGTAGGTCTTGAGGACCATGCTCAGGTCTGGTGACTTGCTGAGAGGACTCAGCTCTCAGCATAGAGCCATGCAGCTGTTATTTATTACAGAGGGAGGACTCTGAGAAACCAGCACAAAAGAAAGCTACACAGGCTCAGGCAGCGGTTCTCAACCTTCCTGGTGCTGTGAGCCTTTAATACAGTCCCTCGTGGTGTGGTGAACCCCCCCCCCCCAGCCATCGAGTTATTTTTGCTACTTCATAACTGTAATTTTGCTACTGTTATGAATTATAATAGAAATATCTGGTGTGCAGGATATCGGATATGTGACCCCCATGAAAAGGTCATTCCACCCCCAGATTAAGAACCACGGAGGCTAAAGGCTTAAAGGAGCCAGGTGATAGCTTCCAAATCTTTTGCAGAGGCCTTGTAGAAAATTGGCTTAATCCTCAACAGATGTCTGGGAGATCTCAGCAGAGTCAGTTTTTAGGGCAGTCCCCTCCCCTCCCCTTCCTTCCCCTCCCCTCCCAATTACACCCTTTTCTCCTTCTCTCCACCTTCTTACATATTACCCTTCTTCTTCTTCTTCTTCTTTTTCTTTTTTAGTTTTTTCGAGATAGGGTTTCTCTGTGTAGCCCTGGCTGTCCCGGAACTCACTCTGTAGACCAGGCTGGCCTTGAACTCAGAAATCCGCCTGCCTCTGCCTCCCAAGTGCTGGGATTAAAGGCTTGTGCCACCAACGCCCGGCCACATTACCCTTCTTATATGAGTTTGCAAGGGATGAGAGTGTAACTGCTACAATGCAGATAGCTGGCTCTGCTTGGGAACAGTGGAAGCCATTGTGGTGTCAGAGAAGAACTTGGCTCTGAACTAACTTGCTGATGGAAGGGTGGCTGTGGTTCTGGTGTCTAAAGAGCTATTTCATTGAGAGGCTGATTTATAAGTTTATATAGAGGCTAGGGGATCACCGACTGGTGGGTACCTTCTCCCAAGTGGAGCTCTGTGGCTCAGTGGCTCACTTTTGATCCTAAATGTTTATTAATCATTGTGGGTACTGCGTGGTGGTGGTGTGTGCAGAGAGAGCTCTGTGAAGTTAGTTATTTCCTTCCAGCTTTACCTGGGCTGTAGGGATTGAACTCAGATGGCCAAGCGTGCATGCCAAGCACATTGACCTGATGAGCCATCAGCCTGCTCCCCTCACCTCTGAGCTTAACTGCATAGTCATGAGATGCTTTATAGTTTTGAGAGTCTTCAAGAACAAGGAACATTTCCTTGGACTACTTTCAGTATTGATTAGTTTGTTCTTGTGTAGTTCCTGACAGACTCGAAGGGCAGGATAGAGGAAACAGCAGCCTGGAGACCCTTTGCTCATCACAACTTTATATCCACTGTTATCAAAAAAGCACACCTCACCTGATCATTCTGGAAAACAAGAGCCACATGAAGTTAGAGAGTTGTACAGTGGGTTCTTGCCTCAAAATCTGGCCTTCCTTCTGCTAGCAGGTACGTGGATAAGATTAATGTACCAGTGAAGAGAATGCTAGTCTCCAACACCAGTTACTCTGTAAGGACTACATGGTGGACCCTGTCCTTGGAGATGAACAGTGTGTGCACATGGTGAACCCTGTCTTTAGCAATGTGTACGCACATGGTTGACCCTGTCCTTGGCATCGAACAGAGTGTGCACATGGTGGACTGCTGATAACAATTGGCATTCAGGTACCTGGGGCAGGCGGGGGTTGGGTATGATGTTGGGGTCATGATATTAGCACCCAATCCCCCCTCCTCCACTAACAGCAGTAGGTGACTTATGGAGTCATCACTCCTGAAGGAACAAAATTCAATTATCTGGGGCTGGCAAGAATGATAAGCAAGAAATTCTGAACTCTTTTAACTTATAAGTGGCTGGTGAGAAAAAAAAGATAGAGAGAAGGACTCTCTCTCTCTGTATGGCTGGACCAGACCACCCATTTCATTAATTTCACAAGTGTACATGCACACTTTTGTACATATACATAAACCTAACATATGTATATACATACATACATACATACATACATACAGACAGACAGACAGACAAATATACATTTGGTGGATGGAGCAGAGCCCCAGCAGGCACACTTTATTTCTTCTCTTTGACTTTTTGTACCTTCTTAGACAAAAGTTCTTTATAAAATTACCTTATGGATAGAATGTTACACAAAAGGGGAGTTAGAGAAGGATGTCCATGGTGAGTACAAAGCAGTGTTTCATTCTATCAGCTCATTATAAGTTCAAAGCAACAGTTTCACATGTCCTTGCTTTATCACAGTGCACACCTGTGGCTTCATCCTTGGAACTGGCTTAGAATGAATACTTTTCCTTGCTCACAAATCTGTTCCAAGCCCATTTGTCGTAGTAAAATTTATGGAAGCTCATTGTTTTGCTTATTATGCAGCCTTTACTTACTGTTCCACGAGGAGGGGCACATTCTACATCTTTCTGGCAAAACAACTAAAACTGGCTGGGCAGTGGTGGCACATGCCTTTAATCCCAGAACTTGGGAGGAAGAGATAGGCAGATTTCTGAGTTCAAGGCCAGCCTGGTCTATAGATTGAGTTTCAGGACAGCCAAGGCTACACAGAGAAACCCTGTCTCAAAACCAAACCAAACCAAACCAAACCAAACCAAAAAACCCAATAACAACAAAAAGCAAGCAAGCAAACAAACAAACAAACAAAATCAACTAAAACCATCTCCTTAAACTTTCTTCCTAAAGTTTTTTTGAATCAAATCAGGAATTCTATAGTCATTAATTCATCTAAACATTATTAATTCATGAAAGTCCATTTTCCTGTTGATCTGTAGGAAATTTGCCTAATAGGGTGGGCTAATGCTCAGGAATCATTCGGCTATGTAATAGTGGCAGGAAAGACATAGCAGCAGCAAGAAGCAATCCTGGGACAGTCTGTGGGGCTGTACCTCTCTAGAGTGCACCCATTGCAGCCGTGCAAAACTGGGAGCCATCTCCAAGAAATTCACTTGCTTGCCCTCACCTTTCTAGGTGGCTTCTGTCAATGGACCCTATTCTTGGCAATGAACAGTGTGTGTACATGGCAGGCCCTGCAGTAAATAGTGTGTACACATGGTAGACTTTGTCTTTAGCAATAAACAGTGTGTGAACATGATAGATCCTGTCCTTGCAGTAAATAGTGTGTACACATGGTAGACCTTGTCTTTAGCAATAAACGGTGTGTGTACATGGTGGACCCTGTTTTTGGCAATGAACAGTGTGTGCACAAGACAGACTGTAACCGTGGGCTTTCTATGCCTGCACCAGTTCCTGAATCATTACAGATCACAAAGGCTGTCTTTATTTATAAGCTTTTGTCCTTATAGCTAGGCATTATTTCTCTATAGCTCATAACTCAATTATCCAGATTATACTAATCTAAGTTCTGCCTCATGGCTGGTTAATTACCTCTCCTTCCTTCCCAGCCTGCTTCTTCCTCTGTGTCTGGCTTCTCAGAGTTGCTCTCTCTCTCTCTGGAAGAGTCCCACCTAACTATTCCACTTTTGCTATAGGTCATAGGCTTTTAATAAGGCAATGGAGAACAATGTTTACAAAATCATAAGGCAGGGAATGATTAACAATACCAAATATGGTCTGAAATCAGATCTCTGCTGGTTCAGAAACCAGCATTTGAATAATACAAGGACAATCTTTACACACTGTACAAAAACATCCTCCAGTGGTGAACCCTGTCTCTGGTGATGAACAGTGTGTTCATGTGATAGACCCATCCTTGAAATGAACAGGGTGTGCTGGTCTTGGTTTCGTTTCCAAATCTCCCATTTCTCTCTCTGAGGTCTCCTCCCTCCCCATGCCCCATCTCACATTTCTAAATACTCCCTTACCAGAAAGGCAAGAAATAGCTTTGCTGTTCTTAAGACTGATCAGTAAGTGGTGTTTCTGTCCGAGGATACATCTGTGACTTTCTATAGCACAGGTTGGTAAACTCTATATAGTTAGATATTAAATATTTTAGCTTCTGTGGGTAAAGAGGCAAAATCAGGGAGATTTCTGTAGAATGTGGCAAATTTCAAATCTTTATAGACAGTGAAATTAGAAATTTATATTTCACAGATTGGTGTAATGCTATTTCAATTTTTCAGCCATTTAAACATGGCAACCATTCTTAGCTCAGCGGCCCTATCAACCAGCTACCAATGTAATTCGGACAGCTGGCAGTGGTTTGCCGACTTTTGTTTTTAGTCTGCCATGGAAGAAAAAAACTAGGAACACACAGCAGCTCAACCCTGCTACAATCCACGATTCCTCAGACACTCGAAGCTCACACTGATAATCTGAATTCCAGCTTTCCAGCCCTCATGGTAGAAAGAGGAAACCAACTTCTGCAGGTTGTCCTCTGACCACCACACGAATCTTGGCATACATGGCTCTCTCTATCCAGAAGCTGCAATAAATAAATGTAAAAAATAAAGACAATAAAAGGGAAGCATTAGTGTTTGGATCCAAACATTCTCCTAAGCAGTAGACTGTATGGTATACTACTGCACTTTTTTGCTTGCTTTTGGGAAAAGGAAAGCTATGTAGCCCAGAACTCGACTCCTTGTCCCAGCTGCTGGGAGTCTAGACTTGTGCTGCCACACCCAGCAGAGAGCAGAGGTCCTTGACCTTATCTCCTCACCAGAGTCAGCTGCTGTCTTGTGAAAACACAATTCCCAGAATAGTTTTGTTTTTTGCTTCTTTGAAATAGAGTGAAGCCTCACTTCATAGCCCAGGCTGGCCTCGAGCTTGCAGCCACCCTCCTGCCTCAGTCTGTGTGCCAGGATCACAGGTTGAAGCCATCATGTGCTCTGACTAGTGGTTATTGATACAGGAGATTCCAGGGCAGAGGGCTGCAGTGGTTTTCAGGACCAGGTTAGCTGTTAGGGGAGAGAGGTCAGAGGGCAAAATAGAAGCTCCGAAGCTGTGGTCCTCGGAGTGTGGGCTCTGGGCCAGCAGCAGCATCATCATTAAAAACTTGTAAGAGACACATGTTCTCTGGAGCCCATATCTCAGAAACAACAGAAGCTCAAGTGGGGTCTGGCAATCTGGTTTTCATCAACCCATGTGGTTCTGATGCTGCCAACATTTGAGAAGTCCCTGCTTCCAGGCATCATTACCAGCATCTGGAGAAGCATTGAACCACCTGAGCAATAAAGGGCTAGGCTTCTCTTACTGCTTTGTTCTCAAGAACAGAGAGGCCTCTGGTTGAGAGCAATTCCAAGATACAGGCAGCCCAAGGTATAGATTTTCCAGGGAAGAGCTGGAGATGGAATTCAGGGTCAACATTCTGGGGGTCAGAGCATGCATTTCCTTAAGAAGTACAAGAGTGGCAAGTGCCACTCGACAAAATACTTTCATTGTCTTTGCATTATGTGACCGTGGTATTGGCTAACTCGGGGAACCAGAGGCTTTCTAAAGCCCTCCAAGGTATCCTCCATCTTTCTTCCACGTTCCAGTGGGAGAGTCCCTGTCTTGGGTCTGCCAGGTGAGATACTAGATGAAGTCTGACCTCACAGGAGGCCCTTGTGATGTCATCGCCACCTCAAGATGCCCTCCTCTGTGACCTTTAGAGTCCTGGGCCCTGCGGCTTGCAGGAGCCAGGCTGTGGTGGCACGCGTGTGTTTCCCAGCGGCCGCGGTGGGGGCAGCTTGCAGACGTGAGCCGGCCTGGCTTACTGTCTGTGCTCAGTGCTGCTTGTTTGCCCAAGGCCAGCCTCAGGAAGGGAATAGACTACAGAACTTTGTAAAAGGGCCACCTAAATTTTCTTCTGAGCAAAACAGCATCAGTCAAGGCACTGGAAAAGTGTAATCGTTGTCTCAGGCAGTTGAGATCCTCCAGGAGATTGCGGTATCGGAAGGTCGGAGGTGAAGGATGGGGAAGAGGACTTGCATTTGCAAACTGTGCTCCTGCGGGTAAGGTAGTCCCCCCGCAAAAGGCAATTTGGGGAGGGGAGCCCGATTTTTAGACTCCTTAGGGGGCCAAGCCCTTTTCCGTGAAGGAAGACAGGCTGTGTCTTCATCCCGCTGCTTCGCCAGGCAGTATCACACTGAATTTGGGTTTTAGACTGCAACATTGTCGACCAATATTTGATGCACACATGTTGAATCAGTGCTGATCAGGCGGGTGTGTGTGTGTGTGTGTCTGTATATGTGTTCCTGCAGGTAGAGATTCAGGAACCTTGAGCGTAGGCCCGGTCCAGCCTTGCCTACATGCTGTCAAGACATGACGGAAACCCTGGCCAGGCTGGGGCAGGTCTTGTTTTCTTCAGTTGCAATTGTTAGGGTGAGTTTCTCACTTACAGAAAAATTGGTACTTTGGGAACCATAGAGCATTGGCACCAACTGCTGCAGTTGAAATAAACAACCATCACAGGGGAAAGTACTTTGTAGTTTTCTGGCAGGATGCCTTCCTGCCACTTGCCTACAGGTCCATGATGATGTGAAGCACAGGGAAGGCAGGGTTTTGGAGAGAAACGTCTCTGAGATAGTCATTCTGTCTGCTTTGCCAGGACAGCTCGAGAGCTGCAGGGCGATGCCAGCCAGAGGATAGCAGAGGAGGCAGTACATGAGAGGGTGGGCTCTGGAATTGCTTCCCAGGCTTCTGGATAAGACCAAGTGAAGAGAGTGGCCTTGGGGGTCAGTAAACGTGGGATCTTGGCTAGGAACAGAACTTCTTCCCATTAAAATTTCTGTATGAGTATTCCCCTCACAGGACTACTACACCTAAAGGGATAAGGTGTATGTCTGTGCACATGGATTCTACTTATTCTGTTAGTATCCTAAAGTCTGCAAAAGGGTTTTACAACTATAGCATGTTACATGAAATAATATAATTATTGTATTTGGGAGAATAGGTTAAGAGGACACTCTGAAAACAGAAGTCTTTGAATTTTCAGGAATCAGTGCTCACAAGAGTCCACTGGGGGGCTTTAAAAGAGGTGTCATTGCCCCTGCTGTTCATGAGTAATCTCTAAGGACAGTCCCATCGTCAGACTCCAGATAATTACTGCCATTTCCCAGAATTCTGAACTCCGCCACCTACAAAAGTGGCTCTTGATGTTGAGGTTTGTCAAGTGGGACCAACCAGTGTCCAGGGCTAATTTTTCATACTACTGAAAATTCAGTTTTTGTTCTGATTCGCTTCCTCTTGGGTCCTTGCATTAGTCCTGGCTCCGTCACTGCTCAGCTTTGTGGCTGAAATCTTTGAGTTCCATCTTTGCACAGTATGTAGTCTATGTAAGATGATGGGGACTCATCAGGGGTGAGGGATGTAGAGTCAGATGCCACCTCATCCTATCTGATGTCCTTAGATTCCCCTCTTCCCCCCATTCTGCAAAGTTGCTCGTTCCATTGGGTATAAAGTCTGTCTGGTGTGCCTTCCTTGCCTCCCCCTCCTGTGTCTACTTTACTTTATGGTCCTGTCAAGTGTCTCTGGTCTGACCTTCATGTTGGCCAGCCTTTCCTCCTGACTTCTAGACTTTGTACGTTTTTCTCCTGTGATTCTGATGGGGCATCTCAGAGTCTGAAGCAAACTTTCTGGTCTCCATTCACGGTTCCTTTTTCTTGCTTTTCTTCCCTTTTTGAAAATGTTTCTGCCTCCTCCTTCTGCCTCCTAACCTTTTTAAGGTCTTGCTCATGTTATAAGACCCCCATTTGGCCTAGCCCTATAGCCCCTGCCAGCACAGAGGTAGGACCCCACTTCCTATGTCTGCCAGCTTCATATCTATTGATGGTATCCTCTGGAAAAGCCAAGCTCTGTTTGGTATGCTCTGTGAGACTGACCTGTTTAGTAGTCAGAACATATCTTTGTGAGATGGTGGAGGGATCTGTCTGTTGGAGTCAGTTAGGGACATACAATCTGGAGTGGTGCTGTCGACAGTGCTAGCCACAATTGAGGGCTTCCCCCAGCTCCTCCAGCCACTTGAGGGCTGCTCTTCCAAAAGACCCAGGCTCAGCCTAGCCTAGGACATACTGTATATGACTTTGAATTCCTGTTTCTTCCTGTTTCCATTTCCCAAGTCCTGGGATTAGAGGCCTGTATTACTATTCCTAGCTTTCCTTTGGTTTTTGAATTTTGTTATGTAGCCCAGTATAGCCTTCAACTCATGATTCTCCTGCTTCAGCCTTGCCTCTGCCAGGATTGTAGGCACTTGTCACCATGGCTAGTTCCTTAAATATGATTTCACCTGTAGTACGTGATACTCATCAGTGGGGAAAGGCTTCTATTTAAAAAAAAAAAAAAAAGCCTCTCTGCTGGGAGCTAGCTGCTAAAGGGCAAGTTCTTAGGTTTGGCCACAAGATGGCAGTGTTTTCTCAGCCATTTCTTTTCACTGGCTCAGCTGGTCTAACACATCCTTTGGGGTTCAGAAGTTTTCTTGATTTTTATTTTTATTTTTGTTTTATTTATTTATTTATTTATTTATTTTAAATACGTTTACTCTAAGTTCTCTAAAATGAGCAATTAGTTAGCGTTTAGGGCACAGCATAGCCAAGGAAGGTGTTACTTCTTAAGGAGTTGAATCCAGATTACAATGAAGGTGTTTCAAATAATGTACAACCAAAGATTCTAACCACTCACAAAACTTGTTAGCAAGCTTTACTGGTTTAAAGAAACCAGAAATAGTTCCCCATATCAAAACACACTCCACACCTTCCCTTAATCAAAAGCTGGCATTCTACAATAGAATATTATAATTTTTAAAATACGATCAATACCAATTAAGCAAGCAAAAGTCAGCATTTATAAGTTGCAGAAAGATGGAAAAGTCAACATTTTTAAACCCACATGTTAATTATTTCTATATAGCTGCAGCTTCTCTGTGTGTGTCTGTGTTGTGTGTGTGATTTTAGTGGCGTAGCCTCACAAGAGGGGATAGTGTTTCCAGTTATATCTGAAAACCCCCAGTGTTGCCTGAAGAGAGCTCCACTTTGGAAGTTCTACAGTCTTCTACCACATTGTATTTCTATGATTCTTCAGAAAATTCAGAGCAATTTCCCTCCCCATCATCGTGGTGATTGTCAGTGTGGGGGACATGACTTAGGAGATTTGATGAGTCCATCTGAGCCTGTTCTCCCTGGGGAGCTTTTCATCTTATTTAGTTGTCCCTTTTCAGTTTGGAACTGGGAACTGAAGCTAAATTAGCAGGGCTCTGGTGGTGTAGACAGGTGTTCTTCTGTCTTCAGAGCTGCAGACATGACTACTCTCCAGCTGGCTTATCCTACAGGTAAGGGCTCAGCGGTTAAGAGCACTGACTGCTCTTCCAGAGGTCCCGAGTTCAATTCCCAGCAACCACATGGTGGCTCACAACCATCCGTAATGGGATCTGATGCCCTCTTCTGGTGTGTCTGAAGATAGGGACAGTATACTGTCCTGATACATAAAATAAATAAAATATTAAAAAAAGATTGTCTCCACCTTTAACGGCATATCAGACTTTGCTAGATGCTGTGATTCAGTCTGATGTAATTTCAAATAATACAGGTCCACTTTTTTCTTTCTTTTCCTCTCCTTTCTAACTTCTGGGTCACCCTATGTAGCCCAGGCTGGCAATTAACTTGCTGAGTGTAAATTTTTGTTGCCTGCTTCCTTATCTTTCTTATTAATGGGATTACAGGCAAGCACCATTATTGCAGACTTAAAGATAAACCTATTGGGTGGTCAAGATCGCTCAGCAGGTAAAGGTGCTTGCCATCAATCCTGGATCCCTGGATCCCCCATGCTGGGATGAGAGAACAGATTCTCATAAGTTGTCCTTTGATCTCCACATATGTGCTATGGTGCCGTGGCACACATGTGCATCAGTATGCGCACAAATAAAAATAAAAATGAATATGTAAATAAAAAAGACTTAAGGGTTTGGAAGAGATGGATCAGTGATTACAAGGATTTGCTGTCCTTGCAAAGGTCCTAAGTTCAGTTCCCAGTGCCCACATGGCAGCTCACAGGCATCTGTGACTCCTGTTCCAGGGGATGAATGCAACATCCTTCCTGTGGCTTCTGCCAGCACCAAGTACACACAGGATGCATGGACACCCAAATGTACAAAATAGAAGCAAATTTATAAAAAAGGTACCCTTCTTTATGCACATGCATGTGTCTGTGTACATGTGTGTGCATGTGCATGTGAGTTCAGGTCCTCTTAGAGGCCAGAGGCATGAGATTCTCCTGGAAGCTGGTGTTACAGATGCTTGGGAGCACTAGAGCTGAACTCAGACCCTCTACAAGAGCAGTTTATGCTCACAATCACTGAGTCATCTTTTCAGTGCCCAACATACATCATCTTAATTTTTGTTAGTGCTGTGGACCACACTCAGGACTTCACATCCTAGGCTTCAGCTCTACTGCTGGACTGTGTCCACACTGAACCGTCTTTGTCTAGTGATTACAAAAAGGCTCCTGTCTGAATGAGAAGTATTATCTGATATATAAAAATATAGCAATCCTAAAAGCTTTTTAGTAAAGCAATAGAAGCAGCAAATCTTCCTCCCGAGATTAGAATGTTAGCACCTCTACTTTTTATAAAATATTGATTAAAAAAAATGTAGATGTTAAAGAAGGGGTTGACGTAGCTTATGTTTATATCTGATTATTTTATGGCTTACTGAGCACCATTTAAAGGATTTTGTGTAACTTTCAGGAAATTCCAGGATGGGGATGGGGACATATCATGGACTACTTATGTAGCATTGGTCCTATGCACAGCATCTCATAGAGAAGTTAGCCCCAGAGAAGACTGGCCGATTGCTTTGGAGGATGTGGATTTGGCTGTTTCTGGGAGCATGGGGAGGAAGGTGATCTCCAGGGCAGTCATGTATCTGCAACTTAAATCAGCTATGTGAACCAGGGAGGAACTTGTTATTTTAATTTTGGAAAATATTTTCTTCACATTGATGAAAATTTCCTTAACCTTAGATTTTATTTTCTTAGAGTCTCTGTTACAAATTAAGAGGAAGGGGGAGGGGGAAAAGGGACTTGGTTGGATGTTACATGTTTCAAGAATTCTTGTTTTTAATTTAAATAAAATTGACTTCATAAATTCTGATTAGGGGGAAAAGGAAAGAAAAAAATCGGGAAAAATATTTTACAAATACTTGCTGATGACTTTGCGGAAGACCAGGAGGGCGTCTTTCACTTTAACACATTTGTTTTGTGTTTTTCTGTACTTTTCATGTGAGGCTACTTTTTTATAGGTGCTTTAACACATGGATTTTTAGATACCAGGATTAACTCAATTGTTCACGTATACTTTTCATATTAGCTATAAGTCAGTGTCTAATCAGTCAAATTATACACACTGAGGGCATAGAACACAGCTTTGCACTAATTCAGGTATCATCGGTTAAAATAATCCATTCTGTCATGTAGGCTAAGAATGGATTTGTTTGAGTACCCTCGTTTTAATTCCTCCTTTTTCCTTGTCTCCGTCCTTGGAAGATGCCTTCCCTGCAGCTGGTTCCTTCCTAGCCAGCCGGCTAATTCCACTCAGTGGGTAGTTTTCAGCATCATGTCCATCGCTGATGTTCAAAGATGGAGTCTTCCGGCGATTTATAGTTTGTTTGTGAAGATGACATGTCTGAAAGAGGAAGAGTAGCCAACTTGCAGACACGTGAGGGTGGCATATTAAGTGGGAGAGTTTCAGAGGTGGGGCTACAGGAAGGGGAAGGGGTTCACTGCGTGCTTAGGAAATCGAAGCAGCCAGGAACCCCAGGTTCTGAATCCTGGTTGTTCCTGACTGAGCCCATGCCAGCCATGTACTGTCCTTATTTATACAACAAGGGTGAGAGCAGTGCCTTTTTCTCAGGACGGCTAGGGATGCTCAGAAGGGACATGTGGTGCTTGGGGTGGGGGGTGCCACTTGCTAAAGGCATTGGTCCCAGAAGAGGGAGACACCAGAGAGACACCAGAGAGACCCTTACCTGACTTTGTGGCATTGTTATTGACATTCTGGCCATTTTTCCTTCCCTTTCCCTCCCCGATCCCATGAAGGACTCGTGGATCTTCCCACCTGAGCCCAGCGACTACAGGCATGGGTCACACCATATTTAGCTTTCATTTTCTAACTTAATAGTGGAGTGATGATTTCTCACGGGAGCAGCAGAGCATACAGGAAAAAATAAACAAACAAACAAACAAAAACCCCACAGGTGCTGGACCAGGCCATGAATTCAGATTCCATCCTTAACACAGCCTAGATGTGCCATATCGACCACTTTACAGTGACGTCTGTACTTCTGTGTGCTTCACTGTTCTCATCTGTAAAATGGACACAGGAGTAGGGCCTGCATCATAGGGTTGTCATGAGGTGGAGCCATTATAAAGTGAGAAGAGGAGAAACTAACAGGTGTTATCAAATGAATGTAGATAAAGGTGCCAGTCTGTATTCTGGGTGATGAAGCCTCTTGAGAGGAAAATACCACCTTTTACTCAAAAGAGAAGTGTAGTTAAATGGTTGGGGGCTATGTTATATATGGCAGATTGGAATGGTTTACAAAGGATTAACAGAATTAAAAACCATTGTGTGGCCGGGCAGTGGTGGCTCACGCCTTTAATCCCAGCACTTGGGAGGCAGAGGCAGGCGGATTTCTGAGTTCGAGGCCAGCCTGGTCTACAGAGTGAGTTCCAGGACAGCCAGGGCTATACAGAGAAACCCTGTCTCGAAAAACCAAACCAAACAAACAAATGAACAAACAAAAATCTATTGTGTGTACATCTAGGTGAGGGGACAGTTTTATGGAGTTGGTTCTTTCCTTAGGAGGCTTCAGGTATTGAACTTAGGGACTCAGGCTTGTTTGGCAAGCACCTTTGCCTGTGGAGCCATCTTGCTGGTTTAATTCTCTGCTTTTACACAGTGGCAGGCAGGCCCTCTGTACCCTCAGGTTGATGTGAACAAGCATCAGAGAAATGTCTACTTGGATTAGAGCTTTTCAAGTCTTAAAATCAGTGAGTGTGGGGAATTAAAGCCATCCTCACTGCGCAGCCCGCTTCATCTTTCTCTTTTGTCACCTTTTCTTTCTCCTAGCTGCGCAGCATGGTCCACCTTTCTCTTTTGTCACCTTTTCTTTCTTTTCTTTTCTTTTCTTTTCTTTTTTTTTTTTTTTAAAAAAAACCTTTCAAAATTACATTAAGGTTTCTGTGAAGACTGCTCGGAAGGGAAGGGATAGTGTTTCTAAGTGGCTGTCAAGTTAACCACTTAGCCAAATAGATCCTTATATTTTGAATATCCAGATATCTGGAAGCCCCTCATTCCATATTAACAAATTGAATTTGTAATGTCAGAAATGAATTTGGTTTCTGTGTGTGCTGGTCAATTACTTAATCTCAGAAATGTTATCCTTTACTGGATTATTATTACTATTATGTTTGTTTTTAAGTTTTTCGAGACAGGTTTCTCTGTGTAGCCCTGGCTGTTCTGGAACTCACTCTGTAGACCAGGCTGGCCTCAAACTCAGAAATCTGCCTGCCTCTGCCTCCCAAGTGCTGAGATTAAAGGCGTGCGCTTAAAGGTGTGTGTCACCACTGCCCGGCTTGGATGATTATTTTTTAAAGTCACCATCTTCCTTGCAACTACCAATTTTGTCTTTTAAGTATGATGCAGCTCCACTTTGTTCTTCCTGTAAAATTTACCTACACCCGTGGACAGAAATTCTTTGCTGCTAAAGCAAAGAATCAGCTGGGCACTTCAGTCTTTAATGCTGATTTAAGTCAGAGAGCAGCCAGGGTGGAGGGAAAGAACCAGGTGATGGTGAGCAGAGAACCCTGGTATTCCAGTCCTGGGCTTGGTGAATAGTGAACCTTACCAGTCTGCTCAAGGCCCTCAGCATCCTTAGGCTGGTTTTTATTTCTTTCTTTCCTATGCCCTGGAATCATGTGAAATCAGACCACACTTTATTACTGTGTGTACTTGCATGTACCATGGTGTGCATGTGGTGGACCGAGGAGAACTTGTAAGAGCTGGTTCTCTTTGCTTCCACTACGTGGGATCTGGGGACTAAACTCAGGTCCTCTGCTTTGGCAGCTGGTGTTTTTACCCACTGAGCCATTTTGCTGGCTCCACTTTTGGGGTTGGAGAGATGGCTCAGTGGTTAAGAGCATTGGCTGCTCTTCCAGAGAACCTGGGTTCAATTTCTAGCACCCACATGGCGGCTCACACCTGCCTGGAACTCCTGTTCCATGGTATCTGACACCCTCATATAGTCATACGTGCAGGCAAAACATCAATGCACATTAAATAAAAAGAAATGATTTGGGTTTTATCCATGGTAGTACAGTCTGTCCATCTTGCTGAGCCTGCTGGTGGCGTTTGAATGCAGTCCCCTCACTTCTGGGGCAGAAGCTGGAGGGTAATGAGCTTAAGGTCAGCCTGAGCATCATAGACTCTGGTTCAAAAAACTAAAGTGATCTTCAGCTAACAAACTTGCCTTCATGCTCTATGACAGTGACTGTCTAGGCTCCAAACCTCTGTCTCGAGTCTCTGAAGGTGCCTGAAGACTTTTGGAGACTCTGATGGTAACCTTAGAGGGGAGAGAAGAAAAAGTGAACTGTCACAGAGCTGGGAAGAGATTTTTTTTCTGATTTTCCAGAAAACTCCTGAATAAGATTAGCTAGCATGTCTGGCTTGTTTTCACAATGTACTCGAATTCCCTGCACACATCAGCCTTGTGAGTGCTCCAGCTTCACAGTACCCTTATTTTAGACCACTGAACACATAAGTTACATTACTATACTGTTTCTCCAGTCCAAAAGGAAGAGGCATGGTTCGGTCAGCCTCTGACATAGCTCTGCTCTGTCATCCAGGGTCCTTCCCATAGCCCAGTTAGCTGAGCTCTCAATGGCCTAGGGTTCTATAATTCCAGCCATTGTCAGGGATGCCATGAGTTGGAAAACAATCAGAAGAGGAATCGCTTGGCTTTGCCGAGATAACCCTCTAGATAGTGAAAGACTGGTGGGATAGAGAATAGTCAGATGGACTCTCAGCTTATTGAACATGAGGGCCCAAAGAGCGCTGACTGATGGTTATGATGGGCCTTCTTAGAAGAGTATCTCAAGTATGAGGTGACAGGGCTTACTCTGTGTGTGTGTGCGTGTGTGTGTGTGCGTGCGTGCGTGTGTGTGTGTGTGTGTGTGTGTGTATGTGTGTGTGTGTACATGTCACAGGACAACTTGCTGGAATCTGTTCTCTCCTTTCACCACACAGATTCTCAGGATTGGACTCTAGTTGTCAAGCTTGATCACAGGCATTTCTACCTGCCGAGCTACATGGGTAGCCCCTATATTTTTAATTTATCATGTGTGTATTACAATTTACAGAGGGGGATTTGAAATTGACCCAGTCCTGGTCACATGCTGACATCTCACAGGAGCAGCATCTCACCGGCTTCTGTAGAGGTCCCCGTGAACCCTTCTCTACCACAAGATTAACACTGTGGGAATTCATCAAAAGAAGGGCATCAGATCAGCAGGCAGCTAAAATACACTTCGATGAAAAGAATTTATCCTAATTTAATTCCACATATGTAAATGTATATGTATCTTAGCCACATAGACCTGTCATTAGATGCTAAGGACATCCATCTGATTATGACAACCAAAAATGTCAGTTAAGGATAGGAAGAGGGCTCAGTGGATGAAGAGGTTCTTGTTGCCAAACTTGAACACCTGGGTTTGAATCCTGGGATCTACACAAAAGCAGGAGAGAACCAACTACTGCAAGCTGTCCTCTGATCTCCACATGTGCCGCCTTTGTTGTCTAATGTCTCCTTAGGGAGGGACAGAATCACGAAAGATTGAAAATGACTGGACTAGAGCCATAATTCCCAAGCCATAATGATTTGGTAGCCATATAATGATTGCTTCCTTCATGAGAGTTAGATCTTATTCGACTGTTCATGTGCCATGATGGTAGACTTCGCTTGCACACGAGTGCTTGAAGGTACACTGTCCCCAACCTTAAATGTCCCCAAGAATCCCCTGGAAATCTGCACACGGAGGACACAGATTTCTGGGTCCTGTCTCCATATTCCTTGATTCCACGGGTCTGAGGCCTAGGCGTCTTGAGTGCTTGACCAAATCATCCCTGAGGTTGTGGGCAGTGGATCGCACTTTCAGAAACATGACACTAATTCAACAAGAGGATTAACAGAATGACCTCAAAAACAAAAGACATGGTTTGCTGAGAGAATTGGTGAGATTTTAAGATTTCCAGTCTTCTAGGATCTTGATAAAATGAAGTAAGGTGAAGGTGCTGTTTGTGGTCTGGCAGAGTGCTTAGAGCTAGCATTCAGCACTCTCTAGCCCATCAGCCAGAAGTGTGTTCTCTGTTTTGAGCTCTGACTTGCTCACTCCTTGGGGAGGAAGTTTGGACTCTCAGACTCCCAGTTGCATCGCTCAATCCTCTCAGGGTGGTTTTAGTGCTTCTTGGACCTCACAGGCCCATTCTATGATTTCCACGACAGATTTTCTCACCCGCTGTGGAAGCAGAGAGCACCCCCCCCTAGCCCCACAAGCTGCATTCCTCCTGTGGAGCCTCAAGGGTGGGCAGTCTGATAGCCTTACAGTGCATGGAACCTCAGCTTCTGTAATTCCTTTGACAAAGCTGTGTCCCTTCGGTGTTTATGTCTCTACCCCACCAACACAGCAGTGCAGAGTCATTCATGGGTGTTCGCCTGAGTGTGTGTGCTTGTGCATTTGTGAAGGTTAACGTGTGTGTGTGTGTGTGTGTGTGTGTGTATGGTATGTGCACGAGGAGGCTGAGGGGATGTTGGGTGCCTTTCTCAACTGCTTCTCCTCCTTTCTTTTTTCCGTTTTTCTTGTTTGTTTTTTAATGCTACTTTTATACAATATAATTTTTCATCTTTCTAGA
>NW_022196900.1:46331123-46338057 GCF_008632895.1 Mastomys coucha | reverse complement strand
CCTTGGTATTCAAGAGTATCCTCCCCTTCCTCACCAGCCCCCTACCAACCCAGGCCCTACCAACCCAGGCCCTCCCCATGCCCTGAGGCCTCAAGTCTCTCAAGGGTTAGGTGTACCTTCTCTCATTGAGGCCAGACCCGGCAGTCCTCTGCTGTGTATGTGTCTGAAGCCTTGGACCAACCATTGTGTGCTGCCTGGTTGGTGGCTCAGTGTGTGAGAGATTTTGGGGGTCCAGGTTAGTTGAGAATGCTGGTCTTCCTATGGGGTTGCCCTCCTCCTCCTTATTTAACCACAGGGGTCCTCCACTTCAGTCCAATGGTTGGCTGTAAGTGTCTGCCTCTGTCTCAGTCAGCTGCTTGTTGGGCTTCTCAGAAGGCAGCCATGCTGTGTATGTAAGCACACCATAGCCTCCCCTCTCCATCCCCTCTCTCACCCAGTTCTCTCTCTCTATCCACCCACAATGACTCTTTTATTTCCCCTTCTGAGTGAGACTCAAGAATCCTTCCTGTGCCCTTTTTGTTATTTAGCTTATTTTGTTCTATGGATTATAGCCTGGCTATCTGTCCTGTAGTTTATGGCAAATATCCACTTATCAGTGAGTGCATACCATGTGTGTTCTTTTGTGTCTGGGTTACCTCACTCAGGATGATATTTTCTAGTTCCATCCATTTGCCTGCAAAACTCATGATGTCCTCGTTCTTAATAGCTGAGTAGTACTCCATTGTGTAAATGAACTACATTTTCTGTATCCATTCCTCTGTTGAGGGACATCTGGGTTGTTTCCAGCTTATGGCTATCACAAATAAGGCCGCTTTGAACATAGCGGAGCACATGCCCTTGTGACATGGTGGGGCATCTTTTGGCCCAAGAGTGGTATAGCTGGGTCTTCAGGTAGATCTAGTTCCAATTTTCTGAGGAACCTCCAAATTGATTTCCAGAGTGGTTGTACCCTTTTGCAATCCCACCAGCAGTGGAGGAATGTTTCCTAATTTCTTGAGACCTGGAGTTCCCCCATTTGACTAGGCTAATGGGCTAGCAAGCCCCAGGAATCTCCCATCTCTGTCTCCCCAATACTGGGGTAGCATGCACAGGCCACTGCACTCAACTCTTTTACATAGGCTCTGAGGGAATACTTTACTGACTGAACCATCTAAATCCCCAGCCGTTCAGTTCCATTTCCACCTCCTTTCTAGCTGGGAATGCTCATGGTGCTATTTACAGTAGCATTTTTTTTTTTTAAATTAAGATCAAATGACTTGAGTAATTTAAATAGCCCCTTCCCCACCCCCTTCCTATGAGAACAGAGTCTTGCTATGTACCCTTGAACTAGATATGTTAGACCAGCTATTTACTTCAGATTCCCAGAGATCTTCTAGATCTTTGCCTGTGTTCTTCACTGGCTTGGGTAGACTTAGAATTTACCCCCATGTGCCCTGTCTCCCAGACTCGCTGAGCTGTGCTGGCTGCACTAATATCCTGGCAGCTGACGACATTCTCTAAATTAACGACTCAGTGACACCAAATCACTTGCATATGACAACTGGGCAGGGCCCAAATCCTTTTTCAAATAATTAGAATGGTGTTTAATATCATGCCACACCTTCTGAGTTAAAGTCTTGAGTTTCTGGATTCTCTTGAAAAAAACCAAAATGACAGAGCGGGTACCGTGCCTGTCTTTGTAAGTGGTAATGGCCTGGTGATGCCCTGAGAGGATAGGTAGGCTCTTCCCAAATTGTTCTTGGGGAAAGGGAATACCAGGGAAGTGTATCCTCTCACTTCCCACAAGGGGGCAGTCTAATCTCTAAAACAGTAGACACATCTGGCTTTGCAGAGCTGCGGATTTGACTTTGGTGAAATGATTGGTTCCGGCACCCACCTCCGTTTGCACACAAATCAGAATGCAGCCTGGGCTTTGCTCTTTACGTCCATATTTTCACTGACTCCTGTCCTCTGGCCTGGTTCTCTCTGCCCCACCTGCAGCTCCCAAATCTTTACAAGCTCCTGTGTGAAAATCAAAAGAGGGAACTTCTTGATTCTGTAGCTTCAGAGCCACGAGTTCAGCGGAGAGGACAGCTATAGAAAGTTTAATAGGGGCCTCCTGAGGCACGATTCTTTCTAGGGAAATACCCCGAGCCACAGAAATAGCCTCACAGCCTAATATTTCTCTGTGGTGCCCCCCCCCCTTCCGCTGGTTTTGATCTATGTAGCTGAAGATGGCCTTGAGCCTGATCCTCTTGCCTCCCACCTCCCAGGTACTAGAAACAGGCACTTCCTATCACACCAGGTTACCTCAGTGGTAGAGACTGAGCCCGTGGCCATAGGCAAGCACTCTACCAACTGAGCTATGTCCCAGCTCGTTGTGGTAATCCTTATTGGTGTAGAATCCTGAGGCAGAGCACACAGCCACATGCATGCCCTAATGCTGACTAGGCCCCGAGGAGAAGCTATGCAAACCAGCCGCTTGTTAATTCAGAAGGAGGCATATCTGCTAAGGAGACCCAGAAAACTCTTGTTTTGCTAACTAGCATATTTTAATTTCAGAAAACAAAAAAAAAAAAACCAAAAAACCAAGAACAAAACAAAGACAACCAGAAGTTAAAATATAAATTAGAGGCCCACACAAGGGTGGTGATATAATGTGACATTGAAGGTTCCTGTGACGTAGCCAAGTCCTGCACCAAAGGGACTGCAGAGTTGGTGGCTGCTCCCTTACTCCAGCAGTGTTACTGGTAACTCGTTCTAGTTCCTTGCCTCTCTGTTCTCTGGTTCCAGCTCTCCACATCCGTCCAGATGGACCTATCAGTAGCTTCACTCCGTGTTAGATTGCATTTATTTGTAGCACTTCCTGCTTTAGATCTCATTTTATCTACTGCCATTTATTTTAATAATTTGGCCTGAGGGATGTGATAGGCTCAGGATCCAAGACACCCCCACCTCTCTTGTAACTCTGAAGACACCTGAAGAGATTTCAAAGGGTTGAGAAAACTAGTGGTGGGTTTAGAAAACTAGGTGGTGGCACACACCTTTTAATCCCATCACTCTGGAGGCTGATACAGGTGGATCTCTGAATTCGAGGCGTGCCTGGTCTGCAAATCGAGTTCTAGGATAGCCAGGGCTACACAGAGAATCCCTGTCTCCAACAACAACAACAACAAAAATAAAAGAAAAAAAAAGGTATTGAATCTTAAGTTATTTAAAAATTGGCTTTAGTTTGAAAAAAATCTTGCATTTACCACCCTCTGTCCCTGAACTCACTAGGTTTAAACCTAATTCTAGGTAAAGCTAATATTAAATTGGGTGTACTGAAGATTATACACATATATAATATATGTATATATATGTATGTAAAATGTGTGTGTAAATCCCATATATGCACATACACTCTTATGTATGTATGTGTAATATATATGTATATTCATGTAATATATATGTGTGTGTGTGTGTGTGTAATTTAATGTGTAAAGTACCTTGTTGTGTATCCTGTTTTCACCCTAGCTTCTGCCACATTGCCCATAATCACAAAGGACCCTAACTTAGTCTTGGGTTTTATATTTTTAGGGTTAGTTCTGGCTATGCTAAGACCTTGAATGTCTATTGCCATTTTTGTTAATTTTTATTCATAAGCTCACTTGGAGGGATCTCCATGTGTCCCAGTGCATCTCCTTCAGTTGGTTATGTTAAAATCATCTCTGCCCTGCATTTCTAATGCAGCAGCTGAAGTGTTTGGTTGACAGTGTGTCGCTTCCATCCCTGCCTCCCCAGTGGGAAGTGAGAGTGGGCTCAGATGCCTCATTAAGTAGCTTGATAGGATTTGGAGAAATAGGGCAGTTAGAAAATGAGTTATTTGGTACTAAAGTGCAGTGAAGCACGTCTTTAAATGCCTATTTAGTGCTTCAAACCTGGCTTTGGTTCATGGTGCTGCTGGGAGAAGTTCTTAGTTCTATTTTAAGAGGGATTAAAAATCTATGCAACTGGCTGGCCATGCAAAACAGCTAGAGCAGTGCGGGGCACCGATGTGCATAAACCTAAGCAGACTTGAGCTGTCTTTTGTAGTCTTTTGGAGAGATCCTTAATCTTTGTAAGGTAATGTATGTAAAATGTAAGCCTGGAGCTTGGTGTGTGGTGGAATGTTCATCATTCGGCAATGGCCATAGTAATTGGGTCTAATGAAAGGTTTCCTTTCTGTAGTCTTACAAGAAGGAAGCCTTTCTAGACCCACTGATCTTGTTAATCACACTGAAAGTTTCCTAAAACAGCTGTGTATGTATACTGACTTATTTTTAGATAATCCTCAAGACGGAACTATGAACCTTTGATCCTGTTCATCTTGTAAAAATCTGTCAGTTTCACATATGAATACAATGTATCCTGATCGTTTCTACCCTTTACCTTCCTAGCCCACCTCCTGATCCCAGTCCCCTCAGGATCCCGTTCTCTTTTGTGTGTGTAGCTCTTGCTTTGTTCTCACCTTAGTACACTTGCCATTTTGTTGCTTTTTCTAAGATGGTTTCACTACATAGCTCAGGCTGGCTCCAACATTTGTGATCCTCCTGCTTCCCAGTACTGGGATTATAGGCATGAGCCACTTGGTTTGTGATTGCTTTTTACTAAAATCCTCTACTTTTCCTGGGCTCCGCTTAGGCTGCTCTTGAACTCGCTGTCTTAGCAGAGGCTAACCTTGATTTCATGGTCCTTCTGGCCCCGCTTCCACTGGGGTCGCAGGTGTGTGCCACTGTGCTCAGCTTGCAACCCTGTCTTTCTTTGTAGAGTGCTTCTGGAAAGCCAGCTAACTGGAGTGTATTTCTTCATAAAGAGTAAAAAGTACAAAAGAGTTTATACAGGACTCAGGAGTGAGGCCTTAGGGGTGACTTGAGTGCATAAGTGTTCAGAGTCCTTTCACTTCCAACCTTGTTGCTGTGTTAAAGACGGCCTTCTGGAGGTCTTGGCTCAAGGGGAGTTTGTTGAGAACCAGAGATACACAGACACAGTCTGTGGCCCCTGGATCATCTTTACTTGACTCCAGAAGTGGAGGCATATTCAGAAGGATGAAGAGTGTAGCTTCTAAACCCAATGATATAGCAGGGGTACTCACCCACAGCACGTGGCATTGGCTCTTGAAAGAATGAATATAATGAGTAAAAGGAGTTTACTACATCATAAATTTTTTTTTTTTTTTTTTTTTTTTTTTTTTTTTTTTTTTTTTTTAGTTAAAAAATGAAAACCAAAAATCTTCTTTAACAATCTTAGACTCTTTGGGAGGTGAACATACTCTGAAGTGATGGGAGTAACATGATTGGAGGAGACTCTGGCTTTGGTCAGGAAAGGGTGTGAGGACGCCAGGATCCTCACAGCTGTTTTAGTAGGCAGAGGGCACCCACTTGGGGAATCACACCACAAGAAATCTCAGTTTTCCCTCGTGTTTGTTCCATTTCATCCTGTGTACTACTCGTAGTCGCAGATGCCAAAGCGTGTCGGTTACTTCACAGTTTCCACCTGGGGGCTCTGGGGTTTGCACGAAGCCAAAAATCATCTGCAGTTTCCCCGTCTGCCACATCTGAAAACTCAGGGCTTCTCTTTGGGCTGTTTATGTCATCACTGTGATGTCTCTGGGTATGGCGGGTCAAGTTTTCAGTTTCAGCTGGAGCTGTAATCTCAGAAGTGTGGAGACTCCCTTTGCTTAAAGTCCAGGGTCATTCTGGGAATATTTTTTTCTTTTGCTTGTGCTGGTTTGGGGCATTTGAGTCAGTTTTGAAACCCCCCTTTTGTCTTTTGCAATTTTGCTGCTGTTTTTCTTATATTTTCTGAATGTGGATTAACAGGAGCAAAGGTAACAAAATAAGTCTTAAAGTTTGTGTCTGCAGATGCGCAGAGTGGCTTTAGTGTAATCTGGTTCGAGTGTTTCTTTTATTCTCTATCATAGATGAAGAGTTATAGGCAATGAGGATGGATTCAGTTCTGTCTAGTGAAGACACTGGTTCAAATAAAGCTTGTTTACGTTCAAACTAACAGGGGCTTTCACCATGGCATACATTTGTTGCATGGGTCAGTTTGCATATTTTGACTAAGCTGATCTTATGATCTTGGTTCATTTGACCAGTTGCTTTCATTTTGAGAATAGAATCTAGGTGCAGTGCAGTGAGTTGCTAAGCTGCAGGCCTGCTGAGAAGAACTTCCACAGAACTGGCCTGCTTGCCAGACACAACTGCTCCCAAATCTGTTCTTGAAAAGGTCCCTTCCTACAGCTAGATCTTCCCTCTCCCCTTGTGATTTGTTACTCTTCATTCATGTCCCACGTAGTTGGGTTGAGGGAAGGTGCTGTGACACCCTCACAGGAGGTTGGAAGTCATGAGACCTGGGACTCTTTCTTCCCCCTCCATTACTGTCTTACCCCTTTTCTGTGGCCTGGTTCTCTCAGGGATGTGGTTCCTGGTTCCTGAGGGATGTGGCCCATCCTTCAGGAGCTCAGAGGCTCGTGGCTTGTCTAAGAGATCTACCAGGTTCTGACATCCCTTCGTGTTCCCTGGTTCAAAATATTGCTTCCTTTCTTGATTTCAAAACTCCTCGTTATTTGCATGCATTTTAATTTATCCTTTTAAAAATTCCACATCTCTGGCTCTTAGAAGAGTGGTAAATAATAGGGTTTCACTTAGTATTTGAATGAATGTGTGAGCAAACATTTTAGTCTATTGATGGAAATTGATCTGACGAAAGTAAGCCCCATTAAAATACAAATGACTAGGCAGGGAAGACTGCTCAATGGTTGTGGTATACGAGTACGAGGACCAGAGCCTGGATCTCTATAACCAGTGCTGTCAGTGAGGTGGCCTGCCTTTTACAATTCTAGCCTCCAAAGGCAAAAGCAGGAGATCCTCAGATCCTCAGAAGTGACTAACCTTACCTATTGATTTTTTTTTTTAAATTTTTTTTTTTTATT
>NW_022196900.1:46328963-46330036 GCF_008632895.1 Mastomys coucha | reverse complement strand
CTTAAATGAACATAAATATATAAAGTCTTTTTGTTTGCTTGTTTTGTATTTAGTAGAGCTTAAAATCTGGTTCTTACTGTGGTATAAGCCCGAAATAAGAACAATTTTTAGACATTGGATTTCATTGTAGTAAGGCTGTACTTCAATGACCCTCACATCACCAAAGGATTTTACCTCCATCATAGCTAAACTGAGAGTTGACAGTTCTGCTGCACCAAGGAATGAATTGTAGGCACAATTTTTGGATACACACTTCCTGCTATGGTCAAATCTATTTGACTTGAGTGATTGTCTTCATTCTCAGCTCACAGAGAGCAGGTTACATTCATTTAAGAAATGGTGAGTGTATTAAGATGGTCTATCCATAAAGTCATTCACCAACTTTCAATGAACAATGGTTCTGCTTGGAGGGTGGCACAGACATTAAGTGAGGGTAATCTTGTTCATTGGCTGTGATAATTTGGAAGAGCATTCATCTCAGAGAAAGTAACTTATAAAGTCCTCTTCTTCAAACTTGACACAATAGTTACAAATGTCAAGCAAAGAATTCAGTCTCACTTTGTTGTTCTCTTACAAGCTACCTCCCAAGTTAATTGTCTATGTTTCTTTTGGCTATATAAATACTTTTGAAATATGTAATCTGTTCTGAAAACCATAGTATAGTGTAAAAACATGAAATAAACAATACTACTAATAGAGAGGCTGAAATAGGAGAAGCAAGATTTCAAGACCTTTATGTTGTACATAGCAAGACACTGTCATGTACAAACAAGCTGAAAGTGTATATGGATTGTACAATATTGAACACATTTCTCCAATTACCAAACTAGATCATTGGATGACAGCCAACACATTTTTAATTCCTCATATTTTTGGATTTTAATAGATTAGGATATGTTGGTAATATTAATTTTCATATTAAGATATTAAGAAAAAGTAATTGTTACTTCCTGTTGTTTTTGTTGTTAGAGGTAGAATCAGGTTTGTGTGGGATTGTTGAAAGGCTATTTTCTTGCTTCTTCTAGGGTGTGGTTTTGCTCCTTATGTTGGTGTTTTCCATCTATTATCCTTTG
>NW_022196900.1:46326386-46328246 GCF_008632895.1 Mastomys coucha | reverse complement strand
TCTATTTCCATTTTTAGATTCTGGATGTTTTTGCTCATTTCCTTCACCTGTTTGATTGTGTTTTCCTTATGCTCTCCCCCCACCCCCAATCTGGTTATCTCTAGTGCTACCTGCCCTTGCTAAATCTGACTGGAGCCTGTCCTTCCTGTGATCCTGGTTGTGTCATAACTCCTCAAGCTGTCTCTGTGATCCTGTGATCCTGTGCTCGTTAGAGTGCCTGGGAGTGGAGCTTCCTCTGGTTGTTGTGGGACTGGCTGCAGAGCTTGAACCCAAGGTCTACTCAAGGCACCGGTCAGCCCAGACAGACCGAAAGGAACCTGAGCCACTGGACTGGCAGAGTTCCTTTGTGCCTGGGTCTTGCTGGTCCCAGTTACTCCCGGTGTTGGGACAGATGTTGTGTCCTCCTCACCTCTGATCCTGGGTGTGTTAGTGTGCCTGGGAGTGGAACTTCCTCTGGGTGTTGTGGGACTGGCTGCGGAGCTTGACACACACACTTCTTAAAAGTAAGAAAAAGTTCCAGGATAAAGTTCAAATAGTTTCCCACTTTTTTTGGTCAGTTTTAATGATAGAATAGGGCCTTGGGCATGCTGGACAAATGCTCTATTACCGAGATAGTCTTAGCTCCTTTTGTAGCATTTTATGCATCTTTTGTGATAAACTACAGAAATAACTGTATTTATATTTATATCTATCTAACTTGTGTGTGTGTGTGTGTGTGTATGGCCTACTTTTTAAATAATGCAAGACATGATACACACTCTCCTGCTTAGTTCCCCATCATAAGCCATTCGTCTGCCTTTAACAAAGGCCCTTATTCAGAATAATCTGCTTTATAAGCTCTTATATTATTATAATATTTAGGATAAAGTTTAGTTGTATATTTCAGAAAACCTAAAGTAATAGTGGCTTCACAAGATAGACATTTTTCTGTCATTTGAGCGAAGAACAGGAAGTTCAGGGACAGTAAGCAGCTTGTCTTGTTGATTCATTGTCTTTTAGTGTTTTGCTACATTATCCAGGATAGCTGATTTAATTTTGTGTGTGTGTGTGTGTGTGTGTGTGTGTATGTGTGTTCATTTTACCACCAGGAGGGAACAGTCTCCTCTAACCCTTTACCCTGCACATCCTATGAGGAGACCTCACAAGTGTACCATGTAGACTTTCTAATTTGCACAGCTAAAAAATTAGTGGTCCAGGAGCTGGAGAGATGGCTTGGCTGTTAAGAGCATTGACTGCTCTTCCAGAGGTCCTGAGTTCAATTCCAGCAACCACATGGTGGCTCACAACCATCTGTAATGGGATCTTATGCCTTCTATTGGCATGCATGTGTATATGAAGATAGAACACTCATATACATAAAATAAATAAATCTAAATTTTTCTATCTATCTATCTATCTATCTATCTATCTATCTATCTATCTATCTATTTATCTATCTATCTCTATAGTGATCTATTTACCAAGAGAGCAGAGTGCATAGATATTGGGTCAGTGTCTAATACATTTTACTATAATAACTCAGTTTTTCAAATAAAGCAAACCTCTTTTCCTAAAAATTCTAATCATCACAGGCTTCAAAATATTTCTTGGTCCCTTAGAAATTCTGTTTTTTTTCTTTTTTCTCTTTTTTTTTATTAGATGTTTTCTTTATTTACCATATTTCCTTTCCCAGGTTCCCCTCCCCTCCCCCCAAAATGGGAAAGGACCCAAGGAGCTGAAGGGTTTGCAGCCTCTTAGGACAAACAACAATATGAACTAACTAGTACCCTCAGAGGTCCTTGGTTGGTGGTTGAGTTCCTGGGAGTTCTGAGGGTACTAGTTAGTTCATATTGTTGTTTGTCCTAAGGGGCTGCAAACCCT
>NW_022196900.1:46316743-46325909 GCF_008632895.1 Mastomys coucha | reverse complement strand
TGTGTCCTTATTACATGTTGGAGCATCTTCTGGGTATATGCCCAGGAGTGGTATAGCTGGGTCCTCCGAAGAAGATTTATTTATGTATATGAGTACACACTATAACTGTCTTCAGACACACCAGAAGAGGGCGTCAGATCTCATTATGGATGGTTGTGAGCCACCATGTGGTTGTTGGGAATTGCACTCAGGACCTCCAGAAGAGCCGTTGGTGCTCTTAACTGCCGAGCCATCTCTCCAGCCCCAGCAACTTTCAATTTTAACTGATGTTTTTGGAAATTATTCTCTAAGGTAATGTGGCACATGCCTTTAATCCCAGCACTTGGGAGGCAGAGACAGGCAGATTTCTGAGTTCAAGGCCAGCCTGGTCTATAGAGTGAGTTCCAGGACAGCTAGGGTTATACAGAGAAACCCTGTCTCAAAAAAACAAAACAAAACAAAACAAAAAAACTAAGATGTAAATTCATTGCATAGGATGAGATTCTGGAATGGACTGGGGGAGAGAGGAGTATATGCTTTTTCAGAACTGTGTCAGACTTAGTTTTGAGGCCACAAGGTCTAAAATATGGAAAAATGTTTTACTATCCTAAGAAAACGTGTGTGTTGTTTAAAGACGAAGTTCTAGTGTGATAATATAGAGATGAAATGTGAAACTTCCCATTTAAGCCAATTTTAAGTGTACAATTTAGCGACACCAAGAAATTTACAATGTGGGGAAACTATTAGCCTTCTCCCCTTCCAGAAACATCCCATCCGGGCTAGATGAAAGTGTACTTCACACACGATAACTCCCCAGACCCCTGCAACTCCAGGGACTTTTGAAATAGAGAAGCTTGAGTTCTCCAACCTTCTCACTTTCAAGTTTGTTTTGGCTACTTGGGGTCCCATGGGAGTCTATGCAAATTTTAGCATGGCTTTCTATTTCTAGAAGAGAGGAAAAAAGGGCCAGGTATCGTTTGTATGGAATCTGTAAATGATTGTGGTTCGTGCTGTCAGTTCGAAGCTTGGTGCTGAGCTTCAGCCTCTAAAGGCAGAGTTCTCTCACCCACTCCCTGTTGTCATCTAGATGCTATCAGGTCGTCTAGTCCATGGACATGGGAGATCTTTCTTTTTATCTGTATTTTCTTTGATTTCTTTAAGCAATGTTTTATAGTGTGTAGTGTATGTATTTCACTTTCCTGGTTAAACTTATTCCAAAGTATTTTTTTTTTATATAATTAAAATACTTGTCTTAATTTTTTTTAGATGTTTATTGTTAATTTACATGAATTTTGCTGAGTTTTTAGGGGCAGTGGTGGCGCACACCTTTAGTCCCAGCACTTGGGAGGCAGAGGCAGGCGGATTTCTGAGTTGGAGGCCAGCCTGCTCTATAGAGTGAGTTCCAGGACAGCCAGGGCTACACAGAGAAACCCTGTCTGGAAAAACCAAAAAAAAAAAAAAAAAAAAAAATCTGCTGAGTTTTGTCTTTCATATTTTGAAACTTCAATAAAATTGTTAGCACCAAGAGGTTAAAAAGTGTTTTATCATCTCATATATAGACAATAACTGTGATCAGAGATAGTTTCATGCCTTCTTTTCTGATTGCATGGTTTTACTTTTCTTTTCTTTTTTTTTTGGTTTTTTGCCACACGATTTCTCTGTGTAGCTTTGGCTGTCCTGGAACTCACTCTGTAGACCAGGCTGGCCTCAAACTCAGAAATCCGCCTGCCTCTGCCTCCCAAGTGCTGGGATTAAAGGTGTGTGCCACCACCGTCCGGGGGTTTTACTTTTTTTACTACCTAAAATGTCTGGCATGAAGTTCCAGTGTTATGTCGGCTACTGGTGTTGAAGTGAACACTGGACTTCTCTTCACCTGAAGGGCAGTCTTCAATCTTTATTGACAAGTCTGAAGCCTGCATGACGTTTTCATCCTTTATCCTGTCTAAAAATATGTTTTTTGAGTTTTTTTTTTAGTCAATGAAAAATTGATCTTATCAAGCTGGGTGGTGATGGTGCATGCCTTTAATCTCAGCACTCAGGAGGCAGAGGTAGGTGGATCTGTGCATGTGTGTAAGGCCAGCCTGGTTTACAGAGCAAATTCCAGGACAACCAAGGATACACAGACAAACCTTGTCTTGAAAAACCAAAACCAAAACAAAACAAAACAAAACAAAAAAAACCTCAAAAAACAAAACAAAACAAAAAACCCCTCATCAAATGCTTTCTCTTGAGATTCATATGGAAGTACATTAGCATGATTTCTGGGATTTACTTTAAAAGTCTCCAACAAAGTAAAAAGAATTTAGACATGAGATAATATTTGAGTACCTACAAGGAATGGATGATACATAGTTATGAATTAATCATACTATTATTTCTATATTTGGAAATTTGCATAGTAAAATGTTTAAAAAGTTCATTAAAGTTTTCTTGTTTGCATGCACTTTTAAAATATTCTTTTTGATTTCAAAGCCATTTATTTATTTATAGGAAGTTTTGTGATCTTTGGTAACAAACAGTTTATACTGTAGTTTTCTCCCCAATAGAGAAAAGAATGCCTTTGTTTTGCTCTGTGAGTCTAAAATTTCATTTTACTTTAAGTATTGTTCTTGTTACCAGAAGCAAATGAGTTCTTTTTTTTTCTTTTTTTATTAGATATTTTCTTTATTTAGATGTCATATGATTTTTCTTTTCCCAATTTCCCCTCCCAGGAACAAACAAACAAACAAACAAACAAACAAACAAAACCAACAAAAACAAACAAAACCAACAAGAACAAACCAGTTGGTTCCCCCCTCCCCATGCTTGCCACCCCACCTTCTCCCACTTATTGGCCCTGGCATTCCCCTACACTGGGGCACAGAACCTTTGCAAGACCAAGAACCTCTCCTCCCATTGACGATTGATTTTGCAATCCTCTACTATACACATGCTGCCAGAACCATCAGTCCTACCATGTATACTCCTTGGTTGGTGGTTGAGTTCCTAGGAACTCTGAGGGTACTAGTTAGTTCATAATGTTCGTCCTAGGGGGCTGCAAAGTGACACAATCACAAAAGAACACACATGGTATGCACTCTCTGATAAGTGGTTATTAACCCAGAAGTTTGGAATACAGGAAGAACAACCCACAAACCACAAGAAACTCAAGAAAAAAGAAGACCAAAATGTGGACATTTCATTCCTTCTTAAAAGGGGGAACAAAATATCCATGGAAGGAGTTGCAGAGATTAACTATGGAGCAGAGACTGAAGGAAGGGCAAGCCAGCCTAATATAGCTATCTCCTGAAAATCTCTGACAGTACCTGACTAACACAGATGTAGAGGCTCACAGCCATCCATTGAACTGAGTATGGGGTCCCCAATGAAGGAGTTAGAGAAAGGACCAATGGAGCAAATGAGTTCTTATTCTAAACTCATTAGATATTTAATATGACTATGCAGTATTGGGTATACATGGTGTGCGTGTGTAGAATGAGGGTGCATGTACATATGTGTGTGTATGTGTTTATGTGTGGGTGTATGTGTCTGTATGTAGAGGCCCAAAGTTGATGTCAGTTATCTTTCTGGTAGCTTTCTACAGAGTCTCTCAGTAAATCTGAAGGTTACCAATTCCTGTTAGGCTAGCTAGCTTACCTTGGGCATCCTTCTCTGGCTCCCAAGTGCTAGGATTACAGATGGCCACCATTTCTGTGGGGCTTTTACATGGGCTCTGGGAACCTAAACTCCAGTGTGCTTTATCCACTGAGCCATCTCAGGACCTATACAGACATCTCTCTGTGTGAAATATTTGAGAATGCTTTGAAAATGCTATAAGCTCTGTGTGCAGATTCATGAGGCCCAGTGTAGGACTTGGTCCCTGGAAGGGACTGGGCTGCAATCAGGTTAAGACTTAAGAAAAGGAATGATAGCAGGTCCCTTGGTACTCTCTAACCATAACCATTAGGCTGTATTGTGGGTGTCTTAGCTAGGGTTTTTATAGCTGTGAAGACACACCATGATCACAACAAACTCTTACAAAGGAAAATATTTCATTGGGGCTTGCTTATTACTCCAGACGTTTAGTCCATTATCATCATGGAGGGAAGCATGGCAGTGTACAGGCAGACATGGTGCTGGAAAAGGAGCAGAGAATTCTACATCTGAATTAGCAAGCAGCAGGAAGAGAATGACACTGGTCTGGCTTGAGCATTTGAAATCTCAAAGCCTACCCCCAGTGACACACTTCCAACAAGGCTACACCTACCCCAACAAGGCCACACCTCCTACTGCCACTCTAAACATTGAGCTATATGAGTTTATGGCGACTAATCTTATTCACACCACCACTGTGGGTGAAAGTGGAACTTGGCATCAAAAGTCCTAATCAGAAGGTCAGCCTCGTTGCTTGGTGAGTTAGGTAACTGGTCCACTTGATCCTTAGAAAAAAAAGGCCAATACTTAGCTTCCCAAGTTAAGAATTCCACAAGTGAGACTTTGGCTGATGCTGCCTTCAGCCAGGGGTGGGATGGGATGGGGTAGGGTGGGGTGGGCTATTGGTCACTGTAAATGCACAGATTACTGTGGGATAATATATGTACTGAAGAAGATATTTGTGTTTACAGTAGGGTTCATAAGATAATTTAAAGAAATCATTCAGAAATAATGTCCAAAGGTTATTCAGGTGGGAGGTGTTTACTTCATTAACCAATTATATATTTATTTAAATAAAACACATAAATATTAAGAAAAATTAGTAGGAGCAACGTGGCATTCTGTAGTTATGTTTGACATTTTAAGAATGGAACTTGATCTGCTCTTGCATGTCCTGGTGGACCACAGCTTTGACATATCTAATGATATTAAGCACTGCACGATGAGCTTTTCTGTTGAGGCCTTCAGGAATGTTCAAACATGCCTTGTTAACTCCCTAACAAGCCAAACTGGGAGGCAGAGCAAGGAGGTGCTGGCAGGCTGTCAGAGCCTGAGGCCCCCAGGCATTGAGGTCAGCCTCCGATCACATCCTGGGGTTAGTATGGGGACTGCTAACAGATTCCAGTCTTTTTTAAAACACAGGATTCAGAGGGGGAAAGGACCAGGGAGAGACTGTTGGAGCAGCCTTTTCTTTTATGGATGGCAGAACTGAAACCCCTAAAGGAGGCATGCTCACCCTGAACAGAGAAGTCTCCTGCTGGGCTCGGTCATTTCCATTTCCCTGGGTCTGTAGAACAGTCAAAAACATAACACATACTTTCCTGGTGGAAAGCCACATCCTTCAATAGTGATACCCAAAGGTGGACTCCTTGGTTTTTTGATTGTTTTGGAGAGACGCAGTGTGACTCCCTTTATTGCTATAGCATTGGGTGGTCTGCCAGGGAGCACGTAGCATAAATAACAACTAATAAATAATTTTACAGCACAGGTCCTAAATCTTTCCAGATAGTGTACTGGTGTGTGGCTGTCAAATGCCAGGCAGGTCCTAAGAAAACAGTAACTTTAACCTATCCATCTTTTACATACATGGCACATTGCTGTCATAATTTTTTTCCTGAGGTTTTAATGGCTCCAGGGGAAAATGTGCATGTGAAAACATACATATGCAAACACACCCTCCCATGCATAGCTTTCCTAGCTGGCTGCGTGATAACTTCTGTTTTTAAATACAATCCATTATAGCCCATTTGGAATGTTTCTTCTTTGGCCACAGTAATGTGTTTTATTTTGTTGCCAAGAATCTGAGCATACTTGATATTTTTGAAATATGATTCCTCTGCCTTCTGCCTTCTGGACTATCCCTACTTTTGCATTTAAATTAGGATCAGTAATGTTCAAAAGATGGATCTCACCTATTGCACAGGCTTGCTTTTCTTCCTCAACCCTTGACACAGTGACCTTGTGTTCTGTGTCACCGATTACCTTTAGTTTTCCTGATGAGCTGGGGGATTCTGGACCTTTTTTTTTTTTTTTTTTGAATTTCCCAAGCTTTAGTTTCATCTTCTACAAGTTGGGGATAAGCTAAATGGGAGTGACCTCACATATTGATGAGCACAGTAGCTAATACAATTCCTAGCTTCATGTGAAGTACTTAGTAGGTATCTTCCTTGCCTTCTTAATGTTTTATGTTATGTTCAGTTGAACTACCCATTGCAATGCCTGTTTTTCCTTCGTGTCATCCTGAGTTGGAACAGAAGCCAGAAGCCATGTTGTTTCTTTTCTTTTCTTTTTTCTTCTTCTTCTTCTTCTTTTTTTTTTTTTTTTTTTTTTTTTTGGTTTTTTGAGACAGGGTTTCTCTGTGTAGCCCTGGCTGTCCTAGAGCTCACTCTGTAGACCAGGCTGGCCTTGAATTCAGAAATCCACCTGCCTCTGCCTCCCAGTTGCTGGGATTAAAGGCATGCGCCACCACCGCCCAGCTATTTTCTTTCTTTCTTTTTGTGTTATATGATGCACTTGTGAGCGCAAGCATATGTGTCCATGCATAGGATGCCAGAGGAGGACTTTGGATGTCCTATTCTGTTATTCTCCACACTATCTGCTTGAGACAGGGTCTTTTACTGAACCTGGAGCTAGGCTGGTGGCCAGCAGGCTTTACCAGTCCTCCTGACTCCAGCCTTCCCAGGGCTGGAGTTAAAGATGCCTGAACTGCCACAGTTGGCTTTTTACATGGGTGCTGAAGATTCCAACTTGGGTTCTTATGGCTGTACAGCAAGTGCTCTCACACACTGATCATCTTGCCAGCCCTTGCTCTGCAATTGCATGGGGTCCCATGCCTTACATCTATCCTATTTGGCCTTAGCTGGGACATCTTTCACTCTGGTGATTATAGGGCACATATCTGTTCATTCCTTCATGATACAAGGTGGTTGATCCACTATACTGAACACTAAGGTAGAGGCTGGGGGCTGTTCAAGCCTCACCAGTTCCTAATAGGGCAGCCCACACAGTAGCTGTGGTCACTTGTGGTATCAATTTTGTGTGGGACAATTTAAAATGAAATCTTAACTCACCAGAAATGTTCCTATTTGAGATGGGTAGACCCATTTCCTCATGTCTCACTTGGAGAAACCCTTGGCTCTTCACCTTAGAAAGTGTGGCCCCCTCGGGGTAGGGGAATAGGGCTTGTGAAATAGTGCTTAATTAGGGCAGCAAAACTGCATACTACTTGTGTTTTAGGGTTGGTTTGTGTCCTGACTTCCACCAAAGAATGTTGAAGGTTTAACCCAAACACTTTAAAATGTGGCCTTGTTTGGGGAAGGGTAGTATCATCAAAGTAGTATGTAGATCATCAATGTAGTAGTATGAGATCATCAATGTAGTAATATAAGATCATCAATGTAGTAGTATGAGATCATCAATGTAGTAATATAAGATCATCAATGTAGTAGTATGAGATCATCAATGTAGTAGTATGAGGTCATCAGAATGATCCTGTACACTAGGACTAAATAATTTTCTTGTCAAAAAGGTGATTAAGAGACAGACATGCATGGCAGGGAGATGATGGAAAGACACATGTATATTCCATGTACATTCATCTGATGCTCCTAGAAACTAGGAGAGAGGCATGACATAGATATTTTCCCCAACAGGCAGCAGATATTACATTTTAGATTAATTCTCCTAGTGTGCATACAAGTTAATGGAAACCTTATTGGAAGGTAGTACAGTATGGGAAGGAAGCAAATGCCATCATCATCCCTGGCTTTTTTCTTTATACAATGGAATGGTGTGATGGATCTCCTACTACTGAGTTATTGATATTTTAATGGTAATGGCACTTTAGGAAGAACTTTTGTATCATGTCCAATTCCCATCATCATTCCATAGACTTTGAACCACTTTACAACTTAACAGTCTCTTGTTGACAATCTCCAGAAGTTCAAATTAGGAGTGAGTTTGACCAGGAGACCACCTACAGCAGCCACCCATCTGAATGGCTATGTGAGGCTGAAGTCGGGTAAGATGGGTAAAGAAACTTTCCTACGTGGCACACAGACAAATCATCTCCCATCTCCCACCTGTCCTATCTTTCAACAGCCTCTTCAGCCATGAAGTAGAGGTAACCTTGAGGTTTGTAAAGAGCTTATTGTATTCTCCAACTCTGCAGAAAGCTGCACACCACCCACGTGCTGAGAGCTTCCCAGTGGTACTTTTCAAATAGACACTTTACACCAGTGTGGGCTGAAGTGAATTTGCCATTCTGCTTAGGGGTTATTTATTTTTTTTTTACAAAATCCCAAAGTACTAAAACATTTGGAAGAATAGTGTACATGTATACCTAATTGCTAAAAAAGTACATTTTCCTGAAGCTCATATTCTGGGATTAGAATTGGCCATCTGTATAAAAATGTATATTTGAAGTTCTCTATGATAAATCTGTATTAATAACCATGGCTATTGGGTGACTTTAAGATTCAGATAACATCAGTAACCTAAAAAAAAAATCACAGAGCACTTTATACACGTCAATGCAGACTACATTACTGTCTCTGTTAGAGGACTTGAGCTGGAGCTCAATTGAATTAGTCATTTGGTATCAGATGGAGGGCCACTTCTCCAGCTCCTCCTAAAAAGTCGGGAAGGAAGGAGGTATAGAATGTTATGTCTTGGCATTATTTTATTTGTTTTATTAATTTTTAGCCATTCTCAGCTTATTTCATTATAGGGAGGTGGGGCATTTTCCATTTTCCATGGAAGTAATGATCAGTGGTAGGAGGGGTCCTTCATGCCTCATTGTAACTAATGTAACTCATTCTAAAGCTGTGGCTTGTGCCCTGAGAGTCAAATGATCTTATTTTCCATTTTTTAAAAATAGGTGTAATCTTCACAGGGCAAAGTTCAAAACACAGAAGAAATTGCTAAGGGTTCTTCTTCTCTCTCCCTTGGTCAATAATTACTGCCACAAACTGTGTCTAGATGCTCCGTGGTTGGAGTTGCGACACCATCTGGCAGTTAATATCAGGTGAATCCTCACAAAGAAGGTCCTGCTTTCCTGGGCCTGGGAGTCCAGTTTGTGTGTCAAGAGTTTATTTTTATATGTATGTATTTTGCAAGTATGTTTGTGCACCACATGTATGTACTTCTTGTGGAGGACAGAAGAAGGCACTGGATCCCCTGGAACTGAGTTACAGATGGTTGTGAGCCACCATGTGGGTGCTTGGAACCAAACCTGTGCCCTCTGGAAGAACATCCGCCAGTGCTTTTTTTTTTT
>NW_022196900.1:46315628-46316160 GCF_008632895.1 Mastomys coucha | reverse complement strand
CCACCCTCTCCCACTTATTGGCCCTGGCATTCCCCTACACTGGGGCACAGAACTTTCACAGGGCCTAGAGGAGCCTAGTTTCTAATTAGAAGTTTTATTCTTGAGCATTCAGAGTCATGCCAATCATAAAAGTGGCCACAAATATAAAAGTAAAGATACAGTAATATATATCAGAAGTATAATTTAAAAACATTATACTGTTAGTTCTATACAGTGGGCATACATGTAGTATGTATATTCAGCATATAAAATGCACAGCTTTCTTGTGATTCAACTTTATATATCTAGCATTCACGCAGTACACAAGCACTGAGGCATCCCTAGCTACCTGATTAGGAATGTTTTTACTCATTCTCAAATCTGGAAGTACTTAGGTGTGGGTAACTTGTGACCTAGGAGAGATGGAGGAAGTTAAAATGGATACTTATTTTTGTTACTATGTGTTTATGCTTGCTCCAAACTGCTTTCTCATGCATTTCATACTGCACCCAATCTGTACTTAACCTTTTTTTTTTTTTAGATTTTTTTTTTT
>NW_022196900.1:46306781-46314546 GCF_008632895.1 Mastomys coucha | reverse complement strand
GGATACAGAAGTTGTGGTACATCTACACAATGGAGTACTACTCAGCTATTAAAAACAATAAATTTATGTACTTAACCTTTTAAGGTACCCTATCATGTCCACTTTGAAGGGAAAGCTGCCGATGCTCATAAGAGGCAAATGCCCTTTATTGACTGTGCTCTTTATTGCTGATGAACATGTATCTGGTACCTTCCTAGCTGCTTTGCTGGAGGAATCTGGGAAATTCAAAGAGAAAACTGTTCTTTCTGGTGTCTCATTGGTTTGCTGTGCTGAGAGCATCACCAGAGTCTGGCATTTTCCGCTCCAGTGAGAAGGAACCCCTAAAGTCACTCATGGGTTCTTACAGGAGTTATAGGTTGTGCTGACTGTTGTATGGAACAGTCACAAAGCCAGAAAGTGCAGCGCTTGCAGGAGCTGGCACCTGGGTGTGCGCAGGAAGGACAAAGCTCCTGGGATCATCTTTCTCACCAGATCACACTGTTGAATACAGAGGGACACCGAAGGCTGGGCAAGCAAGGAGTCCTAGTAGTACATAGGAAAGGAAAATGCAGTTACATTTCCTCATCTTAGTCAAGCAATGCTTGTTTACACTACTGTAACAAACCTGGAAATTGCTTTTCTTTTTTTTTTAAACTTATTTATTTATTTACACTCCAAATTTTATTCCCCTCCCCCTGTCCACCCTCCAACTGTTCCACATCCCATACCTCCTCCCCAACCCTGTCTCCACGAGGATATCCCTACCCTACCAGACCTCTAAACTCCCTGGGGCCTCCAGTCTCTTGAGGGTTAGGTGCATCATCTCTGACTGAACCCAGACCCTGCAGTCCTCTGCTGTATATGTGTTGGGAGCCTCATATCAGCTGGTGTATGCTGCCTGGTTTGGTGGTTCAGTGTTTGAGAGATCTTGGGGGTCCAGGATAATTGAGACTGCTGGTCCTCCTACAGGGTCACCCTGGAGGTTTAGTCAGTTCTAGCAAAGATTCATTTGTGAACAGGTGAAGTCAGAGGCTGTTTTCATGTAGTGACGTGGGGCTAGGGATGCTGCCACCTTATGGGTCTGTTTTCCTGATGCTCATTTTTCCAGGCATAAAAGGGGGAGAAAATGTGGTTATTGCTGAGCTGAAGCATGTAGTCTGAAGTCTGCTGGATCCTCACCTACTGATCTAGCCCTCTGCAGCTACGAAGGCATGGCACAGCCTCTAGTAACATCCCAATGAATAGCCATGCCTGGTAATTGTTTGGTGGCTTTTTGTTTGTTCAATAAAGGTTTAGGGATGCTTATGTACAATGTTGGTGGGTTAAGAATTTGATTCAAAACTTAGGGTTAAAGTTAGGGCTATTCATACTAAAAAAGCATCTGAATTTTGCTTCAGCCAGCAATCATAATTTCTCCATCAAGGCCTTGGTGTTATGCATAAACCTCCTTGCAACTAGAAACAGACGCCCTTCTTTTACCCTGTCAGAAAATTGTGCTGATTTTATTGGAACACTCTCCTTGACTGCTGTCCCCTGGAAGTGTCAAAAGAAATAAGCAATTGATGGGTCCTCTTAGATGTGACACACTTCTGAAGTGTACAATATGCACAAGTGTATGTGCCAACACTTGCCTCCACCTGCCTTGTGTCTGCTATTGAATTTTTCTAATTTTACATTATGATCTCAGGTAAAAAAATTTCAACCGAGCAGTGGTGGCGCATGCCTTTAATCCCAGCACTTGGGAGGCAGAGGCAGGTGGATTTCTGAGTTCGAGGCCAGCCTGGTCTATAGAGTGAAGTCCGGACAGCCAAGGCTATACAGAGAAACCCTGTCTCAAAAAAAATTTTTTTTCTACTTTCCCACTCTGAAAAGACTGTGCAATCTTTTCTTCCTTCCTTCCTTCCTTCCTTCCTTCCTATTTATTTATTTATTAATTTATTTTTGGATTTGATTTCAGTTATTAGGTTGCAGGAGAAAGAAAGTATTGTTTGTCCTGCATGGCTGGGAGTTGAACCATGGCTGGTATTAGGTAAATGGCCCAGCACTGAATTTCATCCCCAGAAAATGTGAACTTTTTCAGAGTGAAGCACCTGTGCCATTGTTGACTGCAGAGATGAGCTTCAACTGTCCTCAGTCTACTTTGTTTCAAAAAATGGTGTCTCCCTCCCTTTGCTGGGGTGTCTTGTGTGGACTAGGTGAAACATCTGGAAAACATGGGTTCACTGGGCTACAAGTGAGTAGTTCTTCTGATTCAAAAGCCTTTACTTAAGAAAGACCTCAATACAATGTCCTCAGGACTAATAAATTTTTGCCAAGGGCTAAAAATGAATGCTGTTATTGGGAAAAATGTTTACCTTCATTGAACAGATGACCTCAACTGTAACACAGTTAATGTTATAGGAACACGTGGAAGGATACATTATGAGTGACATTTTGTCTGAACTGGAAACCAACAGGTTTTCCTAAAAAAAGTCTGTATTGTGATCATTCTATCACAGAAGGACACAAACATAGAAAGCCCCTAATGATGCGTCTAAGCTAAGGATCTATGCTAAAGAATGAAGGAGCAATCACGTGTGAAGAAAGGATAGTTCTGCTTCAAAAAATTCCAGGACTGGCCTAATTGCACTTTGAGTACTCTCTCTAGGGAGTAATTCTTACTCCTCGGTAGGAAAGCACGGGCAAGTCCGACCATTTGGTTTTGTGAAAATAAACTTGCTTTAATTTATTGACATGTTAGATGTACCTGCCCAATTTTCTCATACTTTTCCCTTGACATGTGTCTTGTGCGACGAAGTCACTGCCGCGTAGTCTATGTGTTTTTAGAGAAGTTGTGTTTGGTTAAGGAATGTATCGAAATGGTTGCAGCTTGTTCTCATTAGGCTCTGGAATGTAGCTGCTGGAACAGCAAGGGCTGGGGCTTTGGGGGTGGCTAAGCTCTCTCACCTCCCTGCTCCGAGACAGGCCCACTCTGCTCCATTCTGAACTACCGTCTGGGCCTCCGAGGCCTGTCAGGAGAGCCAGGCCCATGGCTGATCACGAGACCTACCTCATGGACAATCGGCTACAATTGCCCCTATTGTAATTGGCTACCAGCATCCTGTTTAGCATTGTCAGCACAGGGAGGCTTGCATGGGCCTGTGAATAGCAGGGGACACTGAGGAGAAACTCAGTCTAAGCCTGGCAGCTGGCCTTCCTAATAGAGCTCAGAGCTCAGTCTGGTCTTCCTACTGTGAATGCCCCTCCCCTGGCTCAGAACCGCACCTGTTAGTTGAACTTAGCCGATAGCTTTCTAACCTGACTAAAAGTTCTATTTTATTGACCCACACCATTTGGCCCCCGGGGGGGGCATCTTTTAACAATGACTGGCTTTTTTAGAGTTAAAGATGAAAACTTCTTTGCATGTTTCATCAAAGCCCTGTCCTTTGTGATTTGACACCTTATCTTCATCCTTATCTTCTTTCATTTCATGCTCTTGGAATAGAAGGTGATTTTGAAGGTATTTGTCTCATGCTTCATTTTATTTATTCCTTGACTATCTTGCCTGGCATTAATGGTCCATTTGGCTAAACTCTGCTTAGGCCAAATGCTGAAGCATCTTTGAGCCTTCCCCACTTTCTCTCCTGGTTCAGGTATTCATTCTCCTATGTGGCCAAGAGGTTTATGTAAGCACAGCCATGCCATCGAGTAGGAACTTTGTAGTGTAAGTATTTGTTTCTTCTGATTGGACTGTGAGCAACTAAGGACTATCGCTTTCAGTTAGTAGCTCTGGTAATGATCACAGGTGTTTGATGAACTGAGGAAAGTTTGACAATGTGCTTCTCAGCGAGCCATCTAACACAGTCCTTTGCAAAGACAGACATCTTAGCAGCGAGCCAATATGGCCTGTTCATTTCTGTATCTGTCACTTCTACATGGATCTAACCTATGAAGTCATAGGAAGATGGCTGTATTCTGTGTTCTGGGGCAATACTTGGGCGTCAGTGACAGGCGTGCCTAGAGGCTGCAGGCCTTCTCCTGGGCCACTGTGTGCTTTATTTAAAGTACCTTTCCCAAAGTGCATTAGCTACTTTTTCTATTGCTCTGATAGAACACCGTGATCAAGGCAACTTAGAGAGGAAAGAGTCTATTTGCGGTTCTCAAACTGTGGGTCGGGTTGAGACCCTTTTGGGGGTTGCATATCAGATATCCTGTATATGAGACGGTTACATTATGATTCATAACAGTAGCAAAGTTACAGCCTATTAGTTATTCTGTATATTAGATAGTTACATTATAGTTCCCTACAGTAGCAAAGCTGCAGTTATGAAGTAGCAATGAAAATAATTTTAAGGTTGGGGGTCACCACAGCATGAGGAACTGTATTAAGGGTTACAGCCCTAGGAAGATTGAGATCCACTGGTCTAGATGGTTAGAGCCCGTGATAGTAGGGTGGAGGTGACAGGTGGCAGGCAGCTTAAAGTGCACATCTCAAACATTAAACAGGAGGCAAGTAGCATGCATGGGAAACTTGGGCTTTTGAAAATTCAAAGCCTGCCTCCAGTGCCACACTTTCTTCACAGCAAGGTCCTACCTCCTAAGTCTCCTCAAATGGGACTGTCATCCGAAGACCAACTATATAACTATTTTAAACTATGGGGAATCTTTCAGTGAAGTCAGCACACAAAGTTTCCACTGTATGCCTTTCAGGGGTGATGGAGCCTACCCTGGTACCTCCTCTCTGGGGAGGAGAAGGGCTGTTTTTGTTTTTTGTTTTTTTGTTTTTTTTTCTGAGACAGAAAATCCTTATTATGTAGCACTGGTTGGTTTGGAACTCATATCTACTTGGTCCTCTGCCCCTTCAGTGTTGTGATTAAAGTTGTGTGCCACCACACCTGGCCTTGGGGATTTTTGTTGCCTGATACAAATTGCTGTGCAATGCCATGAAGCATGACATCTAAATCCATCGGGCTGCTTTATTGTGATTTTCCCCCTTCCTGGTGCTTTAAGCAATTGGCTCAATGGGTCTGAATTATCTCCAGCTTGGGGAACAACTGTATCCTGCTTGGCTTGTGGCTGGTTTTGGCTGAGATGGTTGGAGAGGTTCTCTGAATTAATACACTTCAGACTGCCCTGGTACATACTCTCGCAGTGTCTGGGATGGAGCCCGCCTGCGAGGGCACAGAGCTGCTGTGGGTTGTTACACAGGACCAGCAGGCTGTGCTGCTATGAGATTCTCTTCCTCCCCAGTGACAGGGTTCAGCCCACTTAGCTTGCAAGAGCCACATGTCTCTAAGCTTCAAGAGCAACAAGTGCAGGGGAAAAGGTTTTAGAGTCGAGCAGAACTGGCTGGGCATCTGGGCATCTGGGCATCTGGCACTGGCACTTACCCATTTGTTTTCTTTATCACTCATGAAATAGGTCCCATTGTCCTTGTAAAGTGCAGAATAACCTAGTGAGAGTGCGTTGCAGCACTCCTGATACACGGCAGGCTCTCAGGATCATATTTACATCTGTGCACACCATTCTGACCACACAGCTGAGGAGTCTGTGGATACACACAGTGAGAGAGCAGGTCTTGTCTTTGGATAGAGTGTTAGTGACATGTGGGTTCCTAGCACCACTGCATTCGGAGGTACCAGACTCCATAGGAGGAGCGTTATCTGTTGTCTTCCCCCAACCTATCCGGAGATCCTTCTGGAAAGGCACTAGGGGGCAGGCTGTGCTGCCAGCCACCTCTATGACCTATGAGTTGTTTGTCCTCAATTAGCCTACATTTCCAGAGCTGTTTGAAAATGGGTGTAGGCAATCACCCTAGAGATGGGAAGGGGTGGTTATGAGAAGGCTGTGGGTGGGTGTTTCTGTCCCCTCCTTCCCTCCTTCTCTTTTTCCATCAGCAAGTTATTTAATTATCACATCACAAAGAACCAGGCAGCAGGGAGCAGACACCTTCTGTTAAAGTGATTTCGTGTAGCCGCCATCACAGCCATTTCACAGCCATTTCTAGAGGGTCTCAGGGAAGACTTTGAAGTTGTTTTTTAACAGGTTGCACCTGCTTCGCTGTCAGGTGTAGGGTCAGATCACAATTTCACAAGTCCATTTATTCTGCAGCTCACAGGTAATGTGCTACCAAGAAGCCTATATGTTAAAGGTGAAAATCTCTTAGCTATGTTAAAAATGTCAGTGGGCAGACTAGCAGGTTACATACCATAGCGTTCAGGGAACTTCAGATGGTAGGACCCTAAATGAATGTTCCTTTGTTTCTTGATTTTTTTTTTTTATATTCTATAGGTTTTAAATAATAATTTTGTATTTTCTATGCTTTAAATAAATAAATACTTTTTATTTTTGAAAAAATAAAACAACTTTCATCACAAAGCAAATGCAACGGACGCTGCTACTTAGCATAAAAAAAAATTAGGGTGTTTGAAGAGTGGGTGGTTGGTAACCTAAAGAGAGAGTGTGGAGGATTCCAGAAGGCAGGCATGGCAGTGCAGGTATGACCCAGTCAGGAGGGGAGCTACTGAGCTCCAGGGCTCATACTGTGCCTAGTCCTTGTCGCTGTGTAGAGCTGTGGGGGTAGTGTTGGGGGTACAGGCCTCCCTATGTGAACTGGGTTTCACGAGCCCCATAGAAGCTTCCGTGGAGCATTAATGAGCTGCTAAAACTTGGTTTCTGTATTTCTCAAAGCTCTGTAGTTTCCATTCATACTTCAGATTCCAAAGATGATCAACTGTAGTCCCCGATTACCTCCCTCTCTCCTACCCTCCCCACCATCAGGATCTGTTCATGTAGCTTTGGCTGACCTGGAACTTGCTATGTAGTCCAGGATTACTCCCAACTTGAGAGACCCATCTACCTCTACCTCGTGGTTTCTTTCTTTAAACAATTTTTAAAATGGCATTTATTTGTTTATTGCGCGTGCATACTGTTCACGTCTGTGCATGGAGGTCTGTGCGTGGACTTTAGGTATCATCACTTTTCATCTTATTTTTTTGAAGACAGGTTTTTAGTTTTGGCTAGTGAGCTCATCTTTTAGCTAGAGTGGCCAGGGAAATCTAACGATCCTCTTGCTTGTCTTATTTAGTGCTAGGCTTATAAGTAATGTGCTGGCACAACTGGATTTTTTTTCTTTTCTTTTCCTTTTTTTATGCAGATTCTGGGAACCCAAATTCAAGTCCTTGTGCCCACACAGAGAGCACTTTACCCACTGAACCATCTCTCCAACCCCAATTTAAGTTTTTTTTTTCTTTTTTTTTTCAGTTTTTTCGAGACAGGGTTTCTCTGTATAGCCCTGGCTGTCCTGGAACTTACTCTGTAGACCAGGCTGGCCTTGAACTCAGAAATCCACCTGCCTCTTCCTCCCAAGTGCTGGGATTAAAGGCGTGCGTGCACCATCACTGCCTGGCCAATTTCAGGTTTTTAATAATTTGAATTTGTTGATTCTAAAGCATCAACAGTTGAACAAGTCAGAATGTTCAAAACCTTGATGTCTTTTCCTTTGTTGTCAGACACATTTTCTTTCTACCTCATGTCAAAACAGTTTCTTTTGTCTGTCAACAGGATTCTCCCTCCCATACTCTCTTGAGTTACCTCCCAACAGACAGCTATAACCTGAGACCCCATCTCTGAACCCTTGGCCCTCTTGTCTAAGTTACTTGTTCTAGAGAATAGAGCTCCTTAAGCTACCCCCAGCCCACAACCTTCATTTGCTTTCTGTTGCCTTTAGTTAAGCAAAGAATCAGGTCTCCATCCTACCTGGAGCCTTGGACCAACCTCAGGCCAATGAATCTGGCTGAAAATCACA
>NW_022196900.1:46287142-46306771 GCF_008632895.1 Mastomys coucha | reverse complement strand
GATGAGATGAGGGGCTGAGCCTTTCTCTCCTCAAATCTTTGCCCAGGTTGCCCCCATCACCTTTGTTCTCTCTTGTTCATGCAGATACCCACTCATCCAGGCTATTCCCTGTAAGCTCTGAACGTATCATGTGACTTACCCTCAAACAAACCCCCTAACTTTCTTCTCCCTTTACTCGTACACTAAACAATTTCTCTAGTAACCTGATCCACAAGTGGGAGAGCCATGAGGGCAAGAGTTTCCTGCCTTGTTCTTTCCCTGATGTCTAGCCTAGTGTCTTGAAACTATTTTTGTTGAGTACAGTTGAGTGGTTGGCATTCAAAAGTCCTTTTGGGCTAGTGAGGTGGCTTGGGTGATTATCACTAAGTTCAATCCTGGGACCCACCTAACAGAGGGAGAGAGCTAGTTTCCACACATGTCATTGCATCCACATACATGCATGGGTACACAAAGTAACCAGTGCTGAAAATAAAACAATCTCCCCAAAGTACCTCTAAATATTTTGTATATGTATACATATACAATACACACACACACATACACACACACACACGTATAATGTATGTGGGCATACCCTTTCCCTGGTGAACATATGGTAGTTAGAAGACAATTTTGTAGACTCAGTTCTTTCCTTTCACCTTTGCTTGGATTCCAGGGACTAAACTGAAGCCATCTGGCTTGCATGGCAAGCCCCTTTACCCGATGAGTCCTATCTCTGGGGACCAAAAGTGCCTTTGATGAGTTATCTAGAACAGGTTTAAATAAATAATATTCTTAATTTTTTTCTTTATTTGTGAAGAATGCAAAGCAAAACTGGGGTGTGCTCAGTCCTAGGAGTCTTTGCTTCTTAGGAACGAGAGTTCTCTGTTCTGTGAGGAAGTGGGCACAAGAAGAGACGGACACAAAGAAATGTTTTGGTGTAGGCCCAATATGGCATCAGTTCTTGACTCTTGTACAAATTACTTCTCTCACAGGACTTTGGTTCTCCTTCTGCAAACGATGCATGTTTAAGCCATTGCATGGGCTATGGATGGAGGCTGTGAGCATCTAGAATAGTACCAGATGCTCAGGGAGGCTGAGAATGCAGTCATGTGCACCAGTCTTCTTAGTCGTGACTCAGGGTCCAATGAGAAAAGTGGGGGCATCTGTGTATGCAGCTGCAGATGAAAACAATTGGAGTACCAACAACATTCATGCTGCACGATGGCCCTCAGTAACCTGTGGGATGCTTTGTAAGACAGAAGAGGGTGACTGATCCTGCAAGCAGAGCCTGAGCTCAGGTAGCCAGGGACACTGTACCCAGCAGGCCACTCTTCAGGCAGAATGTGTAGCTACTTGGTCTTCTGCAGTGAGAAGGCAGATAGATAGATGGGTCCTCTTTGCTCCGTCCTCTTTGCGCGCTCTGTGGGAATGAGGTTAGTTGGGAATCGTGCAGCTGGAGACATCATATGTGTGTACAGAGCTTCAAAATGGTCCTCATCCTTGCTGCATCTCTGATGGTGGTGGTACAGGAGCAGATCCAACAGTCGTAGCACAGAAGACAAAAGCTAAGATGCTAAGATGATAGGATAGCCATGAGCGACAGATGGCCTCCCTCCCCCCATGTCAAGCCTTGTGCTATGTCCTCACTTTGTCTTGGTTTGGGGCTTGGTGAGGACTTGGCTGACCTTGGTTGAGGACTCGGTGCAGTCGGAGGGCAGCAGGCTGTGTGCATACTTGGCGAATACACTCCAGCAAAGGGCATTTCTTCTTACGGGCTTTCGCTCATTTGCTACCAGTTCAGTCTTTCGGAATGCTCCTGCTGAAGAAGGAAGGTTTATCATACAGTGTAAGATTTCAACCACAAGGTTCAGAAAAGCCTCTCTGAGCTGGGGGAGGGTTACACTTAACCTCGTAAAGAGAAAGATGAAAGTCTTTCCTATCGTTACAATCAAAGACACTTTAGGCTACTCTTTCCCCAGTGGAATAGTTGTCTTTACGGCACGTTTTAAAGTTTTATTTCAAAAACAGCCAGCGTCTTAAAGCAGGATGCCGTGCACTCCCCAGGCCTCGCTTACAATGTGTTTTCGCTTTTCTCAGTCCTATAACCGAGTTTCTGGCTGTGATATGAATTGCTACCCTCATGGCCCTGCACGAAGAAGGTTTTAGCTGTGACTTTTCTGTGCTTGTCGCAAGATCTCTCCCAGATTTTCTTACTACTCTGACTTCAGAGTTAGCCTTACTATTTTAGCAAATATTGCTAAATATTGTCAGCAAATATTTAGCAAATATTGTCAGCTCTCCTTTTTCATTCAGGGAAACTGAGTTCTGGGACGTGATAAACTCCATTCCACCTTGTATTTCTTTTACTATACTTCAGAACTTAGCTGCCCTTCAAACTCAACAAAGCGGTCCATTCCTGGATCAACAGAAAGTAGACTAAAGTTTGCTGTGTTAAAGGGAAAGTCACCGTAGCTACTCATCATAAGCCCTCTAAAACCTCCAATCACTTTAGTCAGGAGGCGAGAGGATTCCATTTCCTGTGCCTGTTCCACGTGAGTGGTGGCAGCTGTCTGGGGTGCAAAGAAGTCTATGGTTACTGAGAGAGTCATAACAGGTGTTCCCCATCATCCTAGGCAGAGGATGCCACCTACACTTCCAAGCCTGACATAGTAGATTTTTCTTGGTCTGGATTGTGTTTACTTGTCCAGAACCATTCATCAGCCCTGTAGTGCTCCCTCTTACCTGTACTGTCTGTCACACCAACGTGACTTTGCATCTGCCTAGCTCTTCCAAAATGTCTTTTGCCTCTTGCTTCTCCAGTACTGTTCTATCCTCTAACACCTGATTTGAGAACTGTTATTGAAACCTTCAGCCACACCCCTCAGCCACACTCCCCAAGCCACACCCCTCACATCACTTTCTTTGACTTGTACATTGAGTTATACTCCATCTTTCTGTGTGTACACACACACACACACCCTGTACACACCCACCCATCAGGTAAGCCCCAGTGGAGTAGAGTTCGGAGGTTTATGGTAAACTCTTGGCACATAGTACACATCCACATGGTAATTTTATCATGGCTTGTTTATTTTCACACCAGTTCTGTGAGGTGGTAAAAAAGTGTTGCAAAGGGAGACTTAGATTATTTCCTTAGTGTCGTAGGTCAATGAATGATTGAGTTAGAATTTAAACTCATCAGTGTAACTCCAAGGCCAGTGGCTTCCTTTTTATTATACATCAAAACTTTCAATCTACTAAGTTGTTAATATGAAACATTGTAGCTGTACAACTTTCAGTTTCTTTTATATTTCATTGCCTGGTCACCTCCTGTCTCTCCACACATACATATTACATACATTTTCCTGGCATAATGACCTATTTCTTGCCTTTCTATTTTTTTTTAAACTTTATTGGGTCTTTGTGAATTTTACATCATGTACCCTGATCCCACTCATCTTCTCTTCTTGTAACTGCCCTCCACCTTCTCAACCTATCCCCCCAACAGAGAAAAAAAAAACACTTCATTTTGGAAGCTGTAGTGGGTCACAGTATGTCCCATGGTATACCCCTTTGTTCACATTTTTTAGCTTGCAAATGTTCATTGCAATGAGTCATTGGTCTGGTACCAGGCCTCTGGCTTCTGTTGCACTATCAATACTGAATCCTCACTGGGATTTCTCTCTGATATCCTGTTGATGCCCTGTGTCGTGGAGATCCTGCAGCTTTGGATCTGTAGGATTGGCCCCTTCTTGTACTCCAGCAGTTCATTGATGGGATAGATTTTGGGGTCCAACTCAAAGCCCTGGATCTGGGCCTGAGAGGTGTCTGAGCTTGTCGGCCCACCTGCTCTTCTGCTCTCCTGCCCTGCTCTCCTGAGTGCTGCAGCTGATGAGGTACATGGCCAGTTCTCCCACTCTCATGACCCAGGGCCAGCTGTCCTCATAGATGGTGAGGGATGAGGTAGGGGAAGAGGGAATCTCTAGCAGACATGAGACAGGGCCAGCTCTATTGTGCTGCCCAGATGAGGTGCAGGGTACACTCTCCCAAGTGCTGCCACTGGTGAGGGGCAGGGCCAACTCTCCCACTCTCATGACCCCAGGGCCAGAGGGCACCTATTTCTTAAACATCTAAAACATGGTAACTTAATTCTTAATACTTTTAAAACAAAGCCCTCTCTCTACATTGTCATCACCAACCCTGCCTGGTAGGAATCAGTATAGCTATGCAGTGCTCATCACAGATTCCACAGATTTTGTTCTAATGGCATGGTTCTAATTCACTGTTTTGTTTTTTTTTCTATTCTGGGCCAAGATGTATCTATCTTGGCATGGGTTGCATTAGTTATTATATCTTGTCAGCATCTTTAACTGGAATCTCTCTCTCATCTTTTGTCATGGATTGTCAGACCTTTCTGCAGGATAATCTTCCACAAGGTCCAACCAATCTTTCCTTGTCATCATTCTCAGACTTAGCCATCCCTTCTGGAGAGGAGTCTGCAGAGATGCTGCTGAGTTCTGAGGCATCAAGTCAAGAGGTGCATGATGGTGACTTACTTATCACTGGAGACGCTAACCTTGGCTATCTGGGGTTGGAGTCTGCCAGATTTCTCCCCAGTAAGAGCCTCATTTCCCCCTCGTATTTGATTACTGTGAAGACATCTTTAATATTCTATTAACATTTTTTACTGTCCGCTTTAGCACTTACCCATGGTCACATGAGTGTAACACCAGTGATAATCTATTCCTATCATTTCTTTTACACTTACTGGTTGGCATTTTGTTATGAGAAAGCCCCTTTCCTCTCATTTATGCATGTGTGTATTTATTTCCACGTGGACACATGGGTCTGTTTTGTTCTGTTTTTGTCACCACCATTATTTGTTTTACTATTAAACCCTTTTCTCTGTTTGAGCTTCTCCCATGTTCTTCTGACACATGTTCATTATTCATTGTGTGGTTTTTAACTTTCTGACATAAGTTATTCCAAGGTTCATCTTGCATGTTCACTGCCCTAATCCTAAGGTTAATGGCCCTTCTAGCATGTTTGATTCCTATAAGAGAAGGGTGATATTTAGAAACAAAACCAATGCTTGTTTGTTATGTTCATTACTTCTCTATATTTTAACCCTCAAAAATCAAACTGAAAAGGATTGTTTTGTTTGTTTGTTTGCTTGCTTGTTTGTTTTTTTTTTTAAACACAGCAGTCACTTTATTCTTAAGTTTGTACTTTACAAAACCTCAAGGAAGAAGTCCCTGAGGGAGAGGTGTGGAGATGGTAAGAGGGAAAGGGGATGAGGAACAAGCCCGCTCATCTGGGGCATCAGGCTAGGTCCAGGAAATCGCAGTAAGGCCTTGCATACTGGCTGCACAAAGCTCAGCTTAGTGGCCTGAGAGACTGTTGTCATTTGATAGGCAGCCTCTGGCCAAGGCTTCAAAGGAAGTGGACTCCTGCCAGGCCAGGGAAATAGCCAGCAGCAGGTAAGGCTACCCATCTAGAAGCTTCAGGATGCTTTCCGGCTCCTTCAGGTCTTCCAGGCCTGGTCCTTTTCCTTCTTTGTGGCGGTGCACTTCTTCCGCCGGGCAGCCATGATCTTACTGAAGGCATCCATGAGCTCATTGTCTGCCATGCAGACTCACTGCCTTAACTCCTGCCAGCTCACCTCCTCCTTTGTCAACCTGGTTCCCAGACATGTCAGGAATTGGAGAGTCCTCCATAGGAAGAAAATAATATTTTCCTCCACTAGAGCCTGCAGCAGGTGCTGTGTCGGGGCATCAAAGGGACACCCGTCTTCTTGCTGTTTATGCTGGGCCTCAGACTTCTTCAGCAGGACATCCACATCTTTTGTGTCCAGTTCCGCCAGCGGTCCTATGAGGCCTTTCTTCTTGTCAGCCACAGCTGCTGCCTGAGCCCTGTCTTTCTGCTCCTCTAGCTGATCCTCCTGGGCCCAGCGTTGCGAGTAGTGTTTCCCTGGGGGTGGTGGTGGTGGAATCTTACAATGTTCAGCTTCATTTTCTGGGGGCTCCAGGAGCTCCTCTAATGTTCGTACCTCCTCACTGGTGATGTCGGCACAATAGGGCTCCACAAAGGTCCAGAACCTGTTGGGAGCATCATTCTTGGGGATCTGAGGCACACTGGTTGGGTCATCAGTAAATTCATATTCCTGGATCTTGGGTTGAACGTTTTTGGATTTGGGTCGTCCTGGGCCGGGTCTGTCTTCCCTTCTAGTTTCTGCTTCTTGGGCTTCCCATATTTGTGGGGAGCACCAAGCTCATGGTCTCAACCTAGCTTCAGGAATCGCCGGTCACCTTTCTTATCCTGCCAGTCAGTAAGGATCTGGGTTTCAGCTTCCAGGACACGCAGTCGTCAGCTTGCAGAGAACAGGAGGGTCTCAAGTTCCAGCTGCAGGGTATTCAGCTCCTCAATACCAAAGCAATCATCCTTGGAACGGGCCAGCACTGCCGTGTAGCGGGGACAGATCTTCAGGCAGTCTACAGACTTGAAGTCATGAAACTGCGGTGGGCAGTCCTTCAGTTCATTCATGGCCCAGGAGTGGGACCCTCCCTGCAATGCTCTGAGGATTAAGAGGTGATGCTTGTCAAGTGCCCAGTTTAGTGCCTGGCACAGAAGTAGGACTGCTTAATGGCTGGCTCCATCTGTGTGTTGCCCCAAGATCCCGCATCCAGGGTCCTCTTCCTCTAGGGAGCCCCTAACACAACCCCTGCCTCTCCAACCTCCTCTCTGCGGCCTCCTACAGGCTCTGGGCTGCAGGAGGCGGGGGTGCATTTTGTTTGTTATTGTTCTTAGTTTGAGATCATGGGTGACTGGCTCCATTGCTCTGGGCAAGGCAGAGCTTCATGATGGTGGAAACATGGCAGAGATGGCTGATTACTTCATGGCATGTGGGATGCACACACATGCACACGTGCACACACACTCGCGCACACACACACATCATAGAGAAAGAGAGGGTTGGGGAAGGGTTTGGAGACAAGTCTAACATTTAAAGTCAAGTCTTCTGACTAGGTCCTACCTCCTATTTTCTGCCACCTCCCAATATGTCAAATTATGATCAAATCAATAGAGCTGTCAGAAGTTAGATCTACCAGCTGGGACCATGACTGCAACACATGAGATTTTTGGAGTTTACTTTCATCCTAAACCACGCCATATGCATAAACATACCTGCACATATATAAGTTATGTGGAAAAGAATTATTTTTGTAACTACCTTTTTTTTTTTTACTAGATATTTTCTTTATTTACATTACAAATGTTATATCCCCTTTCCTGGTTTCCCCTGTGAAAACCCCTATCCCATTCCTCTTCCCCCTGCTCACTACCCACCCACTCCTGCTTCCTGGCATTCTCCTATATTGGGGCATAGAGCCTTCGCAGGACCAAGGGCCTCTTCTCCCATTGATGATCGAGTAGGCCATCCTCTGCTACATATGCAGCTGGAGACATGAATTCTACCATGTGTACTCTTTGGTTGGTGGTTTAGTCCCTGGGAGCTCTGGGGGTACTGGTTAGTTCATATTGTTGTTCCTCTGATGGGGCTGCAAAGCCCTTCAGCTCCTTGGGCTCTTTCTCTAGTTCTTCCATTGGGGACCCTGCGCTTAGTCCAATGGTTGGCTAAGAGCATCCACCTCTGTATTTGTCAGGCACTGGTAGAGCTCCTCAGGAGACAGCTATATCAGACTCCTGTTAGCAAGCACTTGTTGGCATCCACATTAGTGTCTGGGTTTGGTCACTGTATATGGGATAGATCCCTAGGTGGGGCAGTCTCTGGATGGCCTTTCCTTCAGGTTTTGCTCTACACTTTGTCTCCAATGGGTATTTTGTTCCCCCTTCTAAGAAGGATTGAAGTATCCTCACTTTGGTCTTCCTTCTTCTTGAGCTTCATGTGGTCTGTGATTTGTATCTTGGGTATTCCAAGCTTCTGGGCTAATATCCACTTATCAGTGAGTGCATACCATGTGTGTTCTTTTGTGATTGGGTTACTTCATTCAAGATGATATTTTCTAGTTCCATCCATTTGCCTAAGAATTTCATAAATTTATTGTTTTTAATAGCTGAGTAGTACTCTATTGTGTAACTATACCACATTTTCTGTATCCATTCCTCTGTTGAGGGACATCTGGGTTCTTTCCAGCTTCTGGTTATTATAAATAAAGCTGCTATGCACATAGTGGAGCATGTATCCTTATTACATGTTGGAGCATCTTCTGGGTATATACCCAGGAGTGGTATTGCTGGGTTCTCAGGTAGTACTATGTCAAGTTTTCTGAGGAACTCCCAAACTGATTTCCAGAGTGGTTGTACCAGCTTGCAATCCTACTAGCAATGGAGGAGTGTTCCTCTCTCTCCACATCCTTGCCAGCATCTGCTGTCACCTGAGTTTCTGATCTTAGCTATTCTGACTAGTGTAAGGAATCTAGGGTTGTTTTGATTTGTATTTCCCTGATGACTAAGTATGTTGAACATTTCTTTTTTTTTAATTAATTTATTTTTTACACTCCATATTCCATTCCCTTCCCCCAATCAAACCTCCGAGTGCTCCACATCCCACATGTCCTCCCCACTCCCTATCTCCACACGGATGCCCTCACCCTCTACCCAACCTGACCTCTAAACTCGCTGAAGCCTCCAATCTCTTGAGGGTTAGGTGCATTGTCTTTAATGAACATAGAACATTTCTTTTTTTAATTAATTAATTAATTTTTATTACATATTTTCTTTATTTATACATCATATGATTTCTCCTTTCCCAGTTTCCCCTCCAACAAACAAACAAACAAACAAACAAACAAAAACAACAAGAACAAACCCCTGTTGCTTCTCCTCTCCCCATGCTTGCCACCCTACCCTCTCCCACTTATTGGCCCTGGCATTCCCCTACACTGGGGCACAGAATCTTCACAGGGCCAAGGGCCTCTCCTCCCATTGATGATTGACTTTGCAGTCCTCTACTATACACATGCTGCCAGAACAGAACATTTCTTTAGGTGCTTCTCAGCTATTCAGTATTTCTCAGTTGAGAATTCTGGGTGCCCTTGTATTTGGAGCATAGATGTTCAGAATTGAGAGTTCTTCTTGGTAGATTTTACCTTTGATGAGTATGAAGTGTCCTTCCTCATCTTTTTTGGTGACTTTTGATTGAAAGTCAATTTTATCTGATAATTAGAATGGCTACTGCCACTTGTTTCTTGGGACCATTTGCTTGGAAAATTGTTTTCCAGCTCTTTACTCTGAGGTAGTGTTTTCTTTGACACTGAGGTGAATTTCCTGTATGCAGCAAAATGTTGGGTCCTGTTTACATATCCAGTCTGTTAGTCTATGTCTTTTTATTGGGGAATTGAGTCCATTGATGTTAAGATATATTAAGGAATAGTGATCATTGCTCCCTGTTATTATTGATGTTATTTTTGTTTGTGTGGTTATAATCTATTGTGTTTGTTGAAAGAAGATTACTTTCTTGCTTTATCTAGGGTGCAGTTTCCCTCCTTATGTTGGTGTTTTCCATCTATTATTCTTTGTAGGGTTGGATTTGTGGAAAGATATTGTATAAGTTTGGTTTTGTTATGGAATATCTTGGTTTCTCCATCTATGGTAATTGAGAGTTTGGCTGGGTATAGTAGCCTGGATTGGCATTTGTATTCTCTTAGGGTCTGTATGGCATCTGCCCAGGATCTTCTAGTTTTCATAGTCTCTGGTGAGAAGTCTGGTGTAACTCTGATAGGTCTGCCTTTGTATGTTACTTGACCTTTTCCCCTTACTGCTTTTAATATACTTTCTTTGTTTTTGTGCATTTGGTGTTTTGATTGTTATGTGACGGGAGGAATTTCTTTTCTGGTCCAGTCTATTTGGAGTTCTGTAGGCTTCTTGTATGTTCATGGGCATCTCTTTCTTTAGGTTAGGGAAGTTTTCTTCTAGGTCCTTCAAGTTGGGAATCTTCACTCTCTTCTATACCTATTATTCTTAGGTTTTGTCTTCTCATTGTATCCTGGATCTCCTGGATATTTTGGGTTAGGAGCTTTTTGCATTTTCTTTGATTGTTGTGTCAATGTTTTCTATGGTATCTTCTGCCCCTGAGATTCTCTCTTCTATCTTTTGTATTCTGTTGGTGATACTTGCATCTATGACTCCTGGTCTCTTTCCTAGGTGTTCTATCTCCAGAGTTGTCTTTCTTTGTGATTTCTTTATTGTTTCTATTTCCATTTTTAGATCCTGGATGGTTTTGTTAAGTTCCTTCATCTGTTTGGTTGTGTTTTCTTATAATTCTTTAAGGGATTTTTGTTTCCTCTTTAAGGTCTTCTACCCGTTTACCTGTGTTCTCCTGTATTTCTTTAATTTATGTCCTTCTTAAATTCCTCTATCATCATCATGAGATGTGATTTTAAACCAGAGTCTCGCTTTTCTGGTGTGTTGGGGTAAGCAGGGTTCACTGTGGTGGGAGAACTGGGTTCTGATGTGCCAAGTAGTCTTGGTTTCTGTTGCTTATGTTCTTAGGCTTGCCTTTTGCCATCTGGTTATCTCTGGTGTTAGCTGGACTTGCTGTCTCTGACTTTGACTTGTCTCTCCTGCAAGCCTGTATGTCAGTACTCCTGGGAGACCAGTTCTATCCAGAGGAATTTGGGTATGGAGAGCTGTAGTACAGGGTCAGCTCTGCGGTGCAGACAGAGACCAGAAGGATCCTATCCCCAGCTAACCCTTGGTTCCTGTGTCCTGATGGCTATATAAGTGTCCCTCTTGGGTCAGGAATTTGAAGAGAAATGGTGGTCTTACCTGTGTTCACAGGTGCTCCTGGGAGACTAGCTATCTCCTGGTGGTATTTGTATATGTAGCTCTGTGGCACAGGATCAGCTCTGGTCGAAGATGAGACTAGAAGGCTTCCGTTCCAGATTGCCCCTTCGTTCCAGTGTCCTGAGGGTTCTGGGTGGTACCTCTGAGTGACAGTGGTGGTCCTACCTGCATTCACAGGCTAGTCTGCACTCCTGGGAGACTACAGCCCTCCCTGTGCTTTTTGGGTATGGAGCCTTGAGACAGAGGATCTACAACAGGCAAACCAGAAGGCTCCCGTTCTAAGCTGCCCCTCGGTTCCTGTGTCCTGAGGGTTCCAGGTGGGCAGGTTCCTCCCGTATCTACTTCTTTATCAGAGTATGTGTGTATTAAAATCTACTCGATTCCTACTAATATTTAATTCCTACCCAGTACTTCAGAGCCTCGTCATCTCATGGATAGAAATACCTTTTTAGAGTGAGAAATAAAATTCTTTTATTTTTCATATATTAACTTATTAATTTGATGTAGCTAGTCCTTCTGACATGCCTGTCTTCCAACAGTGTACCTTCAACCACTTACTGCTTACTCTATTGACTCAATGGAGGTACACTACTGCTAAGATCTTTTGAATATTGGGTCCCCAGTGCCAAGATGAGGAGATGGGAAGTGATAAATATTTTTATTTATTTATTTTTCACTTACTTATTTATTTATTTTTGAGGCAAGAGCTCATACAACCCAGGGTGGCTTTGAATTTCCTATGTAGCTGACTATAACCTTAAACAGATGATCCTCTTCACTCCATCTTCTGAGTGCTGGAATTACAGTTGTCCATCACCATACCAGTAAGCACTTTACTAGCTGAGCTATGTCTCTACTCCCTATAGGAGTGGTTATTATTATTATTACTATTTGGTTCTAGCGCCCTAGCACTCAACACAGTACATGGCCTATAATAGGAACATCTTGGATATTGTATGAAAGAATGAATGTGAAAATGAATGAAAAGTGAACAAACTTGTAAAATTAGTTTCCATTATTCAATCTATGGGATGATATATAGGAATTATAAAATATAAAGATATACTACAGGTTAGCCCAAAATATTGACTGTATTTGGAGTTTTAATTTTTTTCAAGAGCAAATAGTTTTGAAAGTTCACAGTGGAAAGAGTCTATAAACAGGTGTGTTTGATCTGTCATATGGGATGAATGGAACTCTGATCTAGAGTCATTCGACAGGTGATTTAGCTTGGCTTCTTGTATGTATAGCACAAGGCACTTGATGGGGTCTTTAAGAAGAAAGGTAATGATGATTGAAAGAGCAAAGCACAGCTTGAGCTTTTGACTGATTCATTTGTGAGATATTGATGATGATGATTGTACTGGCTGGTTTTGTGTGTCAACTTGACACAGGCTGGAGATATCACAGAGAAGGGAGATTCAGTTGGGGAAGTGCCTCCATGAGATCCAGCTGTGGGACATTTTCTCAATTAGTGATCAAGGGGGTAGGGCCCCTTGTGGGTGGTGCCATTCCTGGGCTGGAAGTCTTGGGTTCTATAAGAGAGCAGACTGAGCAAGCCAGGGGAAGCAAGCCAGTAAGGATCATCCCTCCATGGCCTCTGCATCAACTCCTGTTTCCTGACCTGCTTGAGTTCCAGTCTTGATTTCCTTTGGTGATCAACAGCAATGTGGAAGTAAGCTAAACAAGCCCTTTCCTCCCCAACTTGCTTCTTGTTCAAGATGTTTCTACAGGAACAGAAACCCTGACTAAGACAATGATGATGATGATGATGGTGTGTGTGTGTGTGTGTATAATACCCAATTAAATAAAATTAAATTTTAATTTTAAAGAGTTAAAACAGGCAAGAAAAATGGGAATGGGATGTAATTTAAGTGATTACCTAACAAAATCTATTCTCTAAATGACACTAACCAAGTAAGACATTTATTTGGTCAACATCATACATGTATGTAGCTGTCATGGTAAGAGTTAGGGGAAAGTCATAGGATAATGATTCCTTTTAAGAATGCATGAGACTGAATACTGTTAGAGAGGAGTCGGCCATTCTAAAGCACTGGCTCCTTGCTGTGCATTCTCCATGGTCTCCATAAGGCTGCACATTACTGTAACTGTTTTTACTGTTGTACTGTAATTGTTGAAAAGGGATACTGTAGAACACTGAGCCAACTGAAACTAAGAAGACACATAGACAAACAGAAACTAGCTTTTCAGGGGCACTGCCTTTGTAGTAGTGTGTAGTAGTGTACACACGTGTGTGTGTGTGTGTGTGTGTGTGTGTGTGTGTGTGTGTGTGTAATTTCCTTAGGCCAAAATCCTGTATGGATGTGAAGCAAAGCAGAACATGGTTCTTTTTTTTTGGTGATTGGTCAGTTAGCATAAAGCAGGATATCTGTAGATAAGACAGTAGGTTGCCTCTATATTTTATAATGCTGTCTTTTAATGAATGAGTGGAGCTTATATCTCTGGTAAACATTTATTTCCAGAGGTAATATATTGAGAAGTTGCCATTAGAAAGGAGTAACTTAAAAAGATTTCCTTTAGGCAAAATATTTGGGAGAGACAGAAAAAAATCTTTAATAAAGTCAGAGACCATTTTGACATACTGAATTATGACTACATAGCACAGGGAAGTAATCTCGTCCCATCTGTTCAGCTGTGGTAATAATTAAACTTGAAGTCCCGTCTTCTACTCTTTGGGGGGTGGTGGTAAGGGGTGTCTTATAACAGTGACTTTAATCCCTAAGAAGCAAATGCTTCTTTAAAAGTATTTATTTTACTCAAAGGAATAAATTTAGTGAAATAAGACTATTTTCCTAAAATCATTCCATTCATTGTTAAATTATTTTTCTTTCAGTTTAATGACATTATGGGAGATTTGGCTCAATTTTTGAAACTCTTTACGGAGGTAGAGAGGAAAATGATGCTAAGTACTCTTTGATGGCAGCTACGGCAGCTGTGGAAATATGGGCATCAATAGATACTGTGAAGGTTTCAAGAAGTGAAGCGAACAGCACTGGAGTCTGGGGACTGTTAAGTTTATGATAGTAACCATTGGCTTATGAGCAGTATAGAAATCTCCACTGTTGGGTTGGAGAGATGGCTCAGCAGTTAAGAGCACTGAATGCTCTTCTAGAGGTTCTGAGTTCAATTCCCAGCAACCACATGGTGGCTCACAACCATTTGTAATGGGATCTGATGCCCTCTTCTGGTGTGTCTGAAGAGAGCAATGATGTTCTCATATACATAAAATGAATAAATAAATCTGAAAAGAAAAGAAACCATTTAAAAGAAATCTCCACTGTTGGAGTTAGCCACTGGTTGGTTGACTGGGAACTTTCTGCATGCCTGCCTGGGTTTGCCACTTGCTGCTAGGCAGGTGTTCTCTCTCTCTCTCTCTCTCTCTCTCTCTCTCTCTCTCTCTCATGGCTGGTCAGAGAAAAGGCACTTGCTGTGTAGAAGAGCTATGGATCAAACTAGGCTAGGGGGTGTATGGAGAAAACCATTTCTCTCTGTAGCCTACAGCATGAGACAGGACCCATGTTTAGAGATGGAAAGGTATTAAGAATATGAACATCTGACATGGTGGTTATGAAGGTACCACCATTGGGTATGTCTGTCAGCCAACAGATACTATGGAATGTCTGCTAACCTGCTTGAAATCAATAACTTAGATTTATTTTATTTTATGTTTTATTTAATGTTCTGCCTGCATTACACATGCATGTGTGTCTGATGACCAAGGAAGCCAGATCAGGGCACTGGATATCCTCCTGTAGCAGCCAGTAACATATGGTAGAGAGATAGAAACCTAAGCCAGTTCCTGTGTAAGAGCAGCAACGTTCTTAACAGCTGGGCCATCTCTCTAGCACCACGATCAGTAATTTTGAAGGCACTCACAGAGTCCCAGGTCTCCCAGTGACTATATAGTGTATCATAATCAAGATGGTACTCCAGAGAGGGATGTCCAGACCCTGAGACAGAGGGATGCACAGACTCCTACACCCTTTTCAGGAGAAGATGGTGGCAGCTGCCCTTGAAGTGGCACTTTTCAGGGCTTTTGGGCTCTGCTCAAGTTGCTGCTGGTTCGGCTTTGAAACTACAAGCAAAAAAGGAAGGTTGTATCTCCACAGAGCTTAGATGCTCGTCTGTTGGGGACAGCACCAATAGTGAAGGCAGCCTCCGGCCAGTACTGATTTATAAACTCACCCAGAACGTTCAGTTATCTCCCTAGACTCACGAACCAGGGGAGGAGGAGAAATCTCATGAACTCCTGCTTGGGGTCATCTGATCTCTATGCTGACAGTGCTGGGTGATCCTAGCCAGTCCTTGTGTAGCCCCAGAGGGCTCCAGAAATACAGTGCTTTGTTCTTTAATCAAGATGAGGAAAAGGGCCTATGGGGTGGGAGAAATTATCAAGCAAATGCATGCAGAGTGGTTGCCAGAGATTAACATGGTGTTTAGCGCAATGGTTATCTTTTTACCTGAATTAATTATATGAGACATTTAACATGTTGATACAGCAAGCCAAACATCTGGGGTTTTATGGATGGTGGCATTTATTCAACTGTTTGCTCTCCCTGCTTTTCAAGTAAGTCCCCAATCATCAGGTCCCATTCATGTGGTAACTTAGGCAGAGACCACATATCCCCAACTCCATGGTTAGTGCTCATGCAGGAAAGTATCATATTCCGAGAAATCCCCTGAACATTCCTCAGAATGGCACTGGATAGGATGAAAGGGGTATAGAAGTCAGCTAGACAGTCAGGCCGGGCGGTGGTGGCGCATGCCTTTAATCCCAGCACTTGGGAGGCAGAGGCAGGTGGATTTCTGAGTTCGAGGCCAGCCTGGTCTACAGAGTGAGTTCTAGGACAGCCAGGGCTACACAGAGAAACCCTGTCTTGGAGAAAAAAAAACTCTAGTTTTGTTGATTTGATGGTTATTCTATAATACTGATTATGACACTAACCTTCTTGGCCTGGCCTTCTTAACTGGGGTATTGATGGCTGTGGCAGTGTATATACATGTATCTGTCAAGCTTTGATGCCGAGCCCAGCTCTCAGAATCGCACAAAGAACAAGACAAAATGGCAAAGCAAAGCTGTAGAAACTGTGAATGTTTTACAAATTGTTGTTTCAAAATATTAATATTTGTGTGTTCCAGCTATTGGCTTAGCTGGTTATTTAATAGTAAACAAGATACCTTTCCATTTAGTAGGAACCTAGTCTGGGAGACATTCACTTTTTTAAGATTTATGAGTATGAGCCACCTAAGCACAAGTGTCTGCAAAAGCCAGAAGAGGGTACTGGATCCTTTGGAGCTGGAGTTATAGGTAGCTATGAGCCTCCTCCATGGGTACTAGATACCAAAGTCAAATCTTTTGGAAGAGCAGCAAGTGCTCCTTAGCACAGAGTCATCTCTACAGTCCCATAAGCAACAGTTTTTAGTGTTATGGGACTAATGTTCTGATGAGAGTAATCTCAGGCTTCAAGGCAAGCTTGCATAGTGGTGAGTTGGCATGTCTAGGAGAGTCTTTTGTTTTCAAATAGGGAGTCAAAGAGGCCTGGGTAGGTATTTGTGGTGCCTGAAGGAGAACCTTGAAAAGATGTGTTTACCATAGCTGTAGGGTTTTCCCAGTTTTTACAAAGTCCTGAGGTTCTTGGAAAAAGAGTAAAACTCCAGTCAAGTATGTAGGCTTGCTGCGTTTTGGCCGGAGGACACTGACAGACCATGTGGGAACAAGCCTAGTGCAGCTGACGGCACCTTCAGAGTGTGAGAAGCAGGCTTCCTCTGGCTGTTGGCTCTGCACTTATCATCAGTTTAAATCAAGGGCCTGTTTTGTCCCAGGTGGTTGGACCGAAGCCCTATTGGCCTCGGGGGAAGCACTTGCTTAAGCAGATACACTCTTGTTTGTGTAGGCTCAACCTCTCAGGGTTCTGTTTTAATTTTTTTCTTAATTTGGAAGAATTTAAACCTGCAAAGCAGAGAGAACAGAGGGCCAGTCCCCCCACCAAGTCCAGCTCTTAAGCGCAGGCAGTGATGAGTCTGACCACATTTGGTCCATCTATCTATTCCAGCCCATCATGTCACTTCACCACTGCATCTCTCGTCATGCATCGCTAAAAACAGTTTCATACATAGTCACCATCACATCTAAAAATCCAGGGATTAAAGAAACATTTTTTTTTTGCTCCTTCTTCCAAAACTCCAGTGTGCTATGAAAAACTACAAACATACAGCAAAATCAAAAGGATTTGAAAATGAACGGCTCCCAACATTGACAACATCCTGCTCACCCTGTTCTTCACTCCACCAATCTATTGTTTTGTGAATTTGCAAGTAAATCGTGGAGATCAGTAAATCTTTGAGGAGTTCGGCACTAATTTCAAAACCTGGAATACAACAGCTGCTTGCTTCTCCCCTTTGAAGTAAACTGTGCGCTGAAGTGTGTGCACCCTCGGGCATGTTTGTTGAGTTTGACTAATTCAGATGTCTAACCTCAGCTCCTATCTAGATTAGAGCCACTGCCAGCGCCCTTGAGAGTGCCTGCGCACCTCTTGTCAGCCTTCCTTTCTCTCCTGGGGGTAATTACTGATTTGATTGATTTGATTTGTATTTTCCACTGAAGATTAGGTCCTTCTATCTGGCTTGCCTCCTTTCTTTTCAGACTCTCTCTAACCTCATTCACCTCCTTTTTCTTGGTAGCTTTTTGCACCCCATGATCTCACCCCCTTGATTATTTTTGTACATCAAAGAATGCCTATCTGCTCATCAGCTTCTCTCCCTGCAGGATGGCCTGACTTGATTTCCTTTACAAACTACTATCCTGTGATGAGCATGGATTAGTCAACATTTCTTGTGACCCTCCTCAGTGATTTTTTTTTTTTTATCTTGTACTCTGTTGCTTTTGCCGCTCGATATTTTTATTTTTAAATATATATCTGTTCTTTGTGAAATTTACATATATACAATGTCTTTTGATCACATCCATCCCCAAGGCCTTCTACACCTACCAACGTCATGTCCTCTTCTCTCCCCTTCTCTTAAAAAACTAAGCTACAGAGTCCAACACGTTTCTTTTTCTCATTCTTAAGCATGGTATTCTCTATAAAGTTTTGTTTTTAATTCTTTTTCCTTCTTGGCAACGTCATCTGTATTTTATGGCTCTGTTGTCAGTCCAGATGTCTTCCAAACTTGTTCTTCCTTCAGGTTCTCATGTTCAGCAGCCTGTGGACATCTCTGCCAGAATTTCTTGGTTGTTTGTTTTTTCCCTCTCCCCTTTCATTTGGTGCCCTCAACAGACATGGCTGAAAAATCAAGTGTTCTTTGTCCTTAAACCTGGTGTGACATCAGAATCTTCTAACTGGGCACAAGCCAGGTAGTGGCCTCTGCTAGTTGGAGGTTGGAGTATCATTTGCATGTCTGGATTAGTTACTTTTCTATTGCAGTGGCAAAGCACTGTGACTAAGTCACCTTATAGAAAAAAAAAAAACCAGTTTATTTTGGCTTATCAGTCAGTCCTGTGGGATAAGAGTCCATCTTGTCAGGGAGACATAGTAGCAAGCAGCAGGTGTGGCAGCTGGAGCAGCAAGTCGGGAGCTCACATCCTCAGTGGCAAGCATAGAGAGAGGGAGAGAGAGAGGGAGAGAGAGAGAGAGAGAGAGAGAAAGAGAGAGGGAGGAGAGAACTGGTGTGTATGAGACCCACTTGTAGTGATGTACATCCTCTCCAGCGTCACCAGAAAAATCATCATCATCTCCTCCTTCTCCAATAGCCTGAATCCAGTTATTGCTGTCTGCATCTGCATAAGTAAAGGGCCATCCACTGGAACATGAACAGACCTGTGAAGAAACCCACTTTCTCTTCCCCAGTATCTATAAATGGCCAATAACTCCTTAGCTAGGGGTGGGGCCTTGGTGAGTCCCTCCTCTATCCATGCTGGAATGTTGATGGGCTTAGTGTTGTGCAGATCTTGTCTATGAACCGTATCGTCAGTGATTTCATGCATTATATAGCCACATGTCTCATAGCCTACTTCTCCATCCTCTTTCCTCTCTTCCTGTCTGTCTCCTCTTCTGTGATATCCCCTGAGCATGTTGGTGGTGGTAGCTGTGGGGTGATTTAGATATCTCTCTTAGGGCTAAGCACTCAGCACTCACATGTATTCAGCACTTTGACCAGCTATCAGTCTCCGTGTTAACTGCTGTGCATTTCAAGATGGAGTTTCTGTGACCAAGGTTGAGAGCAGCACAAATCTGTTTGTATGAAAATAAACAAATTAGAAGGCAGTTTGGTGACCTGTAAAACAGTAGTAGGCTTCTCTCTAGGGCTTATAACTTCCCTAGGGAAGCTATGGGCTTTGATCAGGTTATGCTACTGAGCACTAATTCTTTCCTATAGAACAGGCCTCGTATCCAATCATAAGGCAGTTTGTTATCTCCCTAGTGGTCAGGCCACTCTTTAGCCAGTGGGCACATCTTGATTGGCAGGCTGCTACTGTAGTATTTACTGCTATGTAAGACTATTGAAGTCTTTTCTGCCTTGGCAGACTGCATAACACCTCCCAGCACTACCAAAACTAGCCAGCAGGGAGAAGTTTTCAGGTCAGCTGTATGTTGATTTTTCTAGGTTCTGCAACCAAAGTGTGTCCTCAGCAATAGGATCTCACCATCTAGTTATGGAGGGCAACCGAGAGCAATGGCAGTAGTTTGAACTATGTTGGGAGCCTTTGAGACACCAACCATCTTTGACCAATAACTCATAGGGAGGTATCCTATGCCTGGCACTAGGATTTTTAATAACCCATGTATGCTGGGACCAGCATTATCTACCCACACAGGA
>NW_022196900.1:46256784-46287122 GCF_008632895.1 Mastomys coucha | reverse complement strand
ATTTTTAATAACCCATGTATGCTGGGACCAGCATTATCTACCCACACAGGATATCTCTGTTTAAATGCCTTCTTTTTAGAAACGTAAGTATTTTAATTGGCTTATAAACAACTGGTCTTCAATAAGGTCCTTAGTTTTTCTGTAAATCCTTAGTTTTTTGACACTGTACCGTCTCCTTTCACCAACCCTCCATCCCCATCCCTGCTTAAACTCTTAATTCCTAGGATTTCCTCTATTTTTTATCACATGTATTGTGTCTCATCATCCGCTTAAAGCCTCTTCCCTTCCACCCATCATGGCTTTTCTAGCTTTTTTTTTTCTAGCTTCCTGAGCTCTACAAGTACTCTAGAGAACACATATACATCTCAGTTTGAAGATAAGATCCGCATGCCAGTGATCATATGTGACATTTTTCTCTCTGAGCCCATGTCACTTCACTTCCTATATGGCTTCTCAGATTCACCATTTTTCTGGAGATTTCATGATTTGATTTTTTTAACAGCTGAATAAAATTCCACTGTTGATGCACCACATTTTCATTACCTACACATGAGTGGCTGGACATGTGATCTGATTGTTAACTATGTATGAATAGAGCCACAGTGAACATGGATGTGTTAATATCTGTGTAGTAGCATATGAGATCCTTTTGGTATGCCATAAGGGGTATTGCTGAATTAGAGAGTAGTTCTATTTTTGTTTTTTGAGATATTCACAAGTCTAACAAAATTGACATTTTGATAGTGGTGGTTTCAGTTTATACTTCCTCCAATAGTGGATTGGGGTTCCTTTTTTTTCACCTCCCCACCAACATTTGCTGTCATTTGTTTCCTGTACAATAGGCATTCTGACTGTGTTGAAATCTCTAAGTAGTGTTAATCTGCCTTCCCAGGATGGCCAATGCTGTTGAATACCTTTTTTTTAATGTTTATTTATTTATTCTATGTATATGAGTGCTCTGTTTTCATGTACACCAGAAGAGGGGATCAGATTTCATTATAGATGGTTGTGAGCCGCCATGTGGTTGCTGGGGCTCGAACCCACAATCTTTAGAAGAGCAGCCAGTGCTCTTACCAGCTGAGCCATCTCTCCAGCCTAGATATTGAACACTTTTTTTTTTAAATGCTTACTGAGGGCTGATGAGATTTCTCAGCAGGTATTAATGACATGAGTTTAATCTACAGGACTCACATGGTGGAAGAAGGGAACCAACTCCTGAAAATTATCCTCTGGTAACTTTTTCATATTCAGTCTCCTATTACTACATCTTGTCACTCCTGTCCTATACTCCTGGTCCCTTTCTTCCATCAAAGACTTGTCCTTCTATTGTAAATTGTTGTTAAATTTTTCATTAGGTAATCTTTAAGGTTATGTGTTTTCCAACACATGCAAGGATTCTGATGTGTTTTTTGGTTACCCAGGACATGGTCCCCTGAAGGCTTAACCACCACTAAAGTGTTCCAGTTTGTAATCCCTGATCCTTCACTGTCACGTGGAATGAGTATTCACCAGGGTTATTTGTAGTTTTTATGCTTAAAAAAATCTATAGGCAAGGTAGGGAGTAGGGGTTAGGGGGAGGATTGTCTAGAGACTGCCATGAGGCGTATGCATGTATGTTCACAAGTTGTCTTATTTTCTCTTGAATGCTCAGCCATAAATGAGACATCTAGATCATCTACTCTAAAGCTAAGGGAACACTATGGAAGATGGGGAAGAAAGAATGTAAGAGATGGAGGGTGGAGCAGGGTAGAGTCAAGCACCGTCTTCCAGGCATGGTGCAATGGAATTGTGATATGAACTCAAAGCAATTGTGATATGTTGTTTCAAAACGAAATCACAAATATTTGATTTACCAAATATAGACTTGGGAGCTAGATGCTGCAGTGAAAGCTTGCTAGATCAAAGATGCAGAGAAAGAAGCCAGCTGACCTCCCAACTCAACTGATGTCTGAGAAGGAAAAAACAAAAACCTCTACAACCATGAGGAGTAGATGGCAGAAAATAATCAAACTCAGGGCTGAAATCAACCAAATAGAAACAAAAGAACTATACAAAGAGTCAACAAAACCAGGAGCTGGTTCTCTGAGAAAATCAACAAGATAGATAATCCCTTAGCCAGACTAACCAGAGGGCACAGAGACAGTAAAATAATTAAAAAATTAATAAACTCAGATTAATAAAATCAGAAATGAAGGGGGAGACATAACAACAAAATATATCTTAAAATAACTATTCTGTTTGTTGAATATTAATAGTTGAAAATATTAAAATCATGTTCTAAAAACATCATGGAAATATTATTGATAATTTTTATCACTGCTTGAAATGAGAATTTTCTTAATGTTTAACTTCAAAGAGTTTTTGCTATTTTGAAATTTTAAAAATATATTTACTGATAAAATAATTTCTCTCCTAGGAACACTGATAATCTTTTTTAAGTAAACTGATTGTTAGACAACGTACACAGATATAGAATGTATTTTAAATACCCTCTTACTATGTCAGGTGGTATCATATAAGAGCTTTTGAATGGATTTTTTTAATGATTCATTTTTAATATTTTATGCTCTTTTACTATGCTTAACTCCCAAAGAATATTTTGTATGTTTTGAAATAATTTAGTATTCAACATTAGATATAAGATCCTCAGTTATGGATCATATTAAATATTCATTAATGATATTTTTAGGGTATGAAAGGTATGAATATAAAAGTTGAACAATTTTTTATGTATTATTTGATTCTCAAAATATTCAATATTATTATGTTTGATATATAAAATGCATTTAAATAATAAAATAATTGAAGGAAAAGAGTTTTGTCTTGTTTTTCTTAAATGCTTGTTTTCCTTCTCTATGCTGTCTTAAGTACTCTTCAACTCAAGACCCTCCTTTCTCTTTCCTGGGATTTTTTTTTTTCTTTATGTTCATCCCCTGTAAAATGGTTGCTTGCTTTGCCTCTTGATTTTGTTTAGCTCTTGTTTACAGAAAGCTCTCGGGTTAAATGTGTGTGCTGGGGCTAAGCTACAGCACAGCAAGAAACAGGTTTTTCCAGTTCACAGTCTTGGGGTTCACAACGTGATCAAATATCCTGCAACACGGAGACCCGTAGAAGACCCACACAAAACTGGGCCTGTCAGTGTTCTATCATAGAAGGAGGAGCTCCTCTTGGGGTCCTTCCCTGAGGATCTATAGACAGCTAATTGTTGCTGAGAAGGAGAGGGAGACTTTAGTGACATAACTGTTGGTAAAATGTTTTGGTAAATAACCTTCCAGTTTTATTCCTATAAGCAACCCTAGTGAAACTCATGTTTTACACACGCACACACACACACACACACACACACACACAGAAGTAGAAGCAGACTAATTGGGTTGAGGAATGGGATTAGTGGGAGTGAAAAGGGGACAAAGTAGGTTAATGGGGGTGAATATGGTCAAATACGTTATTTATATATATCTTTCATAATGTACACATTATAATACATGCTTAATATATGCTAATAAAAATGTAAAAAGTACCTGTCTTTTGAGTCTGTAAAACCATTTCATTTGACCCTTGTCTTTGGGTATGCTATAAAGGTAAAAGGAATTAGTAGATATCTGCTTATAAACTGCTGCTGATAGATCGATTGACATACTGTACTGGCTAGTTTTGTGTGCCAACTTGACACAGGCTGGAGTTATCACAGAGAAGGGAGCTTCAGTTGGGGAAGTGCCTCCATGAGATCCAGCTGTGGGACATTTTCTCAATTAGTGATCAAGGGGGTAGGGTCCCTTGTAGGTGGTACCATCCCTGGGCTGGAAGTCTTGGGTTCTATAAGAGAGCAGGCGAAGCAAGCCAGTAAGAAACATCCCTCCATGGCCTCTGCATCAGCTCCTGTTTCCTGACCTGCTTGAATTCCAGTCCTGACTTCCTCTGGTGATCAACAGCAATGTGGGAATAAGCTAAATAAACCCTTTCCTCCCCAACTTGCTTCTTGGTCATGATGTTTGTGCAGGAATAGAAACCCTGACTAAGACACATACCTTTTGGGAAGTATTGGCTCTGTCAGTGGGCCTGGATTTCTGGAACTATAAAGAGACAAAAACTTCTGCTCCAGAGACATAGATTCTCATCTGGAGATCCCTCCTTTAGTATCTCAGTTTCTGTTCTCCAGCCACCCTGGAATCATTTGAAGCTATCCTATAAAGTGGTGACTATTATGGCTTGAGGTTTGGAAATCCTTGTCCCTACTACACTGTGAATACATTTTCTGCAGCAAGTGTTGGGTCCCCCCTCCCCCCTCCCTCATTCCCCAGCAGCTGTGATAGCTCACCAGCTTCTGTCTACTGGGAATGAAGAAAAAACAGACTGCAAAGCCTTTAAGAGCTTGAACTTTGAGTTCTAAATTGGATAGAAAGTGGAAGCCAGTTACGTGGGAGGTGACACAGGGTTGTGAGGGAGGCTGTTGCTGGCCAGCTGTGTGACCCCAGGCTGGGACGAAATGTCTTCGAGTCTCAGCATCTACATCTGCATGGTGAAGCAGAGAGGCTGGCTGATCTCCAGGGTCTCCCATGATCCAGTTGTTTGTACTCTTTTCTGTAGCTGTGATTACTTTAATGACAGTCTCCTGTTTACAAAGTAAAGGAAGACCTCGAGTTTTTGAGAGCATTTGGAATTGTATCTACTTGTTGGCATGTGCTGGGATATTTTCTGTGTCAGTGGAAGACTGAGTATAGTGAAGGGAACATGGATGGACAGGGCAAAGATTTATTTGCCTGTGAATTGACCACCCTTTGGGTTATCTGAGAAGGCAGGAACAGTTAGTAGCTACCAACATATCCCTTATTAGTCCATATGGTGTATGGCTGTAATTAAGAGCACTTTGACTACATCATCTTTTAGCCATGAACTTGAGTAAGACGGCATCTCCTAAGCCTCAGTTTCCATCGACACAGGAGAGATCAGACTCTGTAAACTGTTCATTGATCTCCACACACATGCTGCGGCTCCCTTCTTCCATGCAACATATAATTAACATGGTTAGATGTGGTGTCATCTGGATGGACCTTCGAAAGGGAAGCATTTTGTAGAAGTGGAGGTACAGGAGAAGAGCAAATGGAGGGAGTGATACAGGCTCATCAAATGAAAGCTCAAAGCTGTAGGCTGAGATAAACTGTGGGAGGACTTCATTTCCATGTCTTTTAATATTTCTGACTATGCCACAGGAAGGCATTTTAGAGGACTCAAGAAACAAACTGCAAATTAGAAAACAAAATTTTGTCTCTTCAGACAGGTTTAACTTAGCTCAGGCTGGCCATGAATTTACTTTGTAGATGAAGGTGGTCTTGGGCTCATCCTCCTCCTTTTACCTCTTAAGTGCTGAAAACATGGAAATGAACCATCAGGCATGGTTTACAAATATTTGCAAGCATTATAGTAAACACTGAGCACCTATGTGCCAGCAGCTCCTTTGAACCTTCAGATTCTAGACCCATGTTTTCCTGTTTGAAAGCTGCTGAGCATTTGAGATGTGGCTAGTCTAAACTGAGATACATTATAAATGTACAATAAATGTTGGATTTTGAAGAGTATAAAATAAAATAGCACAACAATTTTTATACTGATGGTTTGTTGAAGTGAAAGATTTTGGAAAAAGCTGAATAAGTAAAGCGTTACTTGCTTCTTTATACCATTTTAATGTGACCAACAGTCTTAAGGTGACATATGTGGTTTGTATTTTATTTCTATAGAATGACGTTATTCAAGGGAACCATTCTACCTCCTGTCATCCATTGTAGGGTAACCTGAGTCACAGATGGCTTGAGCCAGATGCAGCTTGGGGGAGTGCCTTATGATAGGACCTGCACTGTATCCACAGCTGGGTTGTGTTCAGTATTCTGAGCTGCAATATTGTTATCTGCGTATGAGTCATTGGGTTGGACATTTTTCATACCCCCTCTCAGTTTTAAAGTTCTGACTCTAGTTTGGAGCCAGTGTTCAGAGTTGGCTATTATTAATTTTCTTGTGACTTTCGTCAAGTCTCTACTACACCCTCTCCCAGGTGTCAGAGTAAGCTAGGATTGTTTCTTTTTCTCTCTCAAATGGAAAGACTTTAGAGAGTTCTGCTGAGTTAAGACCCCTTTTGCCCTCTCGGTTTTACACCTCACGGTTTGCTCCATCTGGGCATTTGTGAGTAGGCACCAGAGCAAGGTAGCCAAGGCAGCTGTTCAATGACACAAATGCCCCAACTAGAAGGACTTTCAGAAATTTGGTTCATGGTCATCAAACCTACTTCCAAATGTCCCAGGAATGGTGATCTACAAATGTGCTTACATGCCACAAAAACAGGAATCTAAATCTTCTGTATATTTAGGCTGTAGATGGAGCACATGGGTCATTTTCCTTTTTCTGGTGACTTGTAAATATCTATTTCTTTCAAGTACATGTATGTATGCCTTAAGTGTCTGTCTGTCTGTCTGTGTGGATTCAGGCACTCTTGGAGGCCAGAAAAAGGTATCATATCTCCTGGAGTTAGAAGTGATTGTGAACTGCCTGACATGAATACTGGGAACTGAACTTGGGTCTTCTTCAAGAGCAGCAAGTGCTCTTAACAACTACACCATGTCTTTAGCCCTGAACATATTTTTCTTTTAGCAGTTCTTACTCCTCTACAGTGCCTTTCTTCTGTTTCCCATTCAACTATTACTTGAATTTGTCAGATACTAGTCTAGCTTCCAGAATTGAGACCTCAGACTTAGTCTTTATCCCAAAGAGCAGGTGGATGATCAAAGACATGGATCTCAGTCTTGAAAGAGCTCAGACTATGTTATGCTACAGGTAGATGAAGGAGATATGAACCCTTTGAACAAACTTAGACCATGAAACATTTATTTTTCACTTAAAAATTTAAAGGTGTAATATATGAGTACTACATTTACAGTATTTACCCCCTCTTCCCTCCCTTTGGCTCCTCCCATTTCCCCTGACTACTTATACTTAATTATTATTGTGACACACACACATACTGTTGAATCCATTTGTTGTTGTTTGTATGCACATATGTTTAGGGTTGAGCAGTTAAGAATTGACAAGCTCTTAAGTAGCTCAACCATAGAGAAGACTGATTCTCTCTCAGCTACCACTAATTACCTGTAGCTCCTCATCTGGTGGTGGGGCCTTGTGAAATTTCCCTTATCCAAGTTGGTATGTTAACTGGTGATGTCATATGTTTAAGAAACTGTGTTGTTAAGATTTAATGGTTTTCCTGACATATATAGAAGATCCTGACTTTTGGGAGATATCCTTATTCTCTGGCTTTTATAACCTTTCTCTAACCTTATGAACAATGTCCTCTGAGTCTTAGGTGTAGAATTATGTTGTAGATATATTAACTGGGGATGTGTACTCTACAGCCATTTAACTCTGCAGTTTTGACCAGTTGTGGATTTCTAATATTGTTTTTGATTTATTTTATATGTATGAATGTTTTGCTTGCATGTATGCATGTACATATATGTTCCATGCGTATGCTGGTCCTAGCAGAGGCCAAAAGAGGATGTCAGGTTCTCTGGAACTGTAGGTATTAATAGATATAAGCCAGCATGTGAGTGCTCGGAACCAAACCTGGCTCTCTGCAAGGACAAGTGCTCTTAATTGTTAAACCACCTCCACCACCAGTTATGTATTTTTGTAATGGTCTCTGTCTGCTATAAAAGAAGCTTTGATGAAAGGTGAGAGCTACATTTGTCTGTGGGTATACAAGTAAGTATTTAGAATGTAGTTGGGAGTTACACTGGTTTATGAAGTTGGCAATAGTGAATTCTCCTTTAGGATTTATGACCTCATCACCCACAAGAAGTGGGCTAGGTTTGTAAACCTTGTAAAATTCCAGGTATGAATTCCCTCCTGTTGAGTGGGTCTTAAGTCCAATTAGACAGCTGTTGGTTACATCTAGACTGTAAGTGTCACTATTGCAAACTTTGGGTTATCTTGCCAAAAATGAAACATTTTGGAGCAAGTTTTTGATATTTTAAAGTAAGAGGTATGTTCAGTTAACTCATAAGCCTGGTAAATAAAATCCATTTAATAAATGTACGTCAATACACATTTCCTTTAATGGAACATCAATCTGTATGGAAGCTCATTGCCACATTGAAATTCACTTTAAGATACAGACCACATTGTAGACTTTTGCCATTAAATTTATTTTTCTTTTGGAATAAGTGGTTATAATATGCTGCAGTTAAGAGAAGTAGCAACAGTCCAAAAGGAACATTTCACTGGTTTAAAAGGCAGGGACCCCTGAAGTGGAAAAAGATCCCTCTGCTTGTAGAGTTCATTATACCGATAACGCCTGACTCAAACTAGGCTTACTGAGATCTTGACTTTTCTCTCAAGAGTGTGAGTGAAATATATGTGCAGTGGTATTTTTGTTAAGTTGAACTTCCTGGCTTTTGGTTTGAGGTTTGTAGGAGTCTTAAAATTGTTGGCTTAAAGTGAGAACTCAGATGACTGGATTGGTTATGAATGCAGGAATAAAAATTGTATCTTTTATATACAATGGGAAGCATTTATTTTGAAAATACCAGTTTCTCTTTAGAGTGAACTCATCTATGCAATGGTTATTAACTATTATATAAATGTGCACAAGATGTGATCAATATTATACATTAAATGCTAACAATGTGTGCTTAAAAAGTTTTGTTGATCATTTAACACCATAAAGTATATAGGGTCTGTGGAAGATCTCCTTGTAAACAGGCATACAGTGATGTCCTCATCCTGGTTTCTCTCTGCATTTTCAGTAACTTCATAGTTAAATGCAGTATGGCCATATAAGTGAAAGATTCTAGATTCTCACAAGTTTAAGATTACATGTCATTTTGAGTAGTGAGATTAAATCTATTGCCAGCTTACTAATCATCACTTTATCCAGTGTTTCCATCCTGTCTCTGCTGATTGCCCTCCAATGTTTAGTTAAGTGTTTATCTATCAGATCAACTTGTGGTATTGAAAGGATTATACACAGTAACCCTTATATTACTGAATAATAGTCCCAAAGTATGAGAGCATCTGGATACACCAAAGGAGCCAATAAGGTACTTCCGCAAGTGCAAAAATGAGTTCTCAACTTAATGAAGAAAAAACGTCATATGCTGAGGTCACTAAGATCTACACTCAGTTATTGCTAACCTCTTTATAACCCCTTTCTGTGCTTGATTTACAAATTAAACTTAGACCTGGGTAGGTATGGATCACATAAATATAGTACAAATAGGGTTCAGCATTGTCTATGGCTTCAGGCATCTGGCAGTGGTTTTGGAATGTATCCATAAGCTGGGAGACTATATATCAAATATTTACCATGAGTCAAAGCTTTTTATGATAAAAATGAACAGCAATCAAGACAACATCTTAAGGCCTTTTCTATTTACAGCTTTACACATGAAACCGAAATGAACAGGAATGTTATGTAAAAGCACTTGCTATTCACACGTGATTAGAGAGAGATGTATGAAAGAGCAGTGGGGCAGCAATGTGTCCGTGAACTGTTGAATTAACAGCCTGGGACACAGCCTACTTACCTTTCAACCCTTAAAAAAAAGCAATGGATTGCTCTCTCGGACAAGGTTACAGAAAATTCTTAGAGTTACAGAAAATTAGGTAGCTCAGAATTCCATATATCCTTTCTTATGTACTTAGTTTTCTCTTTATTAACATTTTGTATCAGCATTGTCATATGATAAGTAAATAAATCAATTTTGATATAAAATGAGAATCTTACTAAATCTTATTCAATGTTGATATTTAATTAAAATTAAATATCCAAATAACAATTAAATGTTATTAAATAAATAAACATAAATACATTTATATTTAATAAATACATTAATTAAATATCTATTTAATGCATATATTAAATATACAATGTGTAGATGCGTATGTATTATTTACTGGTGTTTGAAATTGAACCTAGGACCTCTTGGATGCTAATCAGGTTTGCCATCACTGATCTGTGTACCCCAGCTGTCATTATTTTATATTATTTTTTGCCCAGTATGGTGGGATCACACCCTTATAATACTGACACCTGGAAGGTAGAGGTAGCAGCATGCTTAACTTTATAAGAGGCCAGCTAGGGCCACAGAGCAAGACCCTGCCTTAAATATTACTGCCAGCCAATCAAAGCAAGTGCTTTCTGTAGTCTCACTTCTGGTTTTTGTTCTGGCATTTAAGATGGAGCCTGACTATATAGCCTAGGCTGAGCCCATTTGTGCTATTCCTCTGCCTCTATTTGTGCTATTCCTCTGCCTCTACTTCCTGACTGCTGATATCGCACCCTGTGCCTTAGTTCTGCTGATTTTTACAAATGTCTAGATCTCATGTTTTCATTTGTTTTCTGTTGCTGTGATAAAATACTCTGACCAAAAGCAAATTAGGGAGGAAAGGGTTTGTTCGGCTCACATTCCAGGCCACAGTCCATCACTGAGGGAAGCTGGGGCAGGAACTCAAGGTAGAGCCCGTGGAGGAATGCTGCTTTCTGGCTTGCTCATTGGCTCAGGTAATTTTTTTTTTTTTAATACAGCTCAGCCCCATGTACTTAGGAATGGTGTTACATATAGTGGTCTAGGCCCTCCCAAGTCAATCATTAATCAAGACAATGTCTCACAGACATGCCCACAAGGCTCGATTTGAGGCAATCCTTCAAAGAGGCTCCCTTTTCCCAGGTAACTCTGAGTTATCTCTACTTGACCTGGCGCAGACCCATGCAGGCCCTGTGCATGCTGCCTCCATCTCTGCAAGTTCATACAAGCTTTGCTCATGTTGACTTAGAGGACCTTGTTCTTCTGGGGTCTTCCATCCCCTCTGGCTCTTACACTCTTTCTGTCTCCTCTTCCTCAGGGTTTCCTGAGGGGAGGGATTTGATGAAGACATCTCCTTTAGGTCTGAGTGTCCCAAGGTTTCTTACTTTATTCGTAATGTCTGTGAGTCTGTGAGTCTCTATTTCTTCCCATCTGCTGCAAGAGAAAGCTTCTGTGACGATGGCTGAACATCGATCTGCTTCCCCGGCTGGAGTCTGGATATACCACACTTTATCTGTTCATCTACCACCTTTAGTTAGTTGCTGTTAAAAGATACATGTCAACTTTTCAATTGAGTAAATGCTCAGGAGTGTGATTCTTACTTAGTAAAACCCTATGTAGCTTTGACAGAAAACTGAGTAGCCAAGGGCTGGGGGTTTAGTTCAGTCATGAGGCAGCTTAGGGCTCTATCTAGAACATTGCAAAACAAACCAGTAATAACAAAGCCTGCTCTTCTAGCTGTGTATTTAAAAATATTTATCAGTCTGTCTACTATCTACTTACTTTTAGTGAGGTAGGGTTCTCCATGTAGCTCAGGTGGGCTCCAAGTTTGAGTTTCTTCCCCTTGTGCTTCTTGAGTACAGGCATGAGGTATTCCACTTTCGAATCTTTATCAGCAAAGAATGAGAGTTTCTGTTCTATTGAGTCCTCATGGATAGAAATGGTTTACCCTGAGCAGCCACAAACTCCTGGTCTCTGTCCTCTTTGATCCTGCTTCCCATGTGCTAAAGCTAAAGCAAGATTTTGAATTTGAGGTCCTTCAGGGCTATATAACAAGACCTAGTTTTTTTTTAAAAAAAGTTAAAATCTTAGTTATTTCTTGGTAGGGCTAAGTTTGAAATCATTGAGAATTTTGTCTTGAGATATTTATATCTGATGGCTTATCAGCTCATAGGCTTTGTGTGTGTATACACACATAAATTAGACACTACTTATTTAGTTTTTGGAAGCTACAACAGCTGCCCTTTGGCCATCTATAAATAGAGAGTTTCATTTTTTAACATGTATGTAAAGTGGAAAAGGCTCACTATAAATTACAGCTTAAACAGTATTCATTCATAATTCATTTAATTTTTACACATAGTCCTTCAATCAATCAATATTTTCCAAATGCTAACTATGTACTAGTCAGGCTATTAGGTATCAGGGATGTAGCAGTGAGTTAGTCAAAGGTCCTGAGCCTGAAAGATAGGTGAGCAATGAACAAACAAAGGTTGATGGGAGGAAGCGGATGGGCACTTGGCAGGAAGATAGAGAGTGGTAACAGATGCCTTTGGGTGTATGATAACCAGGGCATGTTTTTTTTTCTGAGGATGTAGTAATTGAGACTGAAAGAGTAGATGAGCAGAATTTCCATGTGAAAATTGAAAATTGTTTGCTACCGGTTCTTGGTAAACTGGGCTGAGGTAGGGACTGGGCAGATGGCTCAGAGAGCAACTGTGCTTGCTGTGCAAGTCCAAGAACCTGGGTTTGAATCCCTAACACCCATGTGAAGCTGGGTGTGGCTGCTCATGCTTGTCATTCCAGGCTGGGGGACAGAGATGGCCAGCAGTGGGATACCTGACTCCCACTCTGGCCTCTGTATATGCATGCATGAGTGTGTGTTTACACACATGGGTATATACCATGTGGACACATAAATAAAAATTAAAGAGATCAGGTGGTTTTAGGCTGCATGATTGCACTTGTGTCCAGTGGTTGATACTCTGAACTGACCCAGGAACCCAGTTAGGAATCACACCAGTTTGGCCCAGAGCAGAGCCTTGGAGAACATCTGTTGGAAAGAGTAGAATATTGGCAGGAGATGGAGAAGGGGAGGAAAGGAAGCCATGCCTTTTGCCATGGAGGTTAGCAAACAGTAGTGCTGAAAGGGAGTAAGGCCTTTAGAGAGAGAAAGAGAAAAGCATGGAGGGTCAAGGAAGGCAATGCTTAGGCTTCTGGACAGTTACTGAAAGAAAAGTAGGAAAAGGAGAAGTTATTCTTAGAGAAGCAGGAAGGCTTAGCAGTGTAGCCATGAGGGAGGCTCCGGAAGCAGCTGTTGAAAGTGAGGGGCTGTGGGAAGGGAAAGCACATTACCTCACTAAGGGGGATAATTATTCCTCTCATTTCTTTATCATGTCATCTGATAAATCAGCTTGGGGGGGAGTGGCTAGGTGATTGACAGGCCCAACTAGACTGATTTTTCTCTCCTGCATCTGTGTGTGTTAAAGGGTCAGATTCTCTAAAATTGGAGTTACAGGCAGTTGTGAGCTGCCATGGGGGTACCAGGAATTGAACCCTGGTCCTCTGGAAGAGCAGCCAGTGTTTTGACCACTGGACCATCTTTCAAACTCTTTGGATTGATTCTTAAGGGAGGGAAGAGCCTTGTCTAATGTTCTGCTTTTTGGAGACGATCAGCTGTTTCCACCAAGCACAGGTATAGCTCCGCCTTTTGACAGAAGGGATGAGGAGGAACACTCGTGAGGCTTTCCTTTCTAGTGTCGCAGGAAGGGTCTAGGATGGACCTCAATGGACTTCAGGATTCTAATCCTCGTACTTACCCAACACTCTTCTTCTTCCACTGCAAGAGCTGAGACCCTGAGATCATGGGCTGAAATTGCCCCAGAGGTCTAGTTCCAAAGCTGTTCACCAGAGGTGATTGGCGTCTGCACTGGGGTTTAGGTTGTACACTAACGCATGAAGCTCAGGAGAAGGGAGATAGCAAACCAGAACCCTTATCTGGCATTCCCAGCCTGAGACCAGGACAGGGCCAAGGACACGTACAGCTTCTGACCAAGGCTCACAGTGGAACTCCTGTGTTGGGGATCTGGAATCTGCCCCATCATTGTCTACCTCTGGTTTCTTGAAAGGGCAGTTGGGTATGGTGACCCTCAGAAGGGTTGGACACCGAAGCCATTTATTATGGTACAGACTATTTTAAACACTTCCATAAGCAGTGTGACAAGTGACAGTTGAATACCAGCCATGCTTGTGTGCAATTTTATGACCCACATTTTTTGTTGTTGTTGTTGTTTTTGTTTTGTTTTGTTTTTGTTTTTGTTTTTGTTTTTTTTTTCGAGACAGGGTTTCTCTGTGTAGCCCTGGCTGTCCTGGAACTCACTCTGTAGACCAGGCTGGCCTCAAACTCAGAAATCCACCTGCCTCTGCCTCCCAAGTGCTGGGATTAAAGGCGTCCACCACCACTGCCCAGCGATCCACATATTTCGATTAAGTAGTTGAGGGTGATCTTTTAAGTTTTGACATGTACATGGTGTAATAGAGGAAAGGAAGGTTAAACTGAATTTTCATAGCAGCACCCAGCCTGCATCACATTTTGGAGGACATGGATTTTCAGACTGCATGTTCTCCTGTCAAGAAAGTAACTAACCAAACTCTCCATGTGTCTTTTGTAGGCGGCATCGCTGTCCACATCTCCCGACGAAGATTTATGATAAAACAGATCAACCACATCTTCTCTCTGAGTACACCGAGAATTATCCCATCTATGAGTCTTACCTGCCTAGAAATTCCCTCAAGCCCGAGCGATGCTACCGGAAGGCATCCATACCAATGGAAGGCCTGACCACATTCAGGTGAGGGCAAATATTTGCTAGTAAACAAATGGATGACCTGAAACTAGTAACACATAGTGTCGTGTTAAGGTAACAGCATGCGGTGTGGAATGTGACATTAGTGCCTTAATGTTAATGTACTTGATAGCTCTGAAAGAGATTCTTGTAGTTGTTAGCTTTCTTAACTATTCCCAAACATTCTCTTACTGATAATTCTTGCTTCTTAGAGTAGGGGGTCAGGAGGCTAAATTGGCCTGTCTAATTAAAGGTGGTTAAGTTAAATATTAAACTGGAAGGAGAGGGCCTGCTGCTAGAAAAGGAATTTTTGATTTTGTGGAAGGTTCCATAACAACTTGGCTGGAAAACAAAGACTGGTAATAAAGAATGGGCCCTTCTATTGTGGTGCTATGGATTTTGAATTAGAGACTCCACAAGTATTCAAGATATGCAAAGAACATACTTAATTTTCAGTTGATCCTGCTATCCTCCAGTTGATTTCCAAGTTGAGATTGTTAGGATCTAGGGCCATGTAGACATGGAGCTGCCTTTATTAGTGTCACGGAGATCCCTGTTGCCAGGGGCCGGGGAAATGCTCAGTCTGAGGGTTCTGTGCTCACAAGACTATGTATTTTCCATCAGCAGTTTGGTTTGAGGCCTCCTGGTGGTGATGCCTGGCTTAGTGATCTGTGGCGTTAGGAACATCTTTGAAGGCAATTGGATAGGATTTCAGCTCCAGCCAGTCAGCCTCTAGCAGAAACCTGAACTTTGATGTGTTCCTGGTCTCCCTATTCCTCATATCCAAAAGACAGGATTTCTGTGCCGTGGAGCTGACAGTGTACCCCATTTGTTCCCTCACAGCACTTAGATAGCACAGATGCCTGGACAACCTGCTGAATGTCCTCCTCTGGCTCACCCATTGCATTGTAGTTTTGTGTGGTTTTAATAATGATTCCAGCTGGCCCAAGGTGGAGCATGAAATCTTTTTCCCAAAATAATGGAAACTTCCTCTCTTGAGATTTTGACTTGTAAGTGTTCTTATCTAAAAACCATGTCTAGGTTAGGGCAGGAGGTCATCTAAGGGGAGGAATGAAGCTAAGGGATTTCTGAGCTTGGTAGGAACTACTGGACAGGGACATCTTGAGAATGACAGGCAGCTGAGGGATTTGTCTGATGCCTAGCAGTTATTGTACATAACCTAGTTTAAGGACAACGGTTCTAGGTCCTGGTACATTTGAACTGTATAACTTATAGCTGCTTTTTTCAACCTACAGCTTATTAAATGATGTGAATCTGAACCTTACAGTTTGGGTTTCATTTTGCTAAGATAACATTATCTCCAGGGCTCTAGAGCTCGCAGCAAAGACTGTGGGCTATTCCTGAGCTTTGCTTCTCATTCTGGGAGACCACAGGCCACACCAAGGAAGCGTCCTGTGCGCATGCGTGATGCAGTGGTTAGCAAGGGATTAAGTGTAACATTGGGAGCAGACTTCAGACTTCATTTTCTACGCTCAGATGCAGCAGTTCTCATCTCTTTACACCCAGTTTTCAAGAAAAGAAGAATACTTTATTGTGAGATCAAAAGCACTAACTTCCAGCAGCGTTATGATGGAAATGTATTTTCTGTTCTGGAAGTTTAGGGAAAATCATTGAGGCTTGATTGTTGAGAGCTGCTCTTGTTCACGTCTAAATCTTAGGAGAACAAACACATATCCGTCTTCTGAGGCAGAATCCCTGTCCCACTGCCCAGCTCTGAGGCCCTTCATACTTTCCTCCTTCCTATCATAAAATTAATCTCTGACCTGAGCTAAGTTATCTTCGTCCGTGTCATTTATAACAATAAACCCATCTCCCAGCAGGTGCCCCACCTCAGCCAGAGCCACACTAACAATAAATCCAGTTTATATCAAGAGGTCCCTAGTTACTGAAAGAATTTCCCATACTATTAAGGATTACAGGGCTTTAAAAAAGAGAAAGGGGTGGGATCCAGTTACTAATGGCGAGGGAGCAGACCTGGGAGCTGGGGTATACTTGGGTCACAGGGTACTTGCTTATCACCTGTGAGGTCCTACGTTCAAGCCCGAAGCCTGAGGTTTCTGGGAAAGCTGATGCGGGATTTCTTCCCTTTTATCTTCCCTCGGAAGGGAAGCCAGGCACAAACTCTAGTGGCAGCTGCTCTGCTGTACCTCACTCCCATTGCTGTCTCATTTCACAGCCTGAGGAAAAGCTGAGCTACCTTCAGGAATGCAAGGCAGCCTGTCTCCCTGGAGGCTTTTAGGGGATGGGATGTGTCATCTGCACGGATTGTCACCCCTCGGCTCCCATGGCACTTCATTCATTTCCTTATCTACAGGTGGATCCTGTATAGTGTCTGAGGCTGGACACAGGGCTCCCACCTGCTGCATGAAAAAGTCATTTGGTGTCCCGGCTTGGCTGAGTTTGGTGATTAAGTCCAGACACAAAAACCACCTGGCTTCTGGAAAGGTTATCATCCCAGCACGAGGCCTGATTACAGCTGCACACAACTCTTACTGACTATAAATTGTGGGGATTTAAAGCAGGTGTCAGAAGGGGAATGCCTGCAATTTCCAGTCCTTTTTACTGGAAAAATCTCTATTTTTTTTCTCTTTTAAAAAATTTGCAGCCTTTGGTAATTCTCTTGGAGGGGACTTGCCTTTAGTTTACCTAGATCCAACATCAAGTTCCCATTAGGCTGCCCCTGGATGAAAACTTGGGCCCCCACTTGGGACAGTATTTCTGTTGCTTAAGCCAGCTTTAGCAGTGTTACATAGCACCCTAAAAGGGAGTGAGATGTGGGCAGAGTGCATTGGAGGCCCATCCGTGCATGGGGAAGGATGGGGGTGGGGAGGGAGGAGGAGGAGGAGGAGGGCTTAAAGGTAGGGGGTGGTGGGGTGGATTGCTAGTATAGACTCTTGCTTATTGATAAGGCTTATTGCTAAATTGGCGAGATTAAGAATGGAAGCGTAAGAGAGAAAGGGCATTTGGTACCCCTTTCCAAAGCCAGGAAGGATGCAAGAAATGGTAATGAGTTGTCTTGACATGCTGGTCAGACTGTGTGGGTTTCTTTGTGGATTCTCTGTTACTCAATGCTGCAGTTATCCAGCTGAATTGGTAGGGATGAGGGTGGGGCAGAGGATTGATGAAGACAAGACAAGGGTCTGAGCACTAGGCTTGCCTGGGGCACCTGAGAGCCTTGGCTTTGTTGATGTGCACCCTTGATTGACTTTGTGGACAATTTGTCCATTATTTCATTAAGAATCTATGTTCCTGTTCATCTGCTTCTCTGCCCTATTCTCCCCCTTTTGGTTAGATTCGGTAGCTTTAGTCCCTCTATCTTCATGTTCACTGACGACGTCTTCCTCCTCTCTTTAAGCCCAGTGAATCATTTTTTTTTTCTCCCTCAGATCATGTAATTTTTAGATTTTTTTTTTTTTTGAGATGAGGCCTCACTCAGAATCACAGGCTGGCCTAAACTGATGATCAGACTCTCATTCTCCATCGGAGTGCAGGAATTTGGGGATTATGGGGATGCACCACCAGGCCTGGCTTTAGCGTTCTGAGTTTCCCTTTGTTTCTTTTTGGATAAAAGCTTTTATTTCTTTTGTGTCATTTTCTAGCTCTTGGTTTATTATGGTTTATAATGACCTTATTTTGGCCTTTCTCATGAAGCATAGTGAAAATAGCTGCTCTGAGATCTTTGCTGGGTTCAACATCTGCTCTGCTAGAGGCACATGGGTTGTGTTTTCCTGCAGGGTGTTAAGAAGTTTTGCTTTGCTTCTGGACAGTATTGTGAATGTTGCATTTGGAGACTCTGGATCGTTTCCCTCTCCACATTCTTCTGAAAAGCATGTTTGTTTGTTTGTTTGTCTATTGGACAGGTAATTTGAGTAGGCTCGAAGTGTGAACTCTCCACATCTTGGGTAGCAGCCCAGCCAATTCCATTTCAATTCAGTTATCCTTGACTCAGAAGCCTGCTTCTGGTGTGTGGACCGAGCAGGGGTCTAGGCCTAGTGACATACAGAACTTTGGCTTGAGCACCTTTCTTTCCAAGATTGCCTCATTTTGCTTTTCTGTTTTTTTTAGTGAACAGAAAGAATCTGGCAAAGGCTGGTTTTAGCTGCCCCATCTGGTACAGGCTGGTGACTGCCTTCAGGCTGAAGCTGTGACTCACAAGCAGTTCATGGAAACTGAAGGAGCAAAGACTCAGCCAGGGCCATTTCTTCTCCCACCTGCTGGCGCTGCCCTAGAAACCTACTGGCTGGGCCGACTCTAGTCCCTCTGAGTAGTTTAAATATGGTTTCTCCTAGGCTACATGGAATGGTGACAGATGTGAGCTTCTACCTCAGCAGGGTTTGAGAAGCTGAGAATAGAGGAGAGATAATACTGTGTAATTTGAATCCTGGGTGGTTGCACTAGCTTCTACTGGCTTCAGCGATGATGCTGGAGTCAAACTTTGTAGTTCTGCTGAGAGATCTTTCTCAGTGTTCTGAAAAAGGCCTTCCAGATCTGCCTGAGATGACAAAATGGCTTCCTTAGAAGGTGTCTTCTGACCTGGGGAAGTTTGAAAATTACATATGGAGATAATAAAATAAACAAATAAGGCAAAAAGTACCTGCCCACCTGGACAAGAGGAGATGATTAAGTGACCAAGTCAGAAGAAGAGGGTTAACTGAGGACAAAGAGAAAGATATGAAAACAGGCATCTGAGGATAGGCTCCTCGACTGATTTATCTATGCAGGAGGCTAATGATGAGAGACATAGATTGGCTCTGACATGCCTTGGCTAGTACACACAGTAGAGTCATGTTCTGTGGTTGGAGAATGTGTGTGAGGAGGGAAATCAAGTAGACCCTTTCTAGTGGAGAGAGGAGATTAGGAGAGGCTCTGAAGAGAAGAGTTTCTCTCCCTCTGTATATTTTTAAAATATATAAAATATTTTGTTTTAAAAATTATAAAATATTCTGAAGGCTCTGCCAGAGCCTGACCAATACAGATGTGAAGGCTTGCAGCCAACCATTGGACTGAGCACAGAGTCCCCAATGGAGGAATTAGGGGAAGGACTGAAGGAGTTGAAGAGGTTTGTAAACCCATAGGAAGAACAATAATATCAACCAACCAGACCCCCCAGAGCTCCCAGGGGACTAAACCACCAACCAAAGAGTACACACGGAGTGACCCATGGCCCCAGCTGCATATGTAGCAGAGGATGGCCTTGTCGGACATTAATTAGAGGAGAGGCCCTTGGTCCTATGATGGCTTAATGCCCCAGTGTAGGGGAATGCCAAGGCCGTGAGGCTGATGGGGGAGTAGGTGGAGAGGGATGAGATAGGGGGTTTATGGAGGGGAAACTGAGAAGGGGGAGAACATTCAAAATGTAAAAAGTAAAATAACCAATTAAAAATTATAAAATATTTTATTTTTCTTTAAAATATGGGGGACTGGGGTAAGTTTAAATACTGGCAGAAAGGAGACAGTTGGGGGAAGATATAGATATAGGCTAGGAGGTGGTCTGTGGATGAAGAGCTCAAGTAGGCGATTTAGGGAAAAGGTAACAGTCTGCTTTGGCAAATAGGAAGCCACCCCCACCCACTAGGACAGAGTACATTTTAACATGATTGATTCCCTGGCGGCTACTATAATAATTTCTGAAATTTGCATAAATATTAAACTATTAAAAAAAGTAAATGTTGCTTGGCTCCTGTGAAAATTCTCCATTCCCCACTTCCAGGCAAATGGTTTTCGTTAGCAATTCTGTAATTTCTCCTTTCCTTTTTCCCTGTTCATGCCCAACACCTTTCTTTAGCGTAGCCAAATGATTTGAAATGAAATTGCTATAACTTCCCCAGCAGGGCCACTTTAACCAGTACTTAATTCTAGTTTAACTCTTGGCTTTCCTTGCTGGGTAGCTTTTATAGCTACCTACCTAAAGAAAACTTAGATCTTTGACCTTTTTTTTTTCCTCTTTATTCATTCAGAGTCACAGTGAGGCTAAACACTGGGGAATGTACCACAGGAAGAGAGAAGCCATTGAATGTTGAAAAACAAGTTGTTAAATTTAAGCAATTTCTGGGTAGAATAAAATAAAGTTTTTTTTTTTTCCTTCATGAACTTGAAGGATGTAAGATTATGTGAGATTGGGGACAGGCAGTTAGGCTGTGGCTGATGATAGGTTTCAGTGAATGTTCCCAACATAAAAATCTAATGAGGAAACCCATACATTCTGATAAATTTCATTTGGAAGCCATGGTGAGTATTTTTGAGCAGATAAAAATGAATCAAACTTCAAACTTAAAAACGATCTCCTCAAGGTGAGAGGCTTCTCCTCCCCCTAATTATTTGCCTTCTCTATAGCTGGTTAATGAATTCAAATAAAGCTTAACATTTATAACGGGATTTGATTCTTTTGTATGGGAGGAGATTCAGTAATGAATCCATTCCCTAAACTTAGTGTGAAGTTTTGTGTGTCTGCTTCTGTCTTTGAGGAGTGACTTGAGGCTAGCCCCTGAGCTGCTGTGTTTCTGAGCATTATTGCTTAGCGGCCTTCTGTAGGTGAACAGTAGGTGGGGGCATTGAGCCTGCTTCAGCTGTTAGTCTGCAGGTCTGGATACCCTTGGAAGATGGCATCTTGGAGGAGAAGTAGGCTTTTTAAGGTAGTAATAGAGCTCTGGGGTGGGAGGCCTCAGCATGCAAGCTTGGACAACTAAGCTTTTTAACGATGGCTTTTGGTACCTTCTGCCATTTCTCAGAAGTGCAGAGGGTCCATAGCCTGGTTAGCCATCACTGAACATACATAAGGTGGCCTCAAAATCCCACTCTGGTCCTAGGAGCCGAGAAACTTCAGCTCTTGTTACGTATTTTCTCTTTGGATGGTGACCTTTAGAAGGAAGATAACTCTCAGGTTAACTGATTTTTAGATGGGATTTTAGCCATTTTCATTGGTCCATACAGCTCATGGAGGCTTAGTGTTTCCTAATGTCTTGCTGCAATTGGTTGAGTTGTGAGCAGTTATAACCTTAATCTAAGAAGGTTAAAAGTGTGAACCTGACCCTTGGTTTCTTATTAGCTTCTTGTCAGCCTGTTTATTCCATAATTCCCATCTATATAATTGACTTCCAGATGCTGGGGTCCCTTAGCTTCTATCCCTTTACTGTTAGCCCACAGTGAGGCGGCTAGGAAGGCAGGTCAGGCTGCAGTTGTTGTTCTTGCTACTAAGATATATTTTAAGATGTACCAAGAGGATGTTATAGGAGTTCAGGGGAAGCATCTCCCATTTCCCACTTGCAGTCCCAAGGAGACTAATTCTCATGCTTCCATGCTCCTTCATCCCACCAAGCATGCTCAGGACCTGCTTTGGGTTTATGGACAGCCCCGTGTATAATTCATGCAAGACAGTTTACAGTGGAGCGTGTTACCCTTGCTACTCAAGCATGGCTCGGTAATGCTGTCCCAGGTTTCAGCCTGGAAGTAGGTTTTATTAGTGTTTAGCCTAATGTTTCCTGTCTGGAAATCTCTCCCTTCCATTGACAGAGCTGTTCACTCAAGTACCTTTAAAGGAAAAATTCTGCTTTTCCCTTGTCCTGCTTGGCTAAATGGGACTCAGGAAAAAGCAGTTAGTCTTTGGAGGAACTGGGCTTATGGAGAAATAGGCAGTAGAGACTGTTGCAGTGGGCAGGAAAGCCCAACTCAGCTGGGTATGGCCAGTGGGATGGGTAGGTGCCACCTGGGCCTTCATAAATGAGGGATGGTTTGGGAAGTGATTGCTTTGGCAAACAGCATCCTGTCTTTTCCATTTTACTGTTTTTGCTGCTCTTTGACATAATGGGGGCACTGACAGCAGTAGGTAGCAAAGAAGTAAGGACTTTGTGTGTCTATGACATTTTTTTTTCTCTTCTGGGTTTTCTTATTAGTAGAAGAAGTTCCTGAGAACACAGAAAGGTGAGTGTATCTGAAAAACAGATGCTAACCCCACATGAGGGGTTGGATGGAAGACAGGTGGGAGATTCACTACAGTAGAGCCTTTCTTCTCAGTAAGCTCTGTGGTGGACACGTGGTATAGGTAGGGGTGGGGAGTAAGTCAGGTGACAGGTGTGGGACAAACTAAATTACACAGGAGAGCTGGGTTTTATCTGGAAGACATTTAAAGATGCTGGGCAAGCTGATCTGATCTTTTACCCTTTTTATTCTGGACGTACCAGGGCATTGAAGCAGAAGAAGGAAGATCAGGGAAGGTTGTCACATGGCCCAAGTAAAAAAAGGTCCAGGGTCTGGACTAAAGGGGAAAGAAAAACCAATAAAGTAGAGGGGTTGCTCCTGGTGAATGACACAGACAAGGGATCAAACATGGGCAAAAAGTCAATTGTAGTGACATGTTCTATAGTAGAAGAGAGGAAAATAGAAGGTAAGGAGATTGAGTAGAATGTTGGTTAATATAAGCCAAGGGGACACTTTTTCTGAGCAAGGACCCCAATGATGTGTGCTTATTCTTCTCCTAGGAGAGATTTTGGGCTTCACAAAATGTTACCCGTGAAATTCTACCAGCCTGACCCATATGCTCCGAGTCAAGAGACTATGGATTTACTCACAACGTATAAACATGATTTTAACTACCTCCCTACCTGTCCAGTTGGCCTCATCAAACCTCGGGACAGTAAATTTCCGAATGGTGACAAGATACAGTATCTGCCTACCTACAAAGGTGAGAAAAGGATTAATGAGAAGACAGGCCAGGTCTACAGACCCACCAAGACATGGGTATATGCACATTACCTTAGGTCAAAGGTCAAGAAACCACTACCTGCAGGCTAAATCCAGCTATCAGCCTACTTTTGTACATATGGGAAGCTAAGACTGGCTTTATAATTTTCAATAACTGAAAAAAATTATTTTAGGACATGTTGAAAATTACAATATTTGAAGTTGACTGTTGGCGGGTACATTATATTGGAACATGGTCATGGCCATTCTTTTATGTTTCTGCTATAACAGCTTCTATGCTACAGTGGTAAAGCTCCGTGATCATGGCTGGGGCTCCACAGGTGGCAGAAAAGTGCAGTATCTTGACCTTTTAGAATTTATGGTATGATCCTTGTTTGATTTGTCTTCTGTTTGACTCTTACAATGGGGAAATCTGTTCAAACTTAAGCTAATTAGGAATCTACAGTTTCCTTGTTTTCATCCAACTACAAGAAATTTGAATGTAACATACAGAAAGTGAATGCAGTATGGTTACATAGAACCAGAAAATACTACATCTACAGGAGTAGAACACGACCATTGTGGGTTTTTTTTTCCATGCTGGGTATAGAAAACAGGTCCTCCCAAATGCCAGACAAATTAACTGAGCTACATTTCTTGCCCCATTATACCATATCTTAGCAATTTAATACCATAAATTAGTTTTGCCAGTTTAAAATTTTTATGTTTGATTGATTCTTTTGAAAATATCCATATTTTAAATCTACATAATAATTATACCCATTTATAGGGCATGGGTTGGCATTTTAGCAATATTTGCATTGCATAAAGTTTTCAAAAAATATATTTACTTTTAATTTATGTATTTAGTTTACTTTTGATTTGTGTATATGTGTATATCTGTGTTGAGAATAAGGCGTGTATAGGCATGCTCATGGAAGCCAGATGGGTTTTGTAACTCTCGGAATTGATGTTATAGGTGGTTGTATTCTACAGATACTGGGAACCAAACTATGTCCTCTGGAAGAGCATACATCTCTTTAGCTCCCACTTTTAAGATTTATTATTATTATTATTTTTTTGGTGTAAGGTTTTTGTTCTAAGTGTGCTATGTCATAAACACAGACTTATTTGTGTCTCTTCTTAGTGCTAACATTTATTGAAAACCAAACCATAAGCCACTTTGGATTGATTGGTTGCACATGGCCAATTTGTCTTGACTTCCCTTTGAATCTGGCCAGAGAAAACACAGTGTCTTTTATTCCAATCCAACTATGACTATTAACTCTCAGGTCATTCATTACATATCACCTAGCAATTGCATCTCTCGTCTATGTAGGTTTAAGAGGGGCTGCAAAAGAGCTAAGGATGCCATAGATTTCAAAGGGGCCTTACAGGGGCAGGGAGCGGTTGTAGGTGCAGAGACTCTCTGAAGTAGTTAGATACAATATTAACCAGTCCAACTGGAGAGTGGCTACAAGGTCTGCAGAACTGAGCTACACTGATGTGGGAGCTGTAGAGATGCAAGGCAGTAGAGGCCAGGTGCGGCATTGAGTCCTGATGGTAGACAGGATGGATGGATGGATGGATGGATGGACAGACTGGGAGGTTTAGTTGACCTCATCAAGCAGTGGGGACCACGCTGAGCTTGAAGTCTAGGAGACAAGTTGGAGTCCTCTGTTGGTGGAACTCTTGAAGGACATCCTGAGTGGTCTGATGAGAGGTGTGTGGAGCCATTGTCATTGGAGTGTCATGGATCCTATCCTTTTGGTGTTCAGGTAAGGCTATTACACTCTGTTCATCTTTATATGTTTGCTAAGTTCTTAAGTCTGTTTTTCTGATTTTTTAAAAAAGATTTATTTACTTTTACTTTATGTATATGAATGATTTGCCTGCGTGTATGTATGCTCATCATGTGGGTGATGGGCACAGAATGCAGGTGCTCTGGATGAGTAGCCAGTGTTGTTTACCATGGGGCCATCTCTCCAGCCCCCTGATGTGGTTTTAGTACATCCATGTGCTCCTACATTCCACACTACTTTGGTAAGTTTATAGGTGGCAGGTTGTCATTTGTGTATCTTGGTTACTGCTGGACAATTGTCTACAAGAACAAGAGAGTGCAGGGTCACCCTCTGCACTCAAAATGGACTCAGCTGCTGCTTTGTAAAGTATCACCTAGGGCAAGGCACGGCCTAGAGAGTAACCCTGATCTCTACAGTTTTAATCAGGGTAGCATATCTATCTCAAACATCTCTTTAGGGTAAGGTGCTCAAAATTGACTTTATTCTTGCATTTTTAGTTAGCATATATTAATTGCATAAAGAAATGGGTTTCATTGCAACACTTTTCATACATGTATGCCATACTCTGACTGTGTTCCCCCCTCTCTTTTGTTATCCTCCCTTGTCAATGTCTTCCTCTCCTACTGGGTCCTCTGACTCTTCCAAATAGTTCCCTTTCTTTTTCCCTGACACTTTTGAAATCTGCACCTTTTATTTGGTATCTGTACTAGGTATCATACTAGGCATGATATAGGAATATAATGACCAACCCTTGACCTTTTAGGAGAGAGACAAGCTATGTAGTCCTGAGGACTGGGGAGGTAGAGAACCAGTCCACGTTTGTGGCACACAGCCACAAAGCCTGAGGTCAGGGAGTGAGAAGCTGGGTTTATCACCAGTGGCTCTTCATGCTTGTGATGCACACTGTTGTCCCAAGTAGACAAGCTAAACAGTTCACGTGGGACACTATAGGGGCTCTGTGGGGCTGTATTGAAGGTTTTTTTTTTTTTTTTTTTTTTTTTTTTTTTTTTTAATCAAACCAAGTGTGCAGGCTGGAGGTGGCGGTGGCAGAGGAGATGGGAGGCTGTAGTGATGGAAGAATCTTCCCAAAGGGGTTGCAACTGATGTGTCAGGGAATCCACAGGGTTGCATGCTCTCACAGTCCTAGAACTGCTCTTGAGGTGGCCTGTACTCTGCCCTTTTCACTTACTCATCTTCTATGTCCCCTTCTTCTGTTCTACAGATACCTCTATCAAGCCAGATTCTGAATGTTGCTATAATCTGAAATACTCTACCTACAAAGGGTTTGTAAACCCCAATATCCTATCTTTCTGGCTTGCTCTCTTGTCTACACCTGTGACGACTGTCCTCCGTATTACTGGCACTTCTGGTTCATTGATACTTCGGCCCTTTCTCCACCATCAGCCATCTGTCTGTCTCTCCCATGTAGCTTCCTGTCTGATATTTCACTGCAACTCACTTTTTAACCAATGTCTCAAACTTTCTCCCTTCTCTTGTATTGTTGCTTCCTCTAGCAGAATTCCAACCCCACCTCCTTATGGTGCCTTGACTACGCACTTGAACATGGCTCTGGCCTTTCATCTCACATCCATTCTGAAGCTTCATTTGAGCCACAAAGCCTTAGAAAATTAGACCTTGTCATCAGCTGGTTAAGTCCCCTGGGTTGTTGTGGTTCTTAAGGTGTTACATCTTTACCAGCTCTTCTGCAGCAATGCAGGTTCTGGCACCTGCTTGCCTGGGCCCCTCAGCTTCAGCCTCTGGTACCTTTCTCAGTTCCCTTCTTCCCTTTTCTGCCAGAGGACACTGTCAATGTGGTTCCTCTGTGGGGCATACCCTTCCTTCAGTAATGGCTGCAATGACATGCTGTCAGAGGATTTCCTGGACCCCTACCGTACCCCAGCACCACACTTGTAATTGTTGTGCAGGCTTGTATTAAAATGTTTGCTTGCATAGACCAGAAGGGTTCTCTCTCCATCCAAATTATTTTGTACTTTTTTACAATTTGTTTTAGTTTTTATGTTTGAGAGAAATCTATATATAAGTCTTGTTATGTAGACTTGGCTGGCCTAGAACTTTCCATTTAGACCAGGCTGGCCTTCAACTCATAAAGATCTGTCTGCCTTCACCTGTGCTGGACTTAATGGCATGAATCACCATATCCAGGTATTTTTTACAAATTAAAAATAAAACAAAATCACATAATTTTTCCTTTCTCATTTCTTCCCTCTAATTTCTTCAACATTTTTCCTTACTCCCTCTCAAATTAATGATATCTTTTTCTTTAACTATTATATATTATATATTAATTAACTATATATTTATTGTATATCATCTATTATATATTACATTATGTACATACACAAATACAACTTGATGAGTCTGGCAATATATAATATCCATATATATCTCCATCTCCACATGTATGAATGATTTTTCAGGGATGGACATTTGGTATAGAACAACCAATTGGGGGCACCTCCCTAGGGAAAATGATTGTCCTTCCCTCAGCTATCATTAGTTGCATGTAGTTCTGTATTTAGGGCTGGGGCTCAGGAGGTTTCCCTCTTCTAATTAGCATGTTCATTGGTGTTATCATTGCTCAGGTCTTATTTAGATAGCCATATTGTTGAAGTATCCTTGGTGGTGTTTCCTTGTCATTTCCAGGAGAGAGAACTCTTGCAGCAGACTTCCTGGTCCTCTGGCTCTTCTACCCTCTCTTCTGTGATATCCTCTGGTTCTTAGGAGCAGGAATCATGTCGTAGATGTATCAGTTGGGGCTGGCCACCCCATGATCACTTGCTTTCTGCCTTTTGGGCAGTTTTGGTTTTCCATAATGGTCTCTATCTGCTGCAAAGAGAAGCATCTTGGATGAGGACTGGAGAGTATGTTTATCTGTAGGTATAAGGATAAGTAATTTTACGGTAATTATACTGGCTTTGTAAGGTGGCTGTAGAAGGTTCTCCTCTTTAGATACATAATTTTACCAGTCAAGGTAGTTGGCCAGATTTCTATTACCAGGCATGATATATCTCCTGGGAGTGGACCTTAAGTTCAATTAGACAGCTGTTGATTAGTACTAAGAAGTGAATGTGCTGGGTGGTGGTGGCGCATGCCTTTAATTCCAGCACTTGGGAGGCAGAGACAGGCGGATTTCTGAGTTCGAGGCCAGCCTGGTCTACAGAGTGAGTTCCAGGACAGCCAGGGCTACACAGAGAAACCCTGTCTCGAAAAACCAAAAAAAAAAAAAAAAAAAAAAAAAAAAAAAAAGTGAGTGCTACTATTATGCATTTAGGGATATCTTTTTATGCTGGTCACTGGTTGTGGTTCATAGGCATCATAACTGGGTGTAGATATTGGCTCCTTCCCTCCACTGGCAGCCTACATGGGACCTTCCTAGACTAATCACAGGCATGCCCACAGGCTAATCTGATCTGGACATATACATATATACACGTATATACTCTTATACACATCTGCATATTTCATTGAGACGGTCTTCCTAGGAGATTCTGTATTGTGTCAAGTTGACAATTACAAGTAACCATCACTGTTTCCTCAAAGCGTAGTGGAAAGGTGCTTTTCAAAGGAGTCAATATAATCAATGCATCACGAGGCTGTGTGTGCCTCTATAGGGTATGCTCATTTTCTGTTTCAGCCAGTGTTTGCCTGAAGATGGAAATGGGGTATTTCAGAACCTGGGAAGGCAGGACAGCTGAGCAAATGTGGAGCAAGCAGAGGAAGAGGCAGTAAGGCACTCAGATAGGGTGGGCTCAACTCCAAATTCTCCTTGCCTCTATGTGCTTTGTGGGTGCCCTTGCTCTCAGTGGCATTACAGGCTTTGCAGAGGAACTTACTGCTCAGTGTAGTCTTCACAAGAAAACTACACCGACAGGTCTGGGGATGAAGGCTGTGCCTTGCTTTTCTTAGGCAGTAGCAAGGATGGAGAAAGTCCTGTGGTGTTACTCAGAGAAAACTCTTCCCTACTGCCCCCAACAAACTATTCTTTCCTCAAAATAAATATACAGAAATTATAAAAATAAATAGGCTTCAGTCTGTTCTACCTCCAGCTTTCCTACATGCTTCTGTTGTCTATGCAGTTTCACCTCAGACTTCCCCTATAAAACCATAGACATTCCGCTGCTGGAACTAACCTTGGCTTACAGTAAGAAGTCCAGGCCTACGTTTTCCTATTTCCCCCTTAATGTTTAGACACCTGTTAACCATAGTCTGGTGAGAGTCCTGCCTCATTCCAGGATGGTATTTTTTTGTGTTGTCTCATACAGGTGACAGAGAAGGAATAAAGTGCCTGAGCGAGTTCCCTTTAGCCCTTTTAAGGGACTACTCCATTCATGAGGACAGAGTCCTCAAGACTGATCACTTCTCTGAACAGGCCCCTTCTCTTTATATCACTACAGTGGAAACTAAATTTACCATTTGTATTTGGAGTGGAAGGTGTGATTCAAATTATAAAAGGCACTTACGTTTTTAAAAACGTGAGTAGTTGATTCGATCTCCTCTATGACACTACGACTTCCAAAGCGCTGCCTTAAATTCCCTATACTCAGTCTTATCATTTTAGCACAGGGACCTCAGGAGAGGGACCTAAGGGAAAGAATAAATGAATGGATAATTCTGAACCACTGCTAACAGCACTGTAGATGACAGTCCATGCTTCAGATAACTATATTCAGATCCCAACCCTGCCAATTACTTCACAGGCCCCCCGCCAGGAGCCACAGTGAGATCTGGGGAAGGTGCATGACATTTACCCTGCCCTTGGGTCAGTCCTAAACCACTTTCCGCACGTAGGAGACATCATACCCTAGCTTCATTTCTTGGTTTATTGACCCTCGAGTGACTTCTGTGAAAATTTGCTGCCTTAGTAACTCTTTCTCAGTAATCTTTACAATTTCTGGCCACGTATTACTGTCTGTCTTTCCAAAGAGGGCTCTCAGGGACAGAAACCGAAGACCAAATCTGTGCATTTCAATGCACGCCATTTATAGTTTGCTTATATATTTTGTTTATTTTAGTTCTGTGAGAAGAAATATTTGAAACTTTTCTACTCATGACTAGTATATTTATTGTGGTGAAAAGAAGAAAAAAAAGAAAGAAAGTAGAGAAAAAAGAAAGGAGGAAGAGAAGGTAAGGAGCCCACTGATTCTCAGCAGCATTTGGTTGTAATTTGTGACATTTTCAAAACACTGGGCAATTGAAAAGATGGAGAGTGTAATTACTTGATGCTCAGCTTTAGGCTTCATTAAATCTTTTTTTTTTCCTTGGGCATTATTATTGAATAGAGTCCCCTTTAAAGAGGTTCTTGCCAATTACCCACATGACACTCTGGCCTTGAAGGGCTTTACTGGTGTGTGAATAGTTTGTCCTGTGGAATTCTGAGGTTTTTCGAAGCCTTGTGGAGGTTTTTT
>NW_022196900.1:46254196-46256710 GCF_008632895.1 Mastomys coucha | reverse complement strand
TTTAAATAGTTGCTAGGTGGAGGGAGTCAGGATGCTGAATAATAATGTGGTTTCAACTATGTTGTTGGTGATCAGGAGTCCCATGAGGCAAGTTTGAGCTTAGGAACCTGTTTTCTTAACACTTCATCCATCAGAGGAGAGGTCCAGAGAAGTTCCGTTCTCCTCACCCTTAAGCACCTTGAGGCAGTGTGGTGGTATCTACAGGTAGATGCCGCATTTCAGGGCCGCCCGACGTGTGGTGGGTTGAACATGTGGTTTGTATTCAGCAAGATGGTTCCTGCTAAGGCCTCCTAATGCTTTCAAGATGCTGATAGAGCCATTAATGGCTCTTGGAGAGAGATTAGATATTCAATTAAAATGAAGCCAATTTTGAATAGCTAGTTGGTAGTATTACTGGCCTAAAATAAACTTAGGAGTATGCCTGGGGGGGTAGGAATATCGGGTGTTCTGGAGTGGTAGAAGTTTAGTAAACCTCCTCTCCCCAAAAGTAACGATAAAACTTGACAAAGTGGTAAAATCAACTGTTTTGAGGCTCTGGAAACCAACCAAAGGCACAGGACAGATTGAGAGCGAGCACTTATTTAAGAGACATGATTGACTTATACGAACAGTGGGATTTATCCTGGAGTGGCTCCTATCAGCTCACCACTCTCCTCCCCCAGATTCATTTGTGCAGTAGCTCTGCTGGAGCAGGGGAGGAGTTGGTGGAGGGGGAGAAAAAGCAGCGGCACTGTTAGAAGGGTCTGAGTTGATTGTAACAAGTTTTGACAAAAAAAGAAGTTACATAATGGGAAAAACCATTCAGAGATAACAACCTGTACAACCAATCCTAGGTTTATGGGAATTGTGAACAAAGTAAATAGATGCATAAAAACTTTTGTAGGGAGATGTACACAAAAGGCCTTGATAAGTTCAGATGTAGCCTGGCTATTTGAAAGTTTGCTTTTGTAGGCCAGGCTGTGTGCTGTCTCAAGAACCATCAGAGGAAGGGCCTTTCCATCTACTCAAATAGTCTGGCTGAAAGTGAGGCCTCATATCTGTGTGTTAGAGACATGGAAAAAAAAACCAGTTTGGATTTGTGTACTTGATCTCTGTACTCTCTAGCTCCCCACACATGCACCTCACTGATTTAAGGTACATGAGTCTAACTTACCATCAATTGCTGGCTAGCTACTAAGCTATGGAGGATGGATCTCAGGAAGTGGACAACAGGCAACACATCTGACCACACACTGCAGAGGAAAAGATTATAGAATGGTTGCAAAGGGTTCCAAATAGGAGGAAAGATAAGAAATCCTAATGGAGGGAGCATATATTATCTAAGGCACTTTGTCTTTTACACAGAGGAGGGGAAGCAGGGAGGGGTGGGGGAGAGGGACATGGAGAGAGAGACAGGGAGAGACAGGGGGAGAGGGACTTGGGCCAGGGAGTGGCACTATCAGGAGGTGTGGACTTGACTTGTTGGAGTAGGTGTGTCACAGTGGGCATGGGCTCTAATATCCTAGTTCTAGCTGTCTGGAAGCCAGTCTTCCACTAGCAGCCTTCAGATAAAGATGTAGAACTCTCAGCTCTGCCTAGATGCTGCCATTCTCCCACCTTGATGATGTATAGTTCTTTTTGTTTCCACTTGGTTGATTTCATCCTTGAGTTTGATTATTTCCTGCCATCTACTCCTCTTGGGTGTATTTGCTTCTTTTTGTTCTAGAGCTTTCAGGTATGCTGTTAAGCTGCTAGTATATGCTCTCTCCAGGTTTTTTTTTTTTTTTTTTTTTAAGACACTTAGAGCTATGAGTTTTCCTCTTAGCACTGCTTTCATTGTGTCCCATAAGTTTTGGTATAATGTGCCTTCATTTTTATTAAATTCTAAAAAGTCTTTAGTTGCTTTCTTTATTTCTTCCTTGACCAACATATCATTGAGTAGAGCATGGTTCAGCTTCCATGTGTATATGGGCTTTCTGTTTTTGTTGTTATTGAAGACCAGCCTTAGTCCATGGTGATCTGATAGGATGCAAGGAATTATTTCAATCTTCTTTTATCTGTTGAGGCCTGTTTTGTGACCAATTATATGGTTACTTTTGGAGAAGGTACCATGAGGTGCTGAGAAGAAGGTATATCCTTTAGTTTTGTGATGAAATCTGTTAGTCCTATAGATATCTGTTAAATCCATTTGGTTCATACTTCTGTTAGTTTCTGTTAGTTTCTGTTAGTTTCACTGTGTCTCTGTTTAGCTTCTGTTTCCATGATCTGTCCATTGATGAGATGGGGTGTTGACATCTCCCACTATTACTGTGTGGGGTGCAATGTGTGCTTTGAGCTTTAGTAAAGTTTCTTTTATGAACATAGGTACCCTTGCATTCGGAGCATAGATGTTCAGAATTGAGAGTCATTTTGGTAGATTTTTCCTTTGACCAGTATTACTGTGTGGGGTATGATATGTGCTTTGAGATTTAGTAAAGTTTCTTTTATGAATGTGGGTACCCTTGCATTTGAAGCATAGATGTTCAGAATTGAGAG
>NW_022196900.1:46160528-46254175 GCF_008632895.1 Mastomys coucha | reverse complement strand
TTTTTTTTTTTTTTTTATAACTTTTGGTTGAAAGTAAATTTTATTTAATATTAGAATGGCTACTCCATCTTGTTTCTTGGGACCATTTACTTGGAAATTTTTTTTCCAGCCTTTCACTCTGAGGTAGTGTCTCTCTTTGTCACTGAGGTGTGTTTCCTGTATGCAACAAAATGTTGGGTCCTGTTTACTTATCCAGTCTGTTAGTCTATGTCTTTCTATTGGGGAATTGAGTCCATTGATGTTAAGAGATATTAAGGAAAAGTGATTGTTACTTCCTGTTATTTTTGTTGTTAAAGGTGGAATTATGTTTGTGTGGCTATCTTCTTTTGGATTTGTTGAAATACTATTACTTTCTTGCTTTTTCTAGGGTGTAGTTTCCCTCCTTGTGTTCGAGTTTTCCATCTAATATCCTTTATAGAGCTGGATTTGTGGAAAGATATTGTGTAAATTTCATTTTGTTGTGGAATATCTTGGTTTCTCCATCTATGGTATTTGAGGGCTTTTCTGGTAATTGAGTAGCCTGGGCTGGCATTTTTGTTCTCTTAGGGTCTGTATGACATCTGCCCAGGATCTTCTAGCTTTCATAGTCTCTGGTGAGAAGTCTGGTGTAATTCTGATAGGTCTGCCTTTATATGTTATTTGACCCTTTTCCCTTACTGCTTTTAATATTCTTTCTTTGTTTAGTGTATTTGGTGTTTTTTATTATTATGTGATGGGAGGAATTTCTTTTCTGGTCCAGTCTATTCAGAGTTCTATAGGCTTCTTGTATGTTCATGGGCATCTCTTTCTTTAGGTTAGGGAAGTTTTCTTCTATAATTTTGTTGAAGATATTTACTGGCCCATTACATTGGGAGTCTTCACTCTCTTCTATTCCTATTATCCTTAGGTTTGGTCTTCTCATTGTGTCCTGGATTTCCTGGATGTTTTATGTTAGGAGCTTTTTGCTTTTTGCATTTTCTTTGTTGTGTCAGTGTTTTCTGTGGTGTCTTCTGCCCCTGAGGTTCTTCTCTCTTCTATCTCTTGTATTCTGTTGGTGGTGCTTGCATCTATGACTCCTGATCTCTTTTCTAGGTTTTCTATCTCTAGGGTTGTCTCCCTTTGTGATTTATTTATTGTTTCTGTTTCTACTTTTAGATCCTGGATAGTTTTGTTCAATTCCTTCACCTGTTTGGTTGTGTTTTCCTGTAATTTTTAAGGGATTTTTGTGTTTCCTCAGCTGTTTACCCATGTTCTCCTGTATTTCTTTAATTTATATGCTTCTTAAAGTACTCTATCATCATCATGAGATGTGATTGTAAATCAGAGTCCTGCTTTTTTGGTGTGTTGGGGTATCCAGGGCTTGCTATGGTGGAAGAACTGGATTCTGATGATGTCAAGTAGCCTTGGTTTCTGTTGCTTATATTCTTGCCCTTGCCTCTTGCCATCTGTTTATATCTAGTGCTACCTGCCCCTGCTGTCTTTGATTGGAGCCTGTTCCTCCTGTAATCCTGGTTGTGCTGTCTGATCCTGTGATTCTGCAATTCTGTGATTCTGAGATTCTGGGTGTGTCAGAGCTCCTGGGACTCAAGCTGCCTCTGGGATCCTGAAATCCTGGTGTGACCAAGCTTGGGAGATCCTGTGATCCTATGATCCTTTGATCCTTGGTGTGTTAGAGTGCCTGTGGGACTGGATGCAGAGCTAGCACCCAAGGTCTGCTCAGGGCACCGGCTCAGACAGGAAGGAACCCATGCCACTGGCCAGGTGGGAGTTCCTGTGTCCCTGGATCCCGCTGGTCCCAGTTACTCCCAGTTTTGGGGCAGATGTTGTGGCCTTCTCATTTATGATCTTGAGTGGGTTAGAGTGCCTGGGAGTCAAGCTTCCTCTGAGTGTTATAGCTCTTTTATATTCTTGAATAGGTTTGCTTATTATCCTCTATATTTATTTAGGTTTTTAAAAGCTATTATAAATGCAACCCCCTCCTGATATTTTTTGGTCAGTTTGTTATTAATACAGAAAAAAACTCCTAATTTTTTAAAGTTAATTTTGTATTTTGCAGAAAGGCTTTATCAGCTTTAAGAGTATTCTAGTAAGACTTTAGGATCTGTTATGCATAAGATCACATTATATCCCAATAGGAATATGTTGACTTTTTGTTTCCTATCTATACCCTACTCATTTTTTCTATCTCTTGTTGCTTTTGCTAAGACTTCAAGTTCTAGGTTGGTGGTTTAGTCCCTGGGAGCTCTGAGGGTACTAGTTAGTTCATATTGTTCATCCTAATGGGCTGCAAACCCTTCAGCTCCTTGGGTCCTTTCTCTAACTCCTTCATTGGGGACTATGTACTTAGTTCAATGGATGGCTGTGAGCCTCTACATCTGTATTAGTCAGGTACTGTCAGAGCCTCTCAGGAGACAGCTATATCAGGCTGGATTGCCCTTCCTTCAGTCTCTGCTCCATAGTTAGTCTCTGCAACTCCTTCCATGGGTATTTTGTTCCCCCTTTTAAGAAGGAATGAAGTGTCCACATTTTGGTCTTCCTTCTTCTTGAGTTTCTTGTGGTTTGTGGACTGATTGCTCCGGCAGCATGTGTATAGTAGAAGATGGCCAAGTCGGTCATCAATGGGAGGAGAGGCCCTTGGCCCTGCGAAGGTTCTGTGCCCCAGTGTAGGGGAATGCCAGGGCCAGTAAGCGGGAGAGAGTGGGGTGGCAAGCAGGAGGAGGGGGGAGGGAACAGGGGTTTGTTGTTGTTTTTTTTTTAGGGGAAACTGGGAAAGGAGAAATCATATGACATGTAAATAAAGAAAATAATCTAAAAAAAAAAGACTTCAAGTTCTATGTTGAACCAGAGTGGGAGAGTAGAGGACACTTTGTCTAATTCCAGATGTTAGAAGAGAACTTCACTTCCCCCAGTATATTGTTGCCTGTAGGTTTGTTGGATACAGACATTAATATGTTGAGGTATAGTCCTTCTGTTTCTAGTTTTTTCATGGCTTAAAAGAAAAAATTATGTATATAAGCATTTTTCCTGCATGTATATGTACCATACAGCCCCAAGGAACTGGAGTTACAGACTGTTTTGAGCTGTCATATGCATACTAGGAATTGAACCTGTGCTCTTGAACCTGAGCTGAACTGTCTCTCTAGCTCTGTCACAACTTTTCTGAAGGGATGTTGTACTTTGTTGAAAGCCCTTTGTGCATCAAGATAATCATGTAGTTTCTGTACTTATGTCTATTTATGTACTGAATTATGATTACTGCTTTGTGTATGTTGAATAAGCCTTGCATCCCTGATATGAAGTCAACTTTGTCATAGTGTGTGATCTTCTTAATGTCTTGTTCAGCTTGCATGACTTTTATTGAACTTTTGAATGTTTTCATTAGGGAAGTTGGTCTTTAGTTTTCTTTCTTTGTTGTGTCTTTATCTGCTTTTGGTATCAGGGTGGGGATAAAATTTCTTCCCAAGAGGAAGCAGAAGCAAAACATCTATCCCATAGGTCCCACAGACAAACTAAGACATGATTTTGCCGAAGTTCACCTTGGTGGAGACCAATGAGTTTACTGGGTTTCTTTACAGAGCACAGGTGAGGGTTCACTGACAGGGGTGTGAGTGTTTCTTCCCACCATAGGTTGCACCAGAAACTCTTTACTTATGATTACTGTGTCAGGACTGCCTGAACTTTTGGAAACTCCTATGTGTAGTGCACATGTATTTACAAGTTGCTTTATCTTTACGATTTTCCTTCTTTATTAACAGCAGTGGTCTTTTAATCTCATCTCATTTGTGCTGTGCTGATTTTATCAGATACCAGAATAACCTCACCAACTGGCTTTTTTGGTTGGGGTTTGCTCCGTAGATTGATTTTCATCCTTTGACTTTCAGTCTCTGTATCTTTTCAATAAGGCATGTTTCTTGGAGACAACAGAATGTTGTATTTACTTTTCCAATCTGGTAGTTGAGGCCACTTACATCTAAAATTAAGAAATGTTTACTACCTCTTGGTGAGGTATTTTTTTCTTTCTTTCCCTTTCTCTGTCTCCTTGTCTGTCTGTCTCTTTGTCTCTTTCTTCTTTTTCTTTTTTTCTTTTTTCTTTTGTGTGTGATAATTTTTTTTGACAATATCTCCTGTAGCCTAGGCTTGCCTTGAACTTGTTATGTAGTTAGGGATAATCTTGAATTCCTAGTTGTCTACCTATACCTCCAAAGCGTAGGCACCAGATTGGCACTGTCATGCCTGGCTAATTTCCAGTTTTGTTGATTGTTTTTCTGCTTGCTTGGATTTTTTTCTTGACTATCTTTTGCATTAGTATCAGGGGATGCTGGCTTCTTGTGTTGGACATGTTAGACTTCTCTCTAGTGTTGCAAGTCATTTATCTTGTGAAATTTGTTTTATTCTGTGATGCATCATTGAGACTGAATTTATTCCCTCATTACGTAGTAGTCCTTTAACTCTTCTGCAGTGTGGCTGTGAACTCTTTACTTCTTGTTTTGAAAAGCCTTATTTCTTCAACCAATTCTAAAAGATAGTTTTTCTGTTTGTAACATACCTGGCTGACCATTACTTTTTGAAGCGTGTATCAGTCCATGCTGAGAAGGTTGCTGCCTTTGAGTTTTGCTGAGCATAGAGCTGATGCTATTCTTTTTTTTTTCATTGGATATTTCATGTATTTACATTTCGAATGTTATCCTTTTTCCGGTAATGTTATCTCCTTTCCAGGTTTCTCCTCTGGATCCCCCTTCTTCCTGAGGGCACTCCCCTAACTACCTATCCACTCATGCCTCCTGCACTGGCATTCCCCAACCCTGGGGCATCGAGCCTTCACAGGACCAAGGGCCTCTCCTCCTGTTAATGCCAGACAATGCCATCATCTGCTACATATGCAGCTGGAGCCATGGATCCCTCCATATGTACTCTTTGGTTGATAGTTTAGTCCCTGGATGCTCTGGGGTGGGGGTCTGGTTGGTTGATATTGTTGCTTTTCCTGTGGGGTTGCAAACGTCTTCAAGAGCTGATGCTATTCTTATGTTTCTGGCTTTGTAGGTGAGTTGATGTTCTCCTCTTACTAATTTTATTTCTTTGTTTTTTTGTTTTGACAACTTGACTATATAATGTTTTGGGGGTGTTATGTCTATTGTGGTTTTAAATGCCTCTGATTTTTCAATGTATAGTCCCCCCCAAAATTTGGGATATTTTTGCTATAATTTCCCTGAGTGGTTTGTATTCCTAATGTGTTTGGCTTCTTCTATCGTAAGGATTCTCATGGTCCTATCTCAGAGGTCTCGGACACTGCTCATGCTGGTTTGTTTATCTTTCCTTATTGACATTTATTTGATTATGGAAAGGCTCATTTTTATTTATGTAGGTGTAAGTCTCTCTCCATGTGTGGTTGTCCATAGAAGCCAGAAGAGGGAGCTGGTGCCTCCCTCTGGAGATAGTGACAGGTGGTGGTTGTGAGCTGCCCAGCACAAGTGCTGGGAACTCTAGTTCTCTGTAAGAGCAGTAAGCACTCTTAAGCACGGAGCCATCTACCTCTCCGGCTTCCTTATTGGTATGTGTCAGTGTGTACTTTGTCCTCCGTATATTGCATTGTTTCTTTCACTTGGTTGAGTCAGTGAATAACAGTTTACCTCTGTATTCTTTAATTCACTGAGTTTTCATTTCCAATATTTCCTTTAAAAAAAAAGAATCTCAACTTCCTTGCTGAATTTTTCTTCTGTGTTGCTGACATTTTCTTTACTACTTCTGCTTTTCTCTTCCATTTTGCTGAATTTTCTACCATGACTTTTTTTTTTATATCTAGGGTTGGATTGAATTAATCTACTTGTTTATACCCTCCCAAGTCATCGATCAATTTTTATCATAAAACCTTAAAAATTATCTGGCACTTTATTTATTTCAGTTCAATAGTTTTGGAGAAGTCATCTTAGATTTTTTCATGTTTCTTATGTTTCTGTGTTGTGATTTGTATACATGATGGTTTGATATGACTTCTGGAATTGTGGAGGTCTTCTTATACAGCTTACTTTTGGAGGCTTAAGCCCCAGAACCGCTCAATGAGGAAGAAGCAAACCATGGGGACAGAAAAACAACCAAGCCGAACAGATACCTAAAGACATGCATGTCACCAGTGATTATAGGCAGAGGATGATGGCAGCTGCTGGGTTATGTGCTAAGTGGTTAGAAACTAGCCAGGGTAGGAGTGGGGATAGTAAAGGAATGAGGTAATGGAAGGAGATGGAGCCAGGGGAGAAGCAACAGCAAGCTTGAATAGACAAAGGCAGAGAGAAGACAGGAAAGGAGAAGAGAAGGAGAGAGAAGAGGAGAGAAGATTAGAAAGTAAAAAAGGTAAACATGAAAAGATTTCCCAATAATAAAATAGTTCCAAGCCCAAGTTAGATAGACGTCAGAGGGAAAAATAATAAATGGGAATGTAAGAGTTGAAAAATGGTCAGAGGCTAGCCTTATGCCTCAGTGGTTAAGAGTGTTTACTGCACTTGCAGAAGCCCATGGCAGCTCACAATCACCTGTAATTCTAGTCCTAGGTGTCTAACTCTGTCTTTGGGCCACCATGGTTCCTGCACCTATGAGGTGCACATAAACATACAGAGACAAACATGTACACATATTTTGTTTTTTAAAACACAAAACCAGGTGTAGTGGTGCATGATGTTAATCTCAGCACTTGGGAGGCAGAGGCAGAAAAATTTCTGTGAGTTCTAGGCTAGGCTGATCTACAAAGTGAATTCCAGTACAGCCAAAATACACAGCCCCACCCACATTAAGTAAAAGAGAAAAAGAAGTCAAATTATGGTAAAGTAAAAAATAATACTAAATGTCAAGATGGGTTAAAGCAGAAAGCACAGGGGCAGGAAGAAAAAGAAAAACATGAGGAAAAAAAGGTTGTTGAAGAATAGGAAAAAATGCAGGAAATGAAATGAGATGAAGGTATAAAAAATAACAGCAAAACCAAAAAGTCTGAAAAAAATACAACAGTCAAATCCCTTTGAGCATATAGGAATTAAAAAACTAAGTTGAAGTGTTGGAGCATCTTCTTTCTGGGATTGAGAATTGGGGACAATAGTGATAAAGATGAAGGGAGGAGGTGGTCTCTTCAACTTGAATTTTGGTCTTTCCTTTGGTCTTTCCTTTCCTTGGTTTGCATCAAGTTTTTATAGGACACATGTCTGATGTCTTTGTCAAACTTGTTTTTCCAGGAACAGTTTCCCTTCTTTGAGTATGAAGAGTCTCTGCACACTTAGTTTTGTATTCTGTAGCTGGGCAGATTTTCTCCCTCCGGCCCCCCCTCACCCCCGAACTTGTGTTAGTTGAAGGGTATCTCCCAGCTCTGTCAGGAGTATGGAAAGCAGGCACAGTACTGTGACGATGTAGGTTGAGTACTTCTCAAACTCTGATGCCCTCCCACAGAAGGGAATGTTGTTAGGCATCCATGCATACCCCTGAAAATGAAGAATTCTTGGCCTTTACAGAAGTGAGAGCAGGCAGACAGGAGGCTCTAGACTTTGATGCACTTGCTGTCTTCAGGCTTAGAGTTATCACCCTTCAGAGTAACTCTGTTGCTGAGGCCTGCTTGTGGTCACCTTGAGGAGCTGTCTTTCTCTTGTGCTTCCTAGCCGGAGCCACCCTTTCCTGTGGCATGTGTCCTTCAGTCTGTCTGGTCTCCATAACTGTCTCTGGGCCTTCCCTTACCTAGGGACTGTGGGAGGCCAAAATGAGGCTTCTTAACTAGTAGATATTCCTGGGCTCCAGGACAGCTAGTTTTACATAATGGGTTTCTGTCTCAGCCCGAGGCTCCCCTCTGAATCATGCCACATGACAAAATGGCATTTCTTCCTGTTGCTGACTGGATGAGTTGTAGTATCATAAACACTTGCAACTGTATTGAGACTCATGATGGCCAGGCAGTGGTGGCACACGCCTTTAATCCCAGCACTTGGGAGGCAGAGGCAGGCAGATTTCTGAGTTCGAGGCCAGCCAGGTCTACAGAGTGAGTTCCAGGACAACCAGGGCTACACAGAGAAACCCTGTCTCAAAACAAAACAAAAAACAAACAAAACAAAACAAAACAAAAGAGACTTGTGATGGCTGTGAGCTTGTCTGGAGGGCAGGGCTGATTTGGCTTCGTCTGGTTTACCTCTGAGTTCCATGTCCCTCCCTTCAAGGAACTGCTGGGCTGAGAGACTGATTTTGGTTTCCTTCTCTGCACAGTGGTGGTATAGCTTCGGTTCTGACTATTTTTAGTACTCTTTGGATTCTTTTGTAAATGTCCGAAGCCTTTCCTTGATTGAATTCTCTTTGTGATAAAGTCTACTCTTTTCTTTTTCTTATTCTGAATCTCTCTCTTGTTGACACTCATGCGAGCAGCCTCTAGTCTGCCCTCTGGCCCTGCCATCTCTCTTCCTCACATGTCTGTAGATCAGGAAAGCTGAGAAAGGAATAGAAGCCACCTGGCTATCATGCTGAAGGCCTGTTTCCAGTGTTCTCCATCAGCCAAGTACACTCTTCACCCCACAGCTTCCACAACCTCACCAAATAGCATCACCAGATGGACACACAGGAACCCTTAGAACAGAGGTTCTCAAGCTCTGTGTCACAACCTCTTTGGGGGTCAAAGAACCCTTTCACAGGGGTCTCCTAAAACCATCGGAAAACAGATATTTACATTATGATTCATAACAGTAACAAAATTACAGTTAACAATAATTTTATGGTTGGGGGTAACCACAATATGAGGAACTGTATTACAGGGTCTTATTATTAGGAAGGTGGAGAACCACTAACCTGGAGCGTAACACACCATAACAGGGTATGTACAATAGTATCAGTGGTCCATTATATACATGTATGGAGTGGTTACAATGGAACCCAGCATATTATACAATCAGCATGTGCTAAAAACAAACCCCCAAAACGACAGCATCAAAAAAACCCCAGAAATGTGTGGTGTCACAAAGGTTTTATAGGTGGTTCATTTTGTTATGTAAATTGTATCTCTACAAAGCTGTTAAAAATTATGCCTGCAGCCTTCACTCCTATCGATTACCTAAGTCCAAGGCTCCTGAGAAGCTGCAGTTGGTCTACTGGCTCCAAGGCTGCAAGAGAACTTGTGGATTCAGAGAGCTCACTAGGATTGTTCCTGTGACTCTTACCAGCCTCAGTTGGTGAAAGGAAAGGCAGTGTGTGCGATCTTACTGTTCTGTTGTTCTCAGCTGGCCTTTTAGCCTCCGAGCTGTCCTGAAGATTTGGGGTAAAGTGACTTCAGAAACTGTCTGCTACGGTTCTGCTCCTTCAGCGCACAGTTCTTTGGGGCTGAGTCCTTCCATCTTAGCCATTTTAATGCACTGCAGAGGTTCGTTCTTCCTGAGATGAATGTGACCTTGGTTCAGCTGGTCGATCTTCATTTTTCAGACACTCTGAAGCTAGTCTTTCTTTGTAGATCTTCCCTAGTTACTCTTTTTCAGTCTTTATTTAAAAAAAAAATATAGTGCCCTGCTGTGACTTGGGGACATTTGGAAGCACGGCTGTGGAATCAGGTCTATGGCTTAAATTTTTGGGCAAGCTCTTAAGTTTCTCTGAGACTTTCTTTTGGCAATCTGAAAAATAGAGACAATCACAATTGTCACAAAGGATGATGGTGAAGATGTCAGATTATGTTGGGAAAGGCTTGAGTACAACTGGCTGGCTGGCATATAATGTTCTCAGGAGTGGAGTGGGTTTGGCTATGGCTTCTGAATCTGGATTTGAACCCATACTTTTTTTGTTTTAATTTGAATCTGAGTAATTGGGTATGAGTTTCTCTGTGCTTCTGTTTCTACATTTATAAAGTATTTTGATGGTATATATTTCATTAGGGGGTTGTGAAGAGAAAAATGACTAATATACAAAGAACTAAGGACAAGGCAGCTGTGGCAAGTCTGTCTCTAGGCAATGCCATATACTCTTACTCCCTTGGAGCAGTGCATTTGGGGGCATATGGATTAGACATGAGCAGCAGTAGTTACTCTAAGTAGACCTGGTTGGCTTGGCGGGTATATCATCAGTGGTGGGTTGTGATTTTCTGTGTTTCTGCACAGCACAGGAGAAGAATCACTTTTCATGTACTCTGTCTGACACAGAGAGATGGCCCTTTCCTTGCACAGGTAACAGCTGGGGCAGACTTTTCTGCTGGAGTAGACCCTAGGTCTCTAAAAGCTCTGTGTACAACATTGTGGCATCCGAGGAGAACCTGAGTAGATTTGTCTCTCTGCACAGTGGGCTGCAAGCACCATGATATTTAAATAGCAAGCTTATAGCACAAGACTATAGCAGGGATCTACTTTGTTCTCTTAGGCCAGAGATTTTCATTAGAAACTGGTTTGTGCCTTTAGAGCTCTTTAAAACACACGCAAGTGAGGAGACCTGATTGATCAGTGATGACCTCTTCTTTAATTTCAGTCGATTATTTACCCTGGAACCAACCAAGACGGGAGCTTCTTCGTCCTCCACACAAGTACCGGCCAGAGTCTTCCAAGTTTGAGAACAGAACCACACATCAGGATGACTATACCGTGAAAGGCCTTGTGACGACTGAGAGCTGTAAGCCTTTAGTCAAGCCAAAGCTCTACAACATCCCCTTGGAAGATCTGACTAACTACAAGATGAGTTATGTGCCCCACCCTGTGGAGAAGCCCTTCGTTAAACAGGCAGAGAAATTTATACCCTGTGACATCCCCTTTGAGAACCTGACCACCCACAAAGAGTCCTACCGAGGCCTCCTAGGGGAGCCCGCCAAGAGCATAATACCTTCAGGCCATTTCCCCGTGCATGATGCACCTTTCTCGAACATCACTGAGATTCAGGAGAAATACCAAGCTTGGCCAACGCCCCAGAGAGTCCCTAAAGCTCCTGTTGTGTATGTCCCTCCTGAGGAGAAGATGGATCTCCTGACAACTGTGCAGACCCATTACAAACACCTCAAGGGTAGCCCTGCTATACCTTGCCGACCTGTGCCTTCCATTAAGAAGAGCAAGCGCTTTGAAAGCTCCACCACCTCCAAGGATGACTTCAAGCAGTGGGCAGCCGTGAATACACAGCCAATCAGACCCATTCCCCATCTGAGCTTGCCTGTTGAACCTTTGGACTGCCAGACCACCACTAAGACATGCTATGTGGTGCATCCGCCCATCGTTACTGAAAACTACAAGCCCGCCTGGGTCGGCGCTCGAAGAAACATCCCTGTAGAGGGTCAGACTACTTACTCCATTAGCTTTACTCCCAAGGACTTGGGCAAGTGCCCAGCATCATACATGGATCCCCCGGGCTATATCTTTGAGGGAGTGGATTCTATGGGGCACAAGATATATAAATCGATTTCTCAGACAAGTTCTAGGCAGAACAGCTCTATTTCTGTACATGATGCAAAAAAGCCTGGCCAGAAGGAACTAGGAGTGTCAGCCTGACTTTGAAAAAAATTTTAAAACCTGCAAAATACCTTTAAAAGCAGACAACTAAAAATTATCCATTGAAGAGGAATTTCCCAAAATTGAAAAAAAAAAAATTAAAATACCTACCTCAGAATGAAAAAAAACATCATCACCGATTCCAGGATATTTGAATAACATGAGAATCACTTGAATAAAGGAAAATGACATGTACTCATTGGCTGATTAACCCCCTGTAGGCTCTCCTCCTTTATCTCTCTAACCCCATCAGGTCCCTTTTGTTCATGGAGTCAAGGATGATCTCAGTGACATTTCTGGGATCTTGATCTAATCTAATTATTGTATGAATTGACATTAACCATTGCCAGGTTTGAAGTGCCAAAGAATAAACTTTCTTTTGGGGCATTGAATTTTTAGGTTTGTCTGTTCACTCTCATGTGCTTTCTAGAAAGAGTAATCTGCCGGGATGATCCATCCCAGCAATGACAGGAGTTCTTTGAGCTCAATCTGTGCTGTTTGGGTTTTCTGTATCTAGGCTTCCTTCACAGGACATGGGGGCACTCCTTGCCTGCATGACGTGCTAGCAAGGATAATGCTATCTGATCGGGTGTGGTTCCGGTCAGTCATGGGCAAAGAAAAAAGGAGGTCCTGTGGGAATTCTGTGCTTATGTGGACCTGCCAGGCTTCAAGTGTAGGCTCCGGTTCCAGGGAGAAGAGGGGAAGAAAAGGGATCCTTGTTAACCAGGAAGGTGAGACCTGGCCCCAGAGCTGTGAGCAGAAACGGTGGGGTCTTCTAAATGCTCAGAGCCTAGGATGGATTGCCCCATGCAGTGCAGAATTCAGGAATCTCTAAGCCTGCTTACTCTAAAATAGTACCTGTGACCAAATCTGTGATAAAGCTTGATATGGCAATGTACTACACTCGGTCTTGGCGATTTCTTGGGCTTAAGGTTTTATTTATTTATTTATTTTTTTAAACCAGCCTTTGATTTTTAAGGTCAAGTAACTTGGAGCTAGACAGAATTGAGGAAAGATAATTTCAAGAGGGCTTCTTTCCAGGCCTAGATGGCCAGAAGATGCTGACCAACTCTGGACATATCTACCTGCCTTTCAAATCCACAGGTCTCATGGTACCAGGGAGGAGGAGGTGGGATTTCAGCTTAAGACTTTCTGGCTTAAACCCAGAGCTGGTTTTTCAGTGAGAAGCCTCTATTTTCTCTACCTAGGTCTCAGTCTGTCCTTGGTTCTCATGCCTGGCCTTGGCTAGTTATGTTTCTCTTGCACACTCACCATGAACTCGGTCATCAGTGGGTTCAGATCTGCATTATTTATTCCTCTTGTTGGTCTGAGGTCTGGTCTGAATACTTGATGGGGTGGGGAAGCTCAGCATGTGCTCCAAAGCCACACAGAGAAGGAAAGAAACAAAACTAGTATGTAATCTAAGTTTTCTGAATTTAGATCTGGATTTCCACAATGCAGGCATTGTCCATCTTCTGTGTTACAAACATCCTGGCTCCACGAGCCATGTCAAACTATATATCCAAGTGTATTGAGATCTACTAAGTTAACGGTGAGCATGAGAAGGGTGGCACCACCCATGGCTCAGATGGGGAATGTCCTCTCAAAGCTCATGTATTAAAGAAGTGGGAGTGTGTGGGGAGTAATTGGATCCTGATGGGTCTAATTGTCACCAATGGATTCTTCAATTCATAGCTGAATGGGCTGTTGATGGAAGGTAGTGGAAACTTTAGGGGCTGAGCCTCCTTAGAGGAATTAGTTTCCTGTTCTTGAAGGACTTATTTTTGCTCCCAGTCCCTTCCTATTTTTTTTTTGCTTCCTAGGTACCATCTAATGATCAGTTTTGTTCTACTATGCATGCCCCACTGTGATGCTAATTAGACTTACTACAGGACCAAAAACAGTGGAGCAAGTGACTATGGACTACGGTCTCTAAAGCTGTGGGCCAAAATGTATTTTTCTTCATTAAAAAAATTGAGATCTTGGCACCCCTAGAGGTCTGCTGGGAAGAGGACCTCTGAAATGCAGAAAGAACTGAAACGCATTTCTTTTTGCTGAGATTCAAGGCCATTTTTGCTGGTATAAGCAACGTCTCTGGAACTAGAGAGAGTGTATGGCTCTTTCTAAAATCGAAGGTGTTTATGCCTGAGATGAAATGGAACTCTATTCAGGCAAGAAATGTGCTAATGGGTATAACAAAAAAAAACCAACCCTGACTCCTGGAGGCAAACCAGACAAAGCCAGAATTACCTGGGAAAAGTAACTCCGGTCCACGGAAACAGTGGTGTGGTCTGAACTAAATTCTGCAGCAATCTTCCCTCAAAGGCCCCTGGACACAGAGTCCATGATGCTGCATCCCTCCTGGATTTAAACTAGCAAAATGTAAGTAAGTAAGAGTGGGTTTGGGCTTTTGTAAAAAAGAAAAGAATTGCCTTTGGTCCTAGCTTGGTATCTCACACCTTTAATCCCAATACTAGGGAGGCAGAGACAGACATATCTCTCTGCACTTGAGGCTAGCGTGGTCTACAGACTGAGTTCCAGGACAGCTAAGGTTATACAGACCCCATCTCAAAACAACACCAACAGTGGCACCAACCGTACCCACTCCCATCCCCACAAGCTCCCAAAACAGACATCAACCCTCTTAAAAAGTTTCTCTTCCCTCAGCTATTTTGTCACCGTGATAACAGGGAATCTATAATAACAGATTATTTTTGTTGCATCTTTAAAAAAACCGTTTCATCTGAAAATGCTTATGCCAATTCAGCAATCTACATCACAATCCCACTCCCATGGCACCTTTACAGACACCTGCTATGCTGGCCACGTGGGTCTGGGTCGTGGGTGTTAGAGCTGGGTGGGACTGTTAATTGCGTCTGTCCCTTGGCGACTTGTACGTTCTCTTATTACTTTATGGTGCTTTTATGGAGGCTGAGCTTTATCTGTTACTTTACATTCCACTGGTTTAAATGTGGTTTTCTTGGGTAGCTGTGGATTTTAAGTTTTTGTAGTGTCTCCCTTTCTCTGTGAGATGACAGTATTTGGGAACCTGAAGACTTTCTAATGCTTCTGATGGCTAAAAAAACAAAAAGATGCTTTTCAGCTGTGTGCCTGTCAAGAGCAAGCAGGTGAGGCAGGTGGGGGCAAGCGGAGTCCTAATTGCAGATTAATGGCTCCCTAGTCCCTCCAGCAATTGCCCAAGCCCCACATCTGCTTAGCAGGCCTTCAAGGGGGAAGACAGAGGCCCTTCTGAGCATAAATGCTGGAGGCGGGTCGGGGGGTGGGCAGGTGGAGTGTTTTCTTTGGCAGAGCAGACCCTAACTTTGTGAATGGCTTTCTGAGCAGGTGCTTGGAGGTTCAAGAGGAGCCCAGGAGCCCATGAACCTTCTTGCAAAATGTGTATTGCATTCTGGAAAAGGTATCAGAGCAATGGTGAGCTGGGCTTTTCTTTCTGTGCAAGCCCTGAGACTCAGGTGCCCCAGTCCTTGCCTCTGGATCTTTAGCGACTGACTTGAGAAATCTTGATGTCTCTTCCCTGAGAAGAGTGGCTACAAACCCAACTCAGACCCAGCCAGTCTTTGTGAAGGAACGGTGGATTTCCTGTTCCTCTGCTTGGACCTGTATTGACTGCCTTGCTTCCTTCTGCTACCTGCTTGGGCCAGCATTGCATCTTCCATGACAAACAAAGGTGTGATGACTTCATCGTTCCTCAGATCTCCATCCCATTCTAGGACCATAAATGGGAAGGGTGGGGTGGGGAAGCCCACGAGTAGTCTTTAAGCAAGCAAATTGTGATTTGAGAGTTAGAGGCACACAACATGCCTGAAAAATGACTCAAATCTGACTTGTGTGCCAATGGATGACTTATAAACCAAGGAATGGAATTTTTCTTTGGACTATGGGTTCTCTTGGGTTTAAAGAAATAAAAAAAAAAACCCACTTTATTTTACAGTTTCTAAGAACAGCTCAGTGCTTACTGTTAGAGTTCCTTTTTTTTTTTTTTTTTTTTTTTTTTTTGAAGCCTGCAACACTTTCTATAGTTGAGGTCACTCATTTAGAAACTTTAATTGTTCAAAAAGCAAGTAGGAACCTGGAAACCGGCAGTCTGTAGGTTGAGCAAATCACCCTTGACATGGATTGCAGGTGCCACCACTCGCTTACATGGTACATCTGCTGCCTTGGCTCCCACTCTGAGCGGCTCTGCCATCCTGCTCCTCCCAGAGACTGCATGCCCAGGCACAGGGGCACAGAAAAGGGAACCTTTGGGGATGGAAGATGTCATGTGCACATTTGCTTCCCTGCAGCCTAAGAGTTGTGAATCCCATTGTGGGGAGGTTGCCATGTTGATCTTATCAGGGGCTTCAGGGATCCTAACATCCTACGGGAGCTCTTGTCAGTGCACCTACGTTATGGTCAGGAGTCGGGTCATTAGCCCTTTAACCACAGAGGAGTCTGAGGAGTTACAGTTAGGGGGAGACACATTTATAACAAGGAACGATGGCTGATAACTTGGCAGTGAGACTAGAGACCAAAAATATTTTAAAAGGTGGAAATCAAAAGTAATAACAGTTCAGGAATTATGACCCCGATGCAATAAAGAGAAGTCTGTATATGTGTGCACACGTATTTTATTAAGTCTGGGAAAAATATACTATGGTTTGTGCTTTTGACCCCAATTTGGGAAAATGACTAAAAAATTACACACATGCATTTTTTTTTTTAAAGGCTGGAAAAATGCATCAACAGCGTTGAATAAATGAATTCCCATTTGTCTCGTTTATCCAGAATAACAAGGGAATGGGGATTTGGAGTATTTTAATATTAGGTTAACAGACAGGTAATGTGTACTAGTCTTTCCTAAGGTGTTTTCTTGTGGACTGTAAGCCCCATGACATGGTCTCTCCAAAGCGGTTCATTAGACATGTGTGGAAATGCTTCCCCTGTAGGCTCCTGATGCAGACCCATAGTGCGTGTTTGTATTTTGAAGTCTCTGGGATGCTTTAGAGTAAAGAAGCCTTGTTTAACTTAGTGTAACCCAGAGTAGGAATTAGCATGCCTGCAATAATAAGTGCTCAAGGAAAAACAATTTATTGGTTCAGGCAACTGCATCGTCTAGGACCTCACTGTTGGCTGTAGGTGTAGTTGAATGGAGGGGCTCCAGCGACGTAATGAGGTCTTGCTCTCTGTTGGCTTTATTTTCTTCCCTGTTGCTTCCTAAGGCAGGCCTGGACAGGGTGAGCATTTCTATCGATTTTAACTTACTAATGTCCTCTTGCCTTGCAAGCCGAGAGGCTCCAGTAAAGATCCTGGAGTGGAGTCTCTTGCTGGCTTTAAGTCCCATGTTGATTCCCAAGCTGATTGTTGTGGCAATAGAAAAATTGCCTATTGTCCAGGCCTAAACTGGGGTCCACCCCTGCATGGAGGAGTATGTGTGGGGTCAACCCATGTGAACCATGTGAATAACAGAAGGCTAGAGGTGGGGCGAGCTCTCAAGGGAGAATTGAAATGTAGTTTCCAGGGAAGGGAGGGAATGAATGCTGAGCAGACAGAAACATCATTTTTAAACTCCGACAATAAGTCCTTTTTATTGTGTAAAACCTATTGGAACACACATCAAGAAATACTGCCAAGTACTCATCATAAATTTTTTTTTTCAAGTAAGTTTGGAAGACAATAAAATACACATGCCACGCAAACATGTGGTGTAGTCTCCTTTGATGATCGGGGGACCTCACTGGACTCTGCAGGGCCTCAGGGTCCTCCCTGAATGTTGAAACATCCTGGCTGTTGACTACTTAGATTGTGGCTTCTTGATAAATGGGAGGTTAGGTACAGCCAGAGTGCAGGCTGAAGGGAGCCTGGGAAAGTTTATGATGGGCCATGGGCTTGTGTGTGTCCTGTGTAAAACCCTGTGGACTACTGTAGAAGCACAGTTTGTGCCATCTCCCTTAATCCACACTGCACCTTGCCAAACAGGCAGCCGAGGACCAGAGGGCAACTTGGCAAATTCCTCAGAGGTCCAATCGGGATTAGATGAAATACTTGTATATAAGGTAAACCCAGGAGATAGAGAAGCACTTTTCGATGGTCCTTTGGAAGAGAGATGGAAAGGCCATTTAGATCGGGAGTAAAGAGGGAGCTTTGGGATGAATTAAAGGATGTAGTTATAGATATGTTGAGTATGAAAGCTGTGTGTGTCAATATTCGAATTTGTCTCATCATATAATGTATATATATATACACACCTGAGGGGGAGAAGTGAGAGAGAGAGAGGAGAGAGAGAGAGAGAGAGAGAGAGAGAGAGAGAGAGAGAGAAATAGAAATAGATACAAAGACATAAATAGAGATGAGACAGACACAGATTAAAGTATTGATTAGATTACAATAGGACTACTTTACACAGCATCCATTTCTTTGGAAATGCAAGAAGGAAGATATTTGAAGGAAATGTAAAACAACTAAAAAGTTGTTTTCTTTTCTTTTCTTTTTTTTTGGAGGCAGGATCTTGCTAATGTAGCTCTGCCTGGCCCTAAGATCACTGTCCTCTTGCTTCAGCCTCCTTTATCCTAGGATTATAGGAATGCATCATCATGATCAATTCAAAAATTTAAGCTCTCTGTTCAAAACAGTTTTTCTTCACTGTCGAAGATGGCTCGTTGGGTTTTACTGAAGGAAAAAAGGGATTTTCAATTTCTTGCCTCCCTCCTCCTTTTCTTCCTTCCTCCCTCCTTCTAGCTTTCCTTCTCTGTCTTCCATCTATCTATTCATTCTTTCAGAAAGTACATATTTTGAAGTATACTTCAGAAAGTGCCAGGTTTTCTTCTGTGTGCTTTCAGGTCTCCCACTAGAAAAAGTCAGACTCAGGTCTTGTCCGTCAAAATTTCTAAGGGGAGAAAGTTAAAGTTCAGTTTAAAAAAACTCATCATAATAAACAATTAGATGACACTGAACAACATACAATGAAAAGAAACACATGTCATTATTAACAGGAGTATATGACTTGTTAAGAAGCCATAAACACATAAGAAAGTGTAATTAGGATGAAGTAGAGTTCAGGAATTGACTATACCTAATGAAGTGGCTAGGAAGGTGGTATCACTGAGAAGTTGTGAGAAGGTTTGAAGGAAGGAACCAAGTGGAACATCTTGAGCAAAGGCTCTGATGTGAGCATATTTCTAGGTGTGTCCAGGGAGAGGAAAGGAGGCCAATCAAGAGGTGCCAAGGTCAAGCTTGGAATCCACTAAGATGGAGATCTGGCCCATGAAAATTAGCCTTGTGGTCATCCAGAGTAATTGAGGAGGCTGTAGGTGGCCTGGCTGAATCAGAGCTTGGTGGCAAGTGTACTTGTTGGAGCATGAGGCAGACTCATCCTTATGGGGTAGAAGTGTGGGAATCATGAGATTATTGTTATGTTTCAGAGGCAGGCCATGGGTGTTGCTGATTAGAGAATGATCCAGAATTTTGTCTGAATATTTCAGGGTCACAGTTGCTACCTATTGAGAATAGGGAGAATTGGGGTGGGACATTTGAATGCTGGACAGCCAGCAGGCTTCTTCTGCAGAATGAGGCATCGCGCTTCTATATAAGTCCTTGTTCTCTAGGTAATAAGGAGTGACCACGCTCTCCTGTGGTGTTTGAAAGCTATGTTTTCCCTGGGCGGTGGTGGTGCACTTGGGAGGCAGAGGCAGGTGGATTTCTCAGTTCGAGGCCAGCCTGATCTACAGAGTGAGTTCCAGGAGGGCCAAGGCTACACAGAGAAACCCTGTCTCAAAAAACCAAAAAAGAAAAAAAAAAAAACCCAAAAAACAAAAAACAAAAAACAAAAAAAAAAAAAAAAGAGAAAGCTATGTTTTCTGTTTTCCCTCCACCTCCAGCTCTGATGGGGAAAAAGTTCTTCTGGCAGGAGGATTTTCAGGCATCAGGGATGGGTAAATAACTTTGGTGAAGCTGGGTGCTTCAAGAGAGAGAGTAGGGGTTAAGCCAGATGGCAGGCTTAATTTTATCCTTTAGTCATGAATCCAGTGAGTAGTTGTGGGCAGTGGAGGGAGGAGAAGATACCTTTGTAAAGAGTCTTGTTCTTTGGCAGTAGGAATTATAGATGAGTTAAAGCAGGGCTGGTATAACCTGCATCATCCTTTGAGGATGTTTCTTTGTGCATTGAAGTCTTTTTTTTTTTTTTTTTTTTTAACAGAAGAGAAGGTGCAAGTTATTTTGGTAAAAGTGGGCAAGAGACTGAAGTGCTGTGTCTCTATTTGCATGCTCTGACTGTCAGCAGTGGTGTGACTACAAGACCAAATCCTAGAGTAAGCATAAATGTGAATCAACCCAACCCAATGCCATTGGATAACCTGGTCCTTGTATTTGAGTAAGTCCTATTGTCAATACAAGTGGCTCCAAGGTCAGTGTTCCCATAGTAACAATAGGTGAAACCTACTCTGGTCAGGTCAAACAAACAGAATTGGGCTCAGAGAACCCAAACCAGCTGTAGCTAGATTTTGATCCCAGTGCTGCTAGATTCCCTGGGTGAAAGCCTAGTCCATTTTTGTTATATGAATGCAGCAGAATGGGTAATTTACAAAAAAAATTATTTTTTCATGGTTCCAGAGGTTAGGAAGGCCAAGGCCAAGCTGCCAGAGCTCTCTAGGAGTTGCTTTTGGCTTCCAAGATGGTACTTCGAATGCTGTATCCTTGTAAAGAACATTGTGTTCTCACATGGCAGAAGGTTGGAAGGGTAAAAAGAGACTCAATTCAGTCCATCAAGCTCCTTTTTTGGACTGCCATTCCTGTTTGCAGTCCTTTGGGGAGGAGCTGTCATGATTCTCTCTTAGAAAGTGCCCACCTCTTAGGACCTTCCCAGTGGCAGCACCTGAAGTTTGAAGGGCCATATTCTAGCCATAGCAACTAGAACCTTAGCGTATTTGTGCCAGAACGGTTGTGTTACTATGTTCTTTCCAAGCCTAAAGCACAACACATTTTTACCTGCGGATAATTGTTGAAGATTGAATAACAAAACGGCTTGTTCAGCTTTATAGCAATATCTAAAGTGCTTGCAGTGATTACTTCTGGAGGTGGATTATGACAAAGTGTTGGACATGTTGGGGAACTACCTCTAGGACATACATTTATTTTCTTCCCATAAACACCAATCTATACTGAGGTTTCTGCAGAGAGAACAACAGTTCTGTCTTAAGTTGACATGAGTTATAGGAGAGCACACAGGAGTTTAAAGGGTGAACTTTGTAGTCAGATGAACTTTGCAAAAACCACGTGGAGGAGGAGAATGGGGTAGGCTTTGCTTGCTGGAGGCTGTGGGAAGAAGCCCAGGAGCCTTCCTCAGAACTTGACAGCCTTCTCATTTGAAATAGGATGGATTAGCATTTTTGTGGGTTGTGTCACCCCAGGCGGACTGCGATTTCTCTAAACCCAGGGACTGGGTGCCCAGCTCTGCATTCATGGGTCTGGAGTTGATCACTTTAATAAAAAAGGCCAAAAGCAAGGAAAGGCATGTATGATGGGACGAGGGGCTGGGGAGTCAGGAAAGAGGAAATGAGTGAGAAACATACAGACTCATCAGGCAGAGAAAAGGCAGAGTGAGAATCCCTGGGCGCCAATGAAGGCTTGGATTGCCTTCCATGCCTGTTGCAACAGAGGCAAAGCAGACCCTTGCTGTGCAAATGAATGGGATAGTTGGTTATGGGGTCCTGCTTTTAGGTGAATATCTTCCCACTCCAGTAGGGAGAGGCCTTTGTAAGTGGAAAAATTCAGGGAATCCTTGGAGCTGGCTTTTGCCATATGTCCTTGCATCATGACCTACTACTGAGCTACAGCCACAGGACAGGATTTATACACATGATGGATGGATGGAACAACTTTATCTTCCTTCACTGGCCTTCAGTGACCTTTCAACTGTTCCCTAAAAAATAACTGTAGTGGGACTGAAAGGTAGAAAGGCATGGCACGCCTTTTGACCACAACCATTAAACATTGTGTGGAGTTGCTTACCTGGTAACAAAGTCATTCACAGCTTGTCTACTGTCCTTCATGGGATTTGTAGAAAGGTCAACCCTGGATAACATGAAGTCCCAGAGGAGGAGGTGATTTCCCAGCATACTCTCTGGTCTGAATGCTGACTGCGCAATCTCTGAGGCTTTAAGCACTCAGTTTAAACAAATATTATTTATGTTCAGCAAGAGAACCATTCCCCATTGTCTGCCTTTTCTAACTCACATAAAACTGTACATTTAACTTCTGTTTACATATATATAAACCATATCGTTAGGAGTAGCCTGGGAAATGCTTGGCTGGAGATGAATTTTGCCCTTTGAAAACACAGGAGTGAGTGACAGCTGTATATTGTCTTATCAGAGGCGTGACATTGTGCGGTTGATTGGGACCAGGTGTCTCACAGAAGCCATCTGAGTAAAACTATAAACTTCTGGTTGACAAGCCAGGGTGACAACCCAGCTCTTTTTAGCAAAAGACAAGTTGCCTATATCTGCCTTCGGTGAAGGGTTATTGCCAAAGAAACTGGAAAACTTGGGGTGCTCTGAGGAAGGAGTTAAGGGAAGCTAAGGACAGTAGTTTGTGACAAACTTTATGACATGTTGATCACGACTTGACCTATTAGAGCATCCCTAAGTGAACAAGAGGGTGGGTAAGGAAGCAGAGGAAGATTCTGGGTCAAGTTTGGTCAAATTCTTACTACGTTTGATTCCTTACTGTTTACTTCAAGGCAGTATCAACACTGGTCATTTCCTAATTGGCAGTGTGTGACCTGGGCAGATCACCTTCTCTGATTTAACTTAAATCCAATGTATACTGAGTCTGAATCATGAAGTCTTTGGCTCAGCTAGCCCACTGAATGAAATGAGGTGTGAGAGAGATGAAAGTGTTTTGCTTTCTAAGTTAGCTGTCTATAGGCTAGTTTATTAAAGTCTTTTATTCTTTTATTGTTCTTAACAGTGCTGTCCTTCTCTCTACACAATCATTTTCTTTTCTTTTATGGAAGACTTTGACTACTTTAGGGAACCCTATAGATGACTGAGATATAACATGTCTGGAATTAGCTGAGGATAATTAAGTTGGATTATACCCTTCCGTCTTATTTGTAGCATGAAGAGATGGTCTATAGCGAAAAAAGTGAGACGTCCCTCATTTTAGCTCATTCTGTAGTTGTATATTTGCTTCTGAGTATGTTCCCAAGTTTTATGGTAATTTCAGAGGAAACAGTAGTGGTACTTACATTTGGGTTCATGTTGACTTCAGAGCAGGCTTTACACTGAGGTTCTAAGATAACATTTGCTCTGGGAAATACTTCTCAGTGCTTGTTGGGACATTTTGTGGATCAGACTAAATGCTTTGATCTTTTTTTTTTTCCTCTGAGACACAGGGCTTGGAACTTGATCACTAATGTCTTTCTTGTTTGTTCTACTGGGCAACACTAAGCTTTGAAAGAAAGACTGGCTTCCTTCTCAGTCCAAAATGGAAACAGAGGTGACAGTGGGAAATAACACAAAGTAGCCCAAACTGTCTTTCATCTCCCTGCCATTCCAGAGTTAGTTTGGATGGTGATGATAAAAAGAATTACCCTCAGTGAGTTCTTCAGCACATGCAGCACCTGATAATTCTTGAGCCTGAGCTAATTAGCATATTTTAACATCCTGCATCCTATGTGGTGTGCTGCCTTTACAGATGATGAGGCTGAAGTGTGAATGACTTTGGTGACACTTGACCATTCTCATCCTAACATCCCACACTATTTCTGGGCTCCTTTAGTTTGTTCTGCTTTCTTATAAGGACCAGCAAGGACTTTAGAATGATGAATAATAACTCTAAGATAGTTGCTGGTCAAGTTTCCAGGCATTTATGCTATAGTCTATGGCATCCTGGCAGGAATCTCTTCTGTTTTCTTATTGGAATCTGTGACTGAAGCTGGACACTTTTCTGTACATTATGTTTGAGGCCTCCCCGTCTCTTGAGTCTTCTTGGGTTTTCCCCTTGACATCTTCGGCTTCTCTCCACAGTGTTGCAGTAGGACATTGGTTGCTGGTGCTTATTTATATATGTATTTATAAATATATATATATATATATTTGAGCAAAACCTAATGGGAGAATGAAGATGGGCTCTCAAATGTATTGTTACACTACTCAATAGGAATAGATGTGTTGGGGATGTGTTTCTAGAAAACAGTCTAAAGTTCAGCTTTGAGGGTGCTGTGTGTGTCGTGGGTGGGGACTGGGGTGCTGTTCTGGAGCCTCTCTCACAAAGGTCCTGTGTGGACATCATCCAGGCTTGGGGACTTATTGCCTTTTGACTAGACCTATCTAGGAAGAACTTTACAAATGTACTTGCAGCTTTTCTGCACAACCCCACAGCCACTCTGTTGCTATAAAAAGCTGTTAAAAATAGGAATGTGGAACTTGAGTCCTATAAACCAAGACAATTGATTTTGGGACAGGAGAAGACAACAGCTCTCAAAATGGTGCATACAATGTTGCATAACTGTTATCTACTAGTCACCTCAAAGCAGTGGGAAATGGTTTGTGTGGTGTGTGTGTGTGTGTCAAGGTAGCTGTCTGCACATGAGAATAATTGCAGGGTTGCATGAGAATTAAATGTAGTGATCCATAAAGCTTAGTCTCCACTTACAATGTATAGCCAAAATTCCATCACATGGCTGCCTCCAACTGTGCACACCTGCTGGCTGGAAGCCACCATGGAGTCTTCATCTATCTATCCTGAGACACCATCCCTTGCTTTTCTTCCAGAAGGCACTGGTGACTTTCTTGTAGTCTCCTACATAGGGCGGTCAGTGAGATGACTGGTCCATTGGTTACACAGTACTCAGCCAGAATGTGCACACAGCTACCGCTGCCTTCCTCCAAGTTCGTTTACTGAGCTGGCCTTTATGAGCATGGATCCCTAGCTTCCCAGATATTTGTAATTGATTGGGAACCACTCACTTAGCAAACAGGGATTTTCTTCAGCCCTTGCATAAAGTATGAAGAGAATGAGGAGTTTCACAGAGACACTGACACCATGATTTAAATAAATAAGCTGTATTATCTGTACAAAAAATATAAATACAGTTTTGTGTTTTAGAGGAGGAAGTGTCTCCTTCCGCATCATCCAGCAGCCCTGGTAATTTGTGGCACTGCTGAGTCTCAATTCACAGAACAAATATTAAATGTACATTCATGTCATGCAAGGAGCACACTGCTTTCCACTCCAAACCCAAGCTTTCCAACTAGTTCTGAAAGGCACTTCCAACCTCACATTCTCACAGGTGGCAGAGCTGGAAGATGCCTGCTTTTTAGAAAATTCAAACACTGCCCACCAATGTTTAATAGCTACTGAACTAATCAACTGTATTAGTATTACAGAATTTGTGTTCGTTTTATGTATAACAAGTGTCACAAACAAATTGACTCCATTGCTCTCCCCCAATCCCACATTAGCTTTTACAAGGTACTCTGTACACAGTGGATCAGAGTTAAACATCTGTTTTGTTTCTTTTTAAAATTAGGAAGAATACAATTATTGCCACAGAGTTTTTAGGAACACAGCTGCAGGAAGTTAATAAAATCCCCCAAAGAGTTGTTTTTCCGGATGACAATGTACAATTACTAATATTGCACTTTTTAATACAAGAAATCCTAATAAATATTCACAAAAGATATACATAGAAACACTCTCTTTAATTTTAAATAAACATTACATTGACTCTTAATAACACAATTTCTTAGAGCCTATTTTTGTGATGAGGAAGAGGCTTACCCTAATTGTCCGTAGCACACCTAAGAAGGCACAGATTTAACATCGTCTTCCAAGCTTAACTTCCAGGCTGGCTGGGAAATGCAGCCCTGATGTCAGTGGTGGCCCTGGGGTGAGATAGCATTTGGTGAGTGTGTGTGTGAGCGGCTTATCTGATGGCTACCAGGCTCTGCCTGCCTCATCTGCTTAACTAAGGCTGCTCAGGAAGGAAGCAAATATTGCTGTGGAAGCTTCTCTGCAGACAGGATTTGCGGAGGGCTTCTGTTTTAGCCCTAGCCATAGCTAATGCGTGTTGCTGAACTGTGTGTGATGCTTAGCCGGCTGAGTGGTCCATTTACCCAGTCTGGTATGCTAACTACCATAGTATCCGTGGAGCCGAGAGGATGGTTACAAAGCTTTCGAGGGCTGTCTTGTGAGTCTTCTGGCTTTGCCATAGCACCTCATCACACTCCCTACTCCCAGCCTGCTGTGTAAATCGGGTGCACAGCAGCTCTTCTGTGGTTCAGGAAGGGCTCCCAGGTCCAGAGTGTGAGGGCTGGGAGAGAAAGTGCACTGTGGGCGTGGCACGACCCCCCTCTGTCCTCTCTGGCTAGCTCTGGTGGCAAGGCTTCCCACACCCTGTAGATGTTTGCCAGCAAACAGGTTGCTTAATGAATCCTTTGTGAGCTGTGATTCTAGTCCCTGGCCCAACAAGGAGCAGCAAAGTCATTCAGATGGAAAAACAGGAGTACTCATGCTCAAATGCCCTTGACCCACAGCAGCAGTTACTTCAGGGCTAGTGACCCTTGATATTATACCAAGGGCAGCCTTACTACACACAGCTAAACTCTGACCCCTTGTTGGGTTTTCCACAGCTGCAGACACAAAAGTCACTTGATAGAAGGGGGTAGAGACACTTATATAAGCTCATGAAGGGCACACCTTCTGTCATGCAGCATAGCTGCCCGAGAGGACTTGGAATACCCTTCCTCACCTCTGTTGAACCTGCAGGACTGTGCACATGTTACCAGGGCACAGGCTTGTCATATGGATCTCACGTGGCTGCTTGAAAATCTGTCCTGCCTGCAAGTTCCTCCCACTGAGGAGCACACGAAAGCTCCCCTCCCCTCCCTCCCTCTTTCGGCTTCTGTCTAATGCACCACTGTATGTCTTATGCCTTTGTTTGTCTTTTTTGGCATAATGCACCTGCCCACAGCTCAGTTCTCTTCTCTCTTGGCTTCCCACCCCGCCACCAGAAGAACTGGAGTCTAGCCTGGTTTCAGCTCTAGTATGCTGCTCCCCTGTTCTTACCACCAGGAAATGAAGGAACGGCACTCCTGATTGGCCTGTGCCTGTACCTATGTGTTATAAACTCCTTGCTGATCTTATAGAGTATGGCTTGCTCTTCCTGTGTCTCTGAGACTTGGATCAGGAAGGAGTCAGCTCTGCAAGGGAGCTGCTGTCTGCCTGGCCTGCTCTGCAAACCTCCTGTAGACATCTCTTTCTGTTCTCAACACTTGCTTCCAGCTAACTGAATAAGAAAACACATGCCAAGGTCCTCAGAAGCATGGGTGCAGGTGGACATGGGTGTGTGGGGAGGGGCAAATAAATAAATAAAAGGAAGAAAGCGAAAGTCATGTCCAAGGTGGTTGTATGAGTCCTTTGTGTGGCCAGGGTAGAGTTCATCCCTGAGCCCTGTCTTCATGCTTTGCCACACGTTCCACAGCAGCGAGATCGGAACTGGCCGAGCTGGCAGAGTTTCAACTGTCTCACCTTCTCGCAGTACCTGGTGGTGTCTCTGCACTCAGCTGGGAAAGCAGGGGGAGGAGGGGGACAGAAAGGAGATATGAAACAGAGGCTCATGGATGCAGCTGCGGCTGAACAGCCTAGGCACTCGGCAATCTGCCTGTGTGTGGGGGGTCTACCCAGCCATGGCTCTCCAGCCCTCTGGACAGCCTTCCCTCTGGCAGTGCTCAGCCCCTTGCCATTCCCTCCCCACCAGTTGTGATTGATGGGGGGGGATATCTCAGGACCTTCTTTGCTTCCTTCTGATAGCTACTTCTATTTCGGACTGCTAGACTTAACATCCTTCCTCTTGGGATAATCTCATCTCCCTGCTGGCCTTTCCCCCGTGGGCTTTTGTTATTTTCGTGAGAGATGTTCCCAGAAGGACAGACTTCTGGTCTTTGTGAGAGAGTATGCAAACAAGGACTTGGTTGAAGGTCCATATCCTCAGGTGCTTGGACCTCTCCCTGTTCAGCTTTCTTTTCTTTATCCAGGCCTCTTGTTCTTCAGCATACCAGGCCTTCCAGACACTGTGGCATTTCAGTTCTTAACCACTGGTGCAGCCTGTAGCTGGTAAGCTTTTGTAACTCCTTGCACTGTGAACCAGTCTCTTGTGAGCATGGCAACCATCTGACAGGAACACCAGCACTTCCCAAGAGTATCCACCATACATCTCCCAGTGTGTCTGAAGGGATGGGTCATGTGCCTACAGGCTTTCTGCCTCAGCGTTGTGAACTGACTGCCCAGTGAAGTTTAGTGGGGGTGGGGGTGGGGAAGAATTAGACTCCTATTTTTTTTATTGTCTATTCAATAGACAATAAAAGATTATCATCACTTTTTTTTTTTTTGTGGGGAAATATCTACCACTTGGGTTTTGGGTTCTAAGGTGGAGAGACTAGATCCCTACCTTACTAAAATACAAATACTGGTATGGGCCTGAGAGGCTCCAGACCTGAGGATGGAGCAGATGGATGACTGTCAGAACCCAGGGGCACAGTCTCCTGTTCCTTTCCAGTGGATGTACATGGGCTGGGAAGGGGGGGGGGTCAGCAGGTCCTTGTTTGGTGTGAAGCAGAGTAGTGATGGGTGCAGAGCTGGCTGAGTGGCAGGCATTCTGCATGCTTCTTCAAGGTTAACAGTGCTCTGTCTTTAGTAGCCTGGTCTCTGTGAACCATTGTTTAGTCTTCCCCTGTGGGCACCAGCCAGGTAGATTGCAGGTGTGTTGGAGGCCAATTTTATCCAGCCCTTGGCTCTTTTAGGGCTCAGGATGAAGACAGTGGAAGCCCTTGGGACACATCCTGGCATCTTTTGTGGTCTGAACATGTGTATACACATCCTTGCACACACCCGTGTACCCCACCTAAAATGTTCAATTCTGGCCCGAGCTCACAATCCTTAGGGAACTTGATCCAGTGCCCTGTGTTCAGGCTCAGTCCCAGGGATTGCCCTCTGTACCCGATGACCTGTAGGGAATTTGCAGAATGTTCTTTGGGATTGGAACGTACTGTTTTCACACGGAGTGATGTTGCAGCGTTGCCAGTTGGCGGGTCGGGGTCCCCAGGAACACAGGTGCTCAGGCACAGCCTTGTTGGTGCGCACATGAACACACTCCACCCGCCGGGACTGGAAGCCATAGTTGCCACAGGTTGCTGTGCACAGGGTCCAGAGGCTGACCCTCCAGTGTACACTGCAAGCCTCTGACCAGCAGTTTTGGGTGCTCACAGGCCTGTAGGGGGGATAATGACAAAGGTAAGGTCTTTCTTTCTGTGTGAACCAGATTTGAAAACAAACTACAAACTCAGAGATGTAGGTAGGTAAGTTGAGGTCTCGATCTCTGCTCTTATTAAGGAATGAGTGGGCCTGGACTGTAAGGAGGCCATTGTCCTGAGCACCCATTTGCTCTTCTCTATAATCCTTCATGACCCAGGAACAAGCTCTACTCATCATGGAGACTAGTAGAGGTGGAACTTGGAGTCTCATCTTGAGCTAAGAGGAAGAGGTAAGGGGACATTTTGCTAGGGGGTCATCTATAAGGACATGTGATAGATAGGCACAGGTTGAGACCTAGGGACAAAAGTTTTCATATTGGCCTAACTTCTAAGGACAGGCCAGCAAGATGAACTTGTTGAGCTCTTGTAGTCTGCTGGCCATGGTGTAGCTGCCTCTTGCTCACCCAGAGATGAGTGTGAATCTCTTATGGAGTCAGACCTCCTTAATGAAGAACATTTATGTGTACTTCATCCCTGAGAGGAGAAAGCCCAGGCTGGCTCATTCTACAAATACAAGTTCACAGTTTGCATGGGGCAAAGGACTTAGGGTAAGATGGAGGGGGACAGGACAGGTGACCCCTTGTGTAAGACTTGAGGAGCATCAAGGTTGTTGTGTTGTTGATATTGGGGCTGAGTAGAAGAGGACAAAGGCTTTGTCTTACCTGGGGAGGGCACTGCACTGCTCTGATGGTAAGGTGATGCCATCCCGGGTCTGGCAGAAGACCTGTCTATGCTGCACAGCAAGGCGAGGGCCTATGCAAGGCCCATTGCACTGGGAGGGGAAAAGGATGTGTATAGCATGTTATCTATGTCCAAGGGGAACGTTGCAAAGCTTAGGCTACTCAGAGGGCAGGATCACCGAGTAGGGTCTCATTAGACCTGTAGATCTTTTTTGTTTTCTTTGGCTCAGATAACAGACATTCAATGGCATGTGCTGTTACAATGGGACAGTTAACTGTCCTATAGTCTGTGGCCATTGTGCTAGGGAATGGCCCGGGGAAGTGTAGCATTGACCAGAGAAGACTGACCTGGATTAACCTGTGAAAATATTTTGTCATGTGCTGGGGATGTGATGGTAAGTTTCAGAGATGAAGACCTCTCAATACCATACCTAATAACATTGATCTATTTAAATACTTAAAAATAACTATTTTTTTTTGTAAAGTACAGTACATGTAAGTAAAACAAAGAATACTGAGGTAAATCCTCAGAAAATGAATATAGAGGGTCTGTGCATAATGTTACCACCTCCTTAGAAGGAACCTGGTCTTATATGAACACAGTTGACCATTTTGACATCTGTTACTGTATTTGATCAACAGACTGCAGGAAAAGCAAATAAACAAGGCACGATACAGTAACTCAGCAGCCTGCTTCCACTCACTCCTCTCCAGCTGTAACTGATGCCAAAGTTAAAAAGTCACTGTGCCTCTATTTTCAATACTTAGTTTCTTTATTGCTTTGTAATTATAATACAAAGAGCACTACTTCAAGCCTCAGGGGTGTGCTGCTTCATGCTTCCGAGCATGCAGCTTTGTTGGGTATGTGTCTATATGGCCTGTACATGTCTAGATTTAAGAGACATTGTCTACTTAGGGTTACAAGGGCTTTTGCCTATTTCTTCTCCGGCCACTGGTAGATGGGTTTCCATTTGCTTTAAATTTTTGGAAGTTCTTAGATGGTTATATAGTTTAAACATTAAGCATTCTACTAAGTATATACTTGTATCTCATCTTGGTTTGATTTGTATCCTCCTGTCTACTAAAAAGTATTTAATAGATTATTGTCAGATAACTTTTCACTTGGATAAAGTCTCCCCCATTATTTCTATTTTTTCCCTTTAATGTAAAATGTTTTATAAGTATCGTGTGTGTGTCCCTTGCTTAGCTAGGGGTTTTAATTATTTTCTCTTTTATGAAGTTCAGTGCACTCACTCAAATGATGTCTTCTCATAAAACCAAACTTTGATTAGTTCAATTTATTAACCACAGTTATGTGTTTTTGATTTTAAGTAAATTATTCTGTTTTATATTATTAGTCTGCCACATATATATATGGTCAGTGGTTGCTTAATGATAGAAGCACATTTTATATATTTTCCTTTTTGCTTTATTTTTTTGGTTTTTCGAGACAAGGTTTCTCTGAGTAGCCCTGGCTGTCCTGGAACTCACTTTGTAGACCAGGCTGGCCTCGAACTCAGAAATCCACCTGCCTCTGCCTCCAAAGTGCTGGGATTAAAGGCGTGCACCACCACTGCCCGGCATTTATATTTTCCTTTTTGATAAATGATTTTACTGTTATATAAACATCAAACTGAAATCAGGATGATATGACATCATCACATCATGCAATGATAAAATAAATATGTGTATATGTGTGCCTGTTTGTTCATTGGATCTGTTCAGGAGGCCTTCAAGAAGATCCCTTGAACTACCATATACAGATACTGGGAGTGAACTCCCTCTGCAGTGAGTACTCTCAAGCATCTAAACATTTCTCAAACACAGGAGAAGTAATCTTATGGGACCACTATTGTATGTAATGGTTAGTTATTGGCTGGGGCATCATTAATTGACACATGATGAGGCTGTTTTGGTGTGTAGAGCAGAACTGTTATTCTTGGGGCATGTACTAATTGCTTTTCATTTTTCATTATTTAATTTTTTGGCAATTTTACATATGTGTATAATAAATTCTGGTCACATTTCTTCCTCCACCTTCTCCTTTATTTTGCTTTCCTTTTAAACTTTTAAAGAGCCGACACTGTTCTCCAACGTAGCTAAACCATATTTTATTTCCTATGACCACTCAAAAGAAATTCAACTTTTTTATCTTCTCTAAATTTCCCCCCCAGTACAGAGGATCAAATGCAGGCAATTGTGATGCTAGCTGAGTGGTCTACTTTACCCTAGCCAACACCAAACTCCCTATTTATTTGATAAAGTCACCCTGATGAGTATAAAATGGTAATACATGTGGGATTATTTCTCCTCCTCCTCCTCCTCCTCCTCCTCCTCCTCCTCCTTCTTGAGACAGGGTTTCTCTATATACCCCTGGCTGTCTTGGAACTCACTCTGTAGACCAGGCTGGTTTTGAACTCAGAGATCCACCTGCCTCTGCCTCCTAAGTATTGGGACTAAAGGCATGCACCACCATCTCCCAGCTCTTTCTTTCATTTGAGAAAGCATTTTACTATTATGTAGCTCAGTGTGGATTTGAACCTTTGAGAGTTGGTTGCCATACTGGATAATATCCCGTTGGTGTACAAAACCCTTTAATTTTGATGTATTTTTGCTGTCTGGTATGGTCTGAATATATTTTATGAGTTTTTATGCTTGAAATTTAACTCCCAGTTACTAGTATTTAGAGGGGTTGAGTGGCACTGTGGGAGATAAGGCTGGGTGCGGTGTGGCTTTGTAAGACTTGAGCCTGCATGCATGCTTTCATGCTTTGTGGTGCCTGACCTGACAGAAAGGCTTGTCATATAGGCATATATTTTTACCATATAGGCACCACTCCTTGCTTGATAACTTCACAGTTTCTAGAACTATAAGAAGTAAATATATTTTCTTTATAACTTATCCTTATATGGAATTTTATTACAGTAACAAAAATGAACTGTCATATCTAAGAAATTATTGCCAAGCTCAATGTCTTGAAGGATCCCCTCTGTTTTCTTCTAAGAATTTTATTTTTAAATAAAATTTGTATGGTTTAAGGGACTAGCTTTGTTTTTGACATTGTTCAAACATCAAATGTTGAGAAATGATTCTTTCTCTACCAAAATGGTTTTGGCACTCTGTTGAAATCACTTTGTCATATATGTGAGAGCTTATTGTTATCTGTTAAAAGAGATCTCAAATGTGTACTATATTGTATACTCAACAGAAATGTGTAGATAGCTAAAATTCCAACAAATTTACATTTTCTAATTGCCCCAAAACATCTAGGACTATACCTGGCCAGTCAGAAAAGTCTCTGCCAATTAGTGCTGTCCCAGACAAACCAAGAATAGCCAGACACATGCTCTGTTGTTGGGCAACACCTGAACATCAGTCTGTTGGTATCTCTTATACCCACGATAGATCCACAGTGGTTTTTGAACACAGATTGTGGGCTCAATATACAAGGATATTAGTTCATATAAACACCTTTACACCTGATTCTTGTGTGTGTGAACAACAATTGTACAGCCATTACCACACTCCCCTTGACTTCCTTCCTCTCACCCCTAGAATCTTTTGTTTGTATTTGTCTCCTCTTAAAAATCACAACTAAAAATAATACTTATTCTCATTGGATAAAGTTAATATAATGCCTACATTATATCTAAAGGAGGCTCCATCTGCAGATTCTAGTCAAATGAGGACCACTCTATTGATCTTCGTGATGGCTGTTAACATTATGTTTTAAGTTACTGTGCTTAGGAGATCTATAAAACAAAAAGACTCTAACCTGTAAGCCCCACTCGCCCAAGGACAGACTTCCCAGAATGCTGGGGCTGTCTTTGTAATCTCCTTGTTTTGTACAATTTTAATAAGTCTGTTGTTTATGGGAACTAACAAGCCATGTGTTTTTGCTTCTTTAAACAAGCTTGCTTGCCTATAATTGCATACCAGCAGGATGTATGCTTGACTACATGTAGGTGGGGATGTGTACTCAGTTATATGGAGGCAGGAAGTATGTCAGGATGTATCTTGCCCCTCATTGTACAAAGGGAATAAATTTTCAGCCTTGTAAGGTTTATCTTTATAAGTCCTTGACGAATGTATTTTGGAACTTCACCTTGGGAATATCAAGTATTGAGTGTTGGCCATGGTGCCAGTGTCTGAATAAAGCCTCCTCTTTGCCTAAAACTTATTCATGGACAGACTAGTGAATCCCTGAACAACTCCAGGTCCCTCACAATCTCATTTGGGATTTTCCATGTTAACATCTAGGCAGGGGACTTGGGGAAGGAGGCCTAGGTTTCTAGGTGATCCATCTAGGCTTCACCTTTTCCTGGTTTGGAATGATGGTTTTCTACCCTAAGTTGCAGATCAGAACCACAAGAACAGTTTCTACAACCTGTATTGTAGTTGACTTAGACCTTTGGGAGGTACAGCCTGGATATCAGTTGTTTTGAAAGTTTTCCCCAGTGAACTTTTTGTTCCATGGACCTAGCTGAGAACCCTGAACCAGAACCAACAGTACAGTCTCCAGGAGGTTCTCCTCTGAAGTTTCCAGAACTATCCCTAGCACAGTTATAGGAGGTGGTCTTGGGGAATGTTGGTCTGAAGGTAGTGTTCGGGGTCACAAAATCAGAAGGAAAACCAACCAGCCTGAGGAGTGTGCTAATGCCTCAGAATAGCCTACACCCATTAGGACAGGGGATGTAGGAATGACACTGGGAGGGGTTAGTGAGAGATGTGGAGGGGGATTATCTTCCCATAATGGCAAGGTTTTTATCTGATGATTTCCCCTCAAAAACAAAACAAACAAACAAAAACCCAACCAGTCAACCAAACAAAGCCTCCTTTGTCTCCTCACCTGGCCCCAGTTGGAGAAAACCCATTCCACACACAGCTGCTGGTTACAGGCCTGGGTGTCCACAGGCCGCTTGGCCAGTTGAGTGCACATGTCATTGGACACTGGGGTAGAAATACCAGAGGCTTTCAACTTCTGACAGGTCACCCTGCGAGTCTGGACACCTCCACCACAACTCCGGGTACAGGCGGACCAGGATGTCACCATCCATCTGAGGAGAAGGAGGAACATGAGAGCAACTGCAGAGGGTAAGGCAGGGTGGGGAGCATGAACCTTGCTTTCCCCAAGACTGACTCAGAGAAGTGCAAAGCATCCACACAGTATCTCTGGAACCTGGGAGTGTTAACTTGTTGCTTGCTTGTGAGACCAAGTTGCATTGTGTGGCTTTGAACTGGGGGAGGCTCCTGCTCTGAGTGCTGGAGTTGTAAGCATACACCGTAGTTAGGATTTTGAGATGGGGTTATAGGAGTAGACTCCTATATGCCCATATCAGAGGAAGAGACATACTGGGGAGAGGTAATAAATAGTATGACCAGGGAACAGAGTTGCAGTTTTATGTAGCCACAAAGCAGGCTCTTTAGACTGGCAAGGAGCACATTCACTCCTAGAGTCTTCACAAAGAGCACATGGCCGCTTTGATTTCTGCCTTTCAAAATGGAGTTTTACGATGCCATTTGGACACATTTTTCTGGAAGACCCAGGAAATTGATAAAATATGGACATTGATGAGAAAATAACATTTGAGGGTTGTTTGCTTTAAGTTGCCCCAAACAAATGTAATTGCAGCTAGAATGCTTTTAGTTAGTAACACATAACACATTCCTAGGAAAGCCAGATCTAAAGCCTGTTACCTCTTGCCCTAGGAGATTATCTGAGTTTCACTGAGGTCAAGGTTTTGTCTGGAAATTCTCTGCTCACTTTAACCCTTGATCCAATGTCTATGCTTTATCTTTCAGAAACAAAGGTTGTCCTAGATTTCTCAGTCAGTCACTCAATGTAGACACCTTCTATTTTGGAGGGTTATAAGTAGAGTATAAATATCCATTCTTAACTACAGTTTAAGTCCCTAGAAGCAAACCTGATCAAGACAAGACTATGACAAATAGGCTTTTCTCATAAAACCGTTCTATAATCTGGGGACACTGTGAGGTCTTTCCTAACCACGCGAAGAGCTGTCATCTGTATATGTAAACATATAATTGTCAAAGAGCGAGAAGCACTCAGAGGCGTGGCACTTTTTGGCCAATTTTATATAGTCTAGGAACATGCCACTTGTTCAGTTACTTGGAGTCTGGGACTAGAACTATAAAGCGGATAGATCAGCTTCCTGAGTTAAAGCAGACTTTGGAAGATGATCAGAGCAGTGCCTATGTGTAGAGAGGAGGATTCTAGCATGGCCCTCACGCTGTACGAGCACTCTAGTCAAATGCAAGTATGGAAGGATGTGGCGAGAACAGGTTCCTTCCTGGAGCTGGATCTGCAGTTGACTTCGTGGCAGTTTCTGTACTCTGTGTCTGGAGGAGGATGACTTTATGCAGATTTCTAGGTCAAGGAAACATTGTGCTTAGGAAGCAGGGCACAAGGTGTTTTAGTCTCTGGAAGCTTAGAAACCAAAGAGGAGCCGGCCATTGCTATTTCAGTGGCTGAAGTAAATTAGGCTGATTAACTCTGACCATCACCAAATCAAATCACAGTGTTCCTGGCACATAAAAGATCTCTTCTTCATTTCATGCAGCTTGGCAAGGCCAGTCTTCCAGAGCCTTTTGTCCCTGGTGAATGTCAGGCCTGCGTTTCAATCAACTTTGATTTCCAAACGTACGTTTCAGTGATGTTTTCAGGAAGCTGGGGTGGGGGGTTTTGAGAAAGGAGAGCTACGGGCCACATTACTGTTCAGGAAGGGTATAAAAGGACATTAATCATTCCCGTGGAAACCTTCCCGTCAGCGAGTCAAACTGCTGATATTAATGAGTGTGTTTCATATTTCATGGAGTCTCTCCTAGTCTCAGCTGCTCCTGTGACTCAGCTGGCAAAACACAAAGCAGTTGCCTGAGCAGTATAGGAAAGTCCTACAGATAGGTCATGAAGGGGCATTTCAGATCCTAGCCAAGTCTCCCAGGGTGCAGAGCGCCATGCCGGTGCCAACTCCAACCCCATCCATTATCCTTTAGCTACTGGCTGAAGACTTGGGGGGAGGGATATGAGCTCAGCGGGACTCGTGGCTTCTGGAAGCATTGTTCTGTGTGATAGGAAGAGCTGGTGGGTGCCGGAGTGGCCTAGATATGGCTCTTGAAGGCAGAGGCTAGACATCTAGAGTTAAAGCAGCTAAGGAAAAATGGAGATGTATTCCAACTTCAGTGAGACACAACTATCTGTAAAAAGGTAAGTTTTCCTAACTAAGCCAGAGTATTACCTGGCAGAGGTATTTAGTTAGACAGACAGAGAAAAGATGGGGTAGAGCCCAGTAGTCCTTCCTTTCAACATTTCAATACAAAATGTTTTAAACAACGCAGAGTCCAGTTACTATTGTGGCCTCTGGCCTCACCCTGGGAAGTTATTTCTTTTAACAATTTTTTTAATTGGTTATTTTATTTATTTACATTTCAAATGTCATCACCCTTCCCAGTTTCCCCTCTGCAAATCCCCTATCCCATCTCCCTGTCTCCTGCTTCTATGAGGGAGCTTCCCCACCCACCCACTCATAGCCTTAGAATTCCCCCATGCTGGGGCATCGAGCCTCCACGAGACCAAGGGGAAGTAATTTCTTTACTGATCAGGCTCTCAGGACTTAAGTCCAGGTAGCCATTAGCTGGCTGAGTGGTGAGGAGATAAAGTAGGGCTGAAAGCAGAGGTCTACTCTGAGGATATTTCCAGCATGGTGGACAGGTGCCTATGGGTAGGAACAGCTCTTTGAACTCCATCTCTCCCTGCATGGTGCTAGTTGGCTAGCTAAAAGGCAGGGCCAGTGGTTGGGGGTAGGAAGGCTGTTCTTACCGTGAAGGACAGTCTCTCCGGTTGCAGGCAACAGGCTGCACAGCGGGCCGAGGCTTTCCTGCACAGTGCTCAGGGTCAACCTCCGTGCTGTTCAGTAAACACCTGAGGCGCGGCTGATGAACGCCTCTATTACCACAAGATGCTGAGCAGGTCGCCAGTCTATCCACAGACCACCAGTAATCTGTCACGGGGGAGGATCAGAGGGGAAGAGGAGATGGTATTATCGTCCACACCAGTTCTTCCAGGCAAGTGGGAGGTAGATTGGGAGTGAGACAGAAGAGAGAGCTGAAAGGCGCTATTACAAAAAGAAGCCATCCGCCTCGGAGGTAGGGCAGCCGCATTCCAACAAACTTGGGCAAGGCCAATGGACTCCAGAAGCCTCAGTCAACTCATCTAGAAAGTGTACAGAGTGTCTGTCACTTCATGATTCATGGCTGAGGGCTGAGCAACGGGAGGGAAGGACTCAGTACACCGTATTTAATCAACAGCCGTAGTACTTATTATTTTTTAAGCATACTTGCTCAAGTACTTTTTTCCTTTGGGTTCACCAGACAATGACTTTATTCTTTTCTACAGAGTATACCAAAGTACTTAATCATCTTTAAAAGCATGGATCCGAGTTGGATTTTGTTAATCTTACAAAAGTCAATTTATCCTGAGAGTTCACGTTTACATGGAACAGTGATGTGAGTTGAAGAGTTCAGTTCTTTGGGGAGGTGTGATGTACTGGGAGGTGAAGGAGCCTATTAAAATAAATGTAGGCTGGTATATTTGGGGTACACATTGTAAACTACAGACACTGAAGAAAGGCAATGAGAAGAGGGGACTTTTGTTTTCCTATTTGAGTGGCAAGCAGAGGTTGCTCCAGGAGAAGGCTCTGTCCTTTCTTGTGGTATCAGAACAGGCCATGCTCCCACAGAGGCCTCAGTCTTGGAGTACATTCCATAGCACTGTGCTTTTTTCTTTTTCCTTTTTTGGTTTTTTGAGGCAGGGTTTCTCTGTGTAGCCCTGGCTGTCCTTGAACTCACTCTGTAGACCAGGCTGGCCTTGAACTCAGAAATCTGCCTGGCTCTGCCTCCCAAGTGCTGGGATTAAAGGTGTGCGCCACCACCACCTGACCCGCATTGTTTTTTATTTTTTATTTATTTTTTATTTTTTTAATGGAGTTGTTACAGTGCAGTAGAGCCAGATGCCAGCTCAGCCTTTTCCTGCTGCTTTCAGCTCCTTAGCAACTCTGGCTGGTGCAGTGACATGGACTTGCTCACCAGCTCGTATTCCTGGAAGGCTCCCTCCAAGCTGGAGCCATGCAGACAGGATGCTCTATCAGGTGTGTGTGTGTGTGTGTGTGTGTGTGTGTGTTGTTTGCCAGAGCCAAAGGAGAGGCACCTGGAAAGCCCTTTGCCTGTGACTTATGGCTGATCACCCTGAGACGTGAGGAGGCCTACACTGCTCTCTGCAGGGAGATGGCAAGTGACCAAGCTGCTTAGATCAAGATCCGCTTTTAAAGCAGAATCATCAGAGAAGACATGGGTTCTTAAAAATGTTCCATGGGTGGTCTTTTCTAGTTAAACCAGCTTAAAGGAAACACGTGTAACTCTGACAAACAGTGATGCCTTCTCCATCCCTACTTTTCCAGGCCTAGCCTCTCTGAAGATGGGGGTAGCAGAAGTAAGGTTTCACAATACGGCAACATTGCCCACCAGAGACTATGCCACTATGTCCTACTAGAGAATGGATTCCCAAGTAAGCCTGCTGCTCAAAGCGCCGATTTCTCACCTTGGATCACCAAAGAGGCTTTCTGCACGAGGGTCCCTGCTTCATTCTGAGCCAGGCAGCTGAATTCTCCTTGAGGTCCTCCACTGAGATTTGCAACGCGGAGGATCTGTCCAGCTCCCCAAATGTGGTGGGTCAGCTCTGGGGCAGTGGCAATTGGCTGGCCATTTTGGAACCAGGTGATATTAGGGGTGGGGTGACCTTTGATGGGACAGCCTAGAAGAAAGAAGACAGAATCAGTACAGCCCAACCCTCCCCATTCCTGGTGAGTGCATGAGTGTTTCCACGGTGCCAGGAATTGTATGCATGTCACGGCCTTACAGATAGTATTTTTACTATGTTTGCTTTTCCCGAGGAAGGGGGTGTTTTCACTCTCTGGACTTCTGGGAAGGCGACTATTCTTCATTCGGCTCCATAAAAATGCCTTAAGAATACAAAGGGACTGCTTCTCTCTCTGCCTCTACACTGCCTTCTAAAACAATGGCACAAGGGGTATTAATTCATTGAAAAGTTTCTTCCCGTTAGCTTTCCCACTGATTCACAGATTCATTTATGGAGCAAGTTTTTCTTCAAATGTTGGGAAAAAAAACCTCTACGATATTCTCTCTCTCTCTCTCTTTTTTTTTTTTGCATTCAGAGAATATTTATTACATGAGTCTAAAGAGAGTAAAACCACATATATATTTATCAATAGTTGATTTCAAAGCCAGATGTTAACCAACAAAGTAGCAAAAGCCATGTGATAATCTTTGTAAATAATCACAATATTTTTAAGTGAGACTTAAGAATCAAATTTTTACCAATTAAAATCTAATTCCTGCTGTCACGTTACTTTGTATTATTTTTGAAGTAACGGATTTTCAGCAGACACTAGGAAAATAATTTTAGACATTGGCGTCACTTACCCACAAATGAAAAGCCTTGATCTTTTGATAACTCCTAACCAAGCATGGATTGGACATGTGTAACCCTACTCTATGTAGTTATAATATAGCTTGAAATATTAGCAGTCTAACATATTAAGCTTAACACAGATTATGAAGTTGCTGAAATAGGTTGCCACTGTGAGAAGACATTTCCTGTGAATTTGGAACACTTACTGCATGTGCAGTTGCACGCCTCAGGCTTAGCTCCTGAGTTACTTTGAAGCTCACCGTGTTTGCCAAATCATTAAAGTGTGGAGAAACTGAGGTTTCCCTTCAGTTCAGTTAGACAAGTATCCATACGTGGCACCTACAGTTCTGGGGACTGTGAAGGTAGTTGGGACCACTTCCTCTCTTCCAAGGAGATCCAAGCTTGTATGGAATTACAAGGACAAAATAACAGGGTGACAACTTGGATGTAGGAAGGGGACCAGTGTGACTAGGTGGGGTATAGAGGGGACAGTGTGGGGGCAAATAAGAGCCAAGTGCAGTGAAACACATGAGCACACACACACACACACACACACACACACACACACACACACACACACACACACATACCGCCACCGTTCTGCATACTGAGAAGATTTGACTAATAGTCCACAGAGGTATCACAGTCAGTATTTCTATATCTTGACACCTATACATGTTATCTAAAAGAATAGCTGGGAAGAGGTGGAGGGAGCACAAACGCTGGCATGGCAGAATGGTGCTTAGCACAGCTGGATGGTGAGGCAGGGAAGTTCATGGGCAGCTTTATTTACTTATTATGCATCCAAAATTATCCATAACCCATGTTTGCATTAATTCATTGTATTTTAGGAATAACTCAGTGTCTAAATAGTTTTCCTTATTCCTCAGTTGCTTTTCCTATCGTCTGTTTATTCCACTCTTTTCAGCAAGTTAAAAATAATTGCTGGGCCAGCCTATTATTTGCAAGTGTCTTCTAGATGGTTTTTTAATATTTATTTATTGTGAGTATGAGAGAGTTTTGTCTGGGTAGATGCATGTGTACCAAGTGTATCTGTAGAGGTTGGAAGAGGAGGGCTGATTCCCTGTAACTGGAGTAATAGATGGATGTGAGCCCCTGTGTGGATCCTGGAAACTAAACCCCAGTCCTCTGTAAGAGAAGCCAGTGCTCTCAATCACTGAGCTATCTCCTTGGCCCCTTTCCTAAATGTCTTACAGTTTACTTAAAAGTTCTTCGTGGTTCCCCTTCCCTCACTCAGCTCTGCTGAGTCAGCGGATCACTTTCATTCGGTTACTCTTGATTCTGAAGATCTTGACTTGGCTGCTCTTTGGGGAGACACTGGGCACCCCCTCCTGTCTGTCTGTTTCTTCCTCAGAGCAAATGGAGTCCTGAATTACAGATGGAATGCTGCCTGGGTCAGAGGCGTAAGAGCTTCTAGTTCCATTCAGGGAATAAATAGAAAGGAGACAGACGGCACAGAATAAAAACGTCTGTACCACCCCCGCCCCCATCCTGCTATTGAGGGTGTGGACAGCCAGCCAGCCATTTTGTTGGCTTTCTGTGCTGGGAAGAAAAGAGCAAGAACTCGTAAGGGATGCCAGCGCCATAGACGTTTGTAGCAAGGTCACCCCTGAGTCTAGCAGGGATGGAACAATGTAGATGGAATGTTGCCAGACCAGGCTGGACTGTCTTCCCCTATACTAGGACTCAAAACTGGAATGTGCTTCAGGGTTAATTTGTGCAGGCAAGTGCACGGTGAAGGGGACCAACTCTAGGCATCTGCGAAGCAGGGTGTGGGGTCTGGTCCATGTGGACCTGGTCCCTGGGCCTAAGTGCTTGGTTGGCTGGCTGGGTGAACATGGGTGGGTGGTGGTGGAAAATGACTCTGGAACATCATCTCTTTCTGAAGTTCAGGTTGGATTGTAAGGAGTCCCTGAAGGGCACAGCAGAGGTGTGGGTGCTTTCGATCTTTGTTACAGGTTGTTGGATACACACCCTGACTAAGACATTCCTAAAGTACCTTTTACCCTCCTAAAGCCATGAGTGTTTGCCACATAGATGACGGCATTTCCTCCACATCAGGACAGTGACCACAGAGAGTTCACTTTGAATCTGTGAGATTATTCATCTTGAATTGGGAAACTCTTTTGGGAAAGTTTATCTTTGGTCTACTTTTCAAAGAGAGAAGCCAAAAAGCCATGAGTTCTAACCAAAGTAAATAAATATTGCCCATCACCCTTCTTTCCCGTCTTTCAGAGCTTTTGACTGTACACACAGATAGCGCCTTAAAATGTCCTCTATTACTCAGAAGTAATGTTCTTAGTGTACATGTAGTGCGGGCCCCTGAGCTTTTATGTCCATATTTATGTGTGTGTCTCCATGTGTGTACCATGGTCTCTGGGGACGGCCAGCAGCAATAGTCAAAATAAGGGTCTAACGTGAATTCCCACTGCGCATGTTCCCAGTGAATAATTACCCATGTTTCCTTGCTAATGAGAAAACCTGGCTTGTAACAGGGCTCCCTTCTGTCACGGATATTTCTCATTTGTTAAGGTAGAAGACATATCAATCATTTCTTTTTGAAGCTGAGCACTCTCTCTCTGTGCCATTTACAAGGACATCCAAAACTCTGCTGTGTATTCCATGCCTCCAACAAAGCCAAACAATAACTTCCAAATCCCAGTTCCTGCACTGGTGAGAAGTTAGTAGTGTTTAATGCAGGGGGTATGTGGAGGGGTGGGCACGTCTCTTTCCTGCATTCTTTTCAGCTCTATAAGTGCCAGTTTTTCCCATCCTTCAAGGCCAGTGCCTTCCAGAGGAAACTGATGGTCAGAAGGACTGACAGTCATTCTGCAGGCCTCAGCTCTTAACCAGGGTTATGAGATAGCAGAGGGGAAGCAGTGTTTGGGAAAGCTGCCTAGTTAACGAGAGTTCTGGCACCAGAAACCCTCCTTTTAGTAACCCTTAACCAGAGAAAGAAAACACTGAGTTTTGACTTCATTCAAGGCCCACTGTGGCTCTCAGCTGAGCCAAGGCCAGGTGATGTTTTGCTCTTTCTATTTCATCATCATCGTCATCACCACCCCTTTCCTCCCCCAACACACTGTGCAGTGAACGATGCTTAGAAAGATATATATATATATATATATATATATATATATATATATATATATATATATATATATATCCTTATTTCTGATTATTTTCAAGTGTAGGCACACCCATGTCTCCTCCTCATAATGTCTGTAACATCCCTGTGCATGATAAGAAGCAGGGAAGAATCTGAAGTGTATTTGGGTCTAGGAAGCATGTGTCAAAGTCCAAGGGCATCCATATTGTTTGCTCTGCATATGTCAGAGTCAGCAGGCTCCATCGAGCCCAGGAATTCCATCCAGCTGACACTCCAGCTTCTAGAAAATGAGCATTTAACTGACTTTTGTTAGCTCCATGTCCTGCTTTTACATTGGTTCTTAGAACTATAGCAGCCTGTCTCATGGAGACAGCCCAGGTTTGACAGGGGAAGGAAACACTGTGATGGAAAAGTGGGTTGTCCTGGTGGCCCTAGCTTCCAGCTTCCTTGGAGGCTGTATATTCAGGAGATGGTAGGTACCTTAAGGCAGTGTGATGAGGCTGCCTCTTAGGAACTGAGCTCACACTGATCACTATCTGGTAGATTTTTATTGTTGCTGTTGATTTAATGGGCTGAAAACCACCAGAAGCTTTGGCAAACCCTTGGATTGTAGGCTCCTTTGTAGGTCAAATCAAGCCAACTCGAGATTCATTGGCTGACTGTCACTTGAGTGAGCCACATATCCGGAGTTCATTTGTTTTGAGTTCTGAGCCTTAATGAGGAGAAGTAAGGTTTCAGAGCACACATTCCTGCCTCCCCTTCTCCAGATTAAAAAAACTAAAAAAAAAAAAAAAAAAAAAAAAAAAAAAAAAAAAAAAAAAAAAAAAAAAAAAAAAAAAAACAGAAAAAAAAATGTAGCTTAGGTTGTTCTATCAACCACACAGAGTAAAGACAAGACCTAGGCTTCAGGAGCTCATGGGGAGGAAAGTTTTGGAAGTGGGAATGTACAATCTGGAGGAGGAAGAGGAGGAGGAGGAGAAAACAGAGCTTTGGGAAATTTCACTTCTTTCACTGCAATCTGAAGGAAAGGAAAGCTGTGGCAGGTTGGGACATGCTGTGTAAAAATATTAAAGACGTGGCATTATTACTTCATGAGCTGGCTCCAGGCCTGTCAGCATTTTCATTATAATCCTGTGTTTTTCACGGAGTTAAAACGTTACTATAAAAATGATGTGTGTTGGGATGAAACTTGGCACTCGGTATAGTCAGTCTGGAAGTCCTTTCCTTAATTTAATTTTACAAAACTGGAAAACACTTGCTCGGTACTTTAAAATTTATAGAGGCCTCGCTGGTCTGCCAGTGGTCTGAACTGGTATGGGGGCCCAGGCTCAGGCCATGGGGTGACCAACCAAAGCAGGCAAGCTGCTCCATGGCTGCTTCTGGTCCCTGCTTTTTTTCAGCTTGGGTCCCTCTGGGCAACAAGTATGGTCTCTAAAATAGCAGAGCGAGTAGGAACTGGCACCAGGCAGTGGGCTGGGAGAAATGATTAATTTATATTGGAAAACCCCAGTTCCTGACTCCCCATTTGTCAGCTGGACCCCAGAAGGCCATGGAAGAAGACAAGCAACTTTAATTTTTACTCAAGATTTCTGGGACCTCCCAATAAGCTGGTCAAATAACCAGCCTAAGACTATTCCCATGCACATTTGCCCAAAGAAAACGAACTTTAAAACATTCCTGGAAAAATGGAACTACACAAGGCCGTTTTCCATTCCCCAGAATGTCGTTCTACCCCTAAGGGCAAGCTTTAGGTTTCCATTGGCAGGGGGTGTACGAATGTCTCCCATACTCTTGGGCATCTGGAGGAAGAACTTGATAGATTTCTCAGCATGAAAAGTAGCTCTGTCCAGATGTATGACTTGACTGGGGCCTTGCCTTCTCTATGACAGTTTAGGTCCTGCTGGTCGACTGTCCTTATATATACCCTAGGATCTGGATATTACAGGTTAAAGAAGGTGAGATGCCAATGTTGGAGACGCAGGCAGGCTCAGTCTTGACTATGAGAAGAGGAGTTCATTGTTTAAGGTAGAGCTTGGTGGTGATGAACATCATAGCAATTCAGGGCTGCCTAGACCTCACTTCAGAAGGGGGAGTTGGGAGGGTATAGGGGAACGCAAGGTCAAGAAAATCAGCTCAATTTTTAAAATTCACAATAAAAATTGTTTGGGATTTAACTTATCACAAGTGGATAATACACAGAATTCCCCTGGGTCCCTCTCTGCCAGTAGGCTCTTGGCATAAAGCTCACCTCTTAAAATCACATCAGCATTTTTTAAAAAGTTTCAACTTTCTGGGTTTATAAATCCCTGGTTGACTTTACCTTCAGGCTGCTGGCAGGTGCTACCCAACCTGCAGGATAGAAGGGCGGGCGGGATGGCTCCAGGGAGGCCTGGCTGCCAGCTGTGTGAGGCCCAGGGAGGAGTCTCAGTCCACTGACCAGATGCCTGTCCATGAGTCCCCAGCTGTGGATCACATGGGGTCACCCCACTCAAGTCAGAGAGCTCTTCCATCTACAGTTATTCCCAAGTCACCCTCCGTAAGGAAGGAGGCTGGGGTTTCGCGTAAGACTGGAAAGGAATCGTTTCTTCAGGACCTTGGGAATATCACTGGAGTGCAACTGTCCTGACGTGCAAACAGCAGCGCCTGGGTAAAAGCTATTGACCCTAGGCAGCAGGCATACCTCTCCTGATCAAAGTAGCTGTGCACACACACACACTCTAGCCAAGGGGGAGGCAAGCTAGAAACTAGCCAGGTTAGGCTATGGGGAGTAAGCGCAAGCCTGCAGCTTCCCAGAGCTGACATGCCTTCATGAACTGAGGTTAGGTTTGGCTCTGTGTACCGGTGAGAACCTTGCAAAAGAAAGAAAGAAAGAAAGAAAAAGCCCATATGTGCATGCACACACAAAAGGAACCTTCGCTTAGAGCCCTGTATACACCCCATTTCGATTCATTTCTATTGAACCAAAGCCACAGAACAGCAGCGGAGATGAAGAATGGCTAATATTCATAGCAGGTATCCTGAGAGGCTGCACTGGGGTTCACTGGCAGGGCACAGGAAGGAGCAACTGCTGAGGAGGAATTCCAGAGTGCGGCAGAGGGGCGGGGCCGCTGGGGCAACGGGAAGACCTTCGCTGAATTTATTATTTGCACATGAGCCTCCTGGGTCCTGAGGCTCCAGGACCTTCTCAACAAAGTAAAGATAATAATAAACAATGTGAATGAAGAGAATAAAGATGAGAGTTAAACAGGCAAGCTGGAGGAGGGATGAGAGCCACAGGAAGGTTCAGGAAGAATGAAGATAGAGGTCTGTTGCAACTGTGTAGAAGGAGCTGCTGGCTGACTGCGGCTGGATAGTAACACATCTGGCAGGTGATGTCTGGTCTCTGGCAGGCAAGCTTGTGTGTGGGTTCTCAGGGACCCATAAGTAGAGATATCCTAAGGTCCAAAACCCACAGCTCATATTGGGAAGTCCATGGCAGCCACTGGATAGGCATGTGAAGAGCTGATGGTGGCTGTTCAGCTGCATAGATGGTTGGTTGCTGTCTACATTTCTAGTGCCGCTTTGGCTTCTGAGCCACTTTAGGTATGCTCTTGGACCTCCCATGGATCTACATAATCCATAGATTCCCTTGGGGGCATTTAGTGGGCTTCCTGCAGGCATAAGGACATATAGCATACATAGTTCAGATCCTCTGGGCAAATTCAGATTTTTAAAAGGACCACTTTTTAGAGGCCTTAGAATCAATGCTACCTTCTCAGGAAATATGGGATTTGGGGCAATCTAGGCCTGGGAGTGACAAAACACATACTGTCTAGATGGAAACAGGTAACTTTTGGGTTAAATTTTCTTCCTTCTGGAGTCTTTGTTCTCTGGAGCATTCTCATCATGAGGCTGAGGTCTGGAGTGGGGAATATATTTAAAAAGGGTTGTGTGCCTGGTCTCTCTGTAAACGATGGAGGTGTCAGTTCCAAATTCTGGCGGTGAGACAGCAGCTAGTATTCCTCTGGAGCCTGTGAAGCCAGTTCCCTTATCACTGGCAGGAGCTGGGAATGGCTATTGCGGTGATTATTGGCACACCAAAGTGCATGTTGTCCTCTAAGTTCCCTTAACTACCACAAGCATCTAGTTCTTCCCACCTCCTTCTCTCCTGGAAAACCTCTCCAGCTCAGGAGCTTCCTGCCCCTAAGCGCCTCATTTCTCCTCATGACCCTGCTATTTCAGCTATCCTTTCTCCCTCGCTCCTACTTCTCTTGTCTTCCTCTCTTGGGTCCTCTTTCAGTCTTCATCTCTTGTTACTGTCCCATCCCCCTATCTCTTCTCCTGGCCACGCCCAGTCTGTCTGGCCATGTCTAATCTACTACATTCTCTTTCTGCTCTGGACTCTCCCAGATGTCTCTGGCTGGACTCTTTCTTATATCTACAATAAAAATATTCTCCTTAACCATACCTTGGAGTGGTCATGACATCAGTTTATACAGGAGGGGAGACTGAATGTTCCCACAGAGCTTCCCAAAGATCTTTAAATATGCTAGACATGGAAACCTAAATGTTTAGGATTAGACAGAACAGGGGTCCTCAGTTTGGATTTCTATATTCTACTTTTAATATATGTATATATGTATATATAGATTTATAATTTTCTTAACATTTTACTATTAAATCACTCTAATGACCAAATATGGGAAATCCTAGATAATGTATACAGGAAAACCACCTTCCCCTATCATTAAGAGAGTTCCCCTCCCCAAATGTATTTTTGGGTTATGATCGTGGGGAAAGGGCAAGGTTGTGAAATGACAAGTGTTTACAATAAGATGTTTATATATTGCAATCTGACTGCCAAAAACCGTGATTAAAGACTGAGGAGTAGATTAGTGTCACAGCTGCTGGTACAAAAGCCAAGAGCAGAAGGGGCTTTTATCAGTAAAGGGTAGATAGTGAATATTTAGACCGAGCCATATGATCTCTGGCATTGCTTTCACTGTAGCTTGAAAGCAACCATAGACAACATTTAAATGAGTCAGCAGGGCTGCACCCAAGTACAGCTTTATTTCTAAAGAGGCGGCAGCCTAGAAGCTGAAGTCTAGGACATGAGATCATCAGGGTTTCTATATGCTGAGAACAAATGGTCCAGTAAAACCACTAAATGCCTGTGCAGAACATATTCTTACCTCCAAAGAAAACAGCCATTTTTACCAGAGAAAGAATTCGATACCTCTTTTCCTAGTTAAAAGTTTCATTTTGCTGCTTTAAAAAAATACCAGCGAAAGTTCTTTATGGATTAAAACTTCAAAAAATATAGCAATCAAGAAACCCCTCGACTCCCACTACTCAGAAATAGACACCTCTGTATACTGCCCCTTCAAACCCCTTAGAATCTTCCCTTTAATACATAAGAGAGACATCTACCCCATCCCTCAGAACTGTTGCCAAAGAGTCTACCTGTTAGCATACCTACATTTTTTATTTATGGTATTTGTACAGATAATTATGTAATCTCCAGTTTATCATGAACACAAACTGTGCTAAGGGTAATTTCTTAGCAGTTTTGTCCATATGTACTGATGGTTCTTACATCATCACACTGAAGGAACACTGCTGGGTTAACGAGCATCACTTAAGAATATTGATATGCATTGACAACTTATCACCCAGAAATGCCATGCTAATGTATATTTTGGGCAACAAAACATGGTAGTTGGTATGTTAGTCTAATCCATTCTTGAATACTAGTCAGTAGACAAAACAATGGCTTCCATCTTTGGAAGTTCATATCCCAGTCCTGGCAATCTATCAACATGCTACTTTATGCAGTAATTGTACTTTATAGATATGATTAGGAAATGATCTCAACTGGAGGGATTATTCTAGAATATCATGCAATCAAAGGGGTACTTAAAAGAAGGGAAACAGAGGTAATGTTAGAGAATTTATGGTGTTCTTTATCGTCTTTAAAGATTGAACAACTGTCACAGCCAAAGGACAGAGGTAGCTTCTAGATGCTGGCAAAGGCAGGGGGATAGATGTCCCTTTAGAGCTTCTGGATCAACCTTAATTTCAGCCTATTTATATCTATTTTGAAATTCTGACCTCCAAAACTAAATCTACATTTGCATTGTTACATCATGGAGCCTGTTGTATTTTGTTATGGCATCAATTGTCAATTAATATAAAATTTGTGTTTTTCATCTTCATAAATTTCCTACCTGATAATACTTCCCTTTTATTTGCTTTATTTTGATTTCAGGAAGATTGGGTCTTCTGTTAACCCTTTCTGCAAGTCAGTAAGTAAGTGCTGATGGATCACAGATCTCTTAGAGATTCTGAAGAAATCTGTGCTTTTATGAGAAAGAAAATGTATTTACATGTGCTCTTGAGACTTCAAAACTGCCTCAAGTTCCTGGTCCTAGGGTAAGAATCCCCATGAAGACAGCAGCAGTAGAAAGGACACCACCATAATATTCTCTTACTTAGAGTTAGAAGTATACGATGCAGGAGTACCAGTTAGATGCTGCCTGACCAGGGGTTACAGAGGCTTCGCATCACCAACACCTACTCTCCTTGCTCTCTGCCTTTTTACTTTCTAGCTCCCGAGTCTGGAGTCAATCTCTTTCCTGTCTTGCACCAGAAATTTCTTGCTTTTTTTTTTTTTTTTTTTTTTTTTTTTTTTTTTTTTTTTTTTTTTTTTTTTTTGAGACAGGGTTTCTCTGTATAGCCCTGGCTGTCCTGGAACTCACACTGTAGACCAGGCTGGCCTTGAACTCAGAAATCCACCTGCCTCTGCCTCCCAAGTGCTGGGATCAAAGGCGTGCACCACTACTGCCCAATGCACCACAAGTTTCTTAACTTTTCCCCTTTCCTTCGTAAACAACTCAATCCAAAACTCAGTATACGAGGCTAACTGGAGTTAAGTTCAGAGAGGAGGGGAGGTCATGGTAGTTGAGGATGGGGTGCTGAATCTGAGCAGTGAAGACTGAAGTCACACAAAGGATGTTGCTGTGGTTTAACCACATGTTGGAACATGTGGTGTTTGGGGGTGAAGCCTAGTGGGTGTTTGGATCAGAAGAACAGAATCCTCATAAATGCATTGGTGTTTTCTCACAGGAGCAACTTAGTTAGAAGTAAGAGTCTGGCATCTTTTCTGCACATTTGCTCATCCTTCTGTTTCCCACCAGGAGTTGAAGCAGAGAGACATGATGATCAAGAGCTAAGAAGATGCATATGCTGTGCTTAAAATCCTCATGGTAGTGGTATGGTGGATGGTGAGAAGATGCAAATGGGACAAGGATGGTGTCTGTGTGAGGACAAATATGAGAGGACAAGTGTGAGAGGAGATTGCCTATGGAGATAGGGTTTGATTAAATTAGTAAACATGTTAAGAAGAGTAGAGGCCATAGACATACAAATACAGAAAGAGAAAATAAAGATTAAATGCTATAGTGTTGTGTCAGAATTGGAGATACAAGGGAGAACTCATGGTTTAATGTATAAACATAGAAATTGTGTAGAATGTGTGTATGCAGAATATTTGCTACCACTTTAAAGTACCTCCCTACAAATGTGTATATGCATGCTTATGTACACGGCCAACAGTGACACCCAGTAGCCACTCCCAGAACTATTCTCTAGGTCAGAAGCAGAGCAAGTTTGGAATGAGATTAGACCTCTTCCTAGGCTAGGATATAATGAAGTTCTCAGAGAATGACTCAGCACTGTCAAAAAGATAGAGGAGCCATTTTAGAGCCTCACTGGCTGCATCTTGGAATTTCTTTTGAGTCAAAATAAAAAGGACAGCAAAAGTGGTAGCAATCCATCCATGAGTTATACAAATATAAATGACTTTTAAGTCCATCCTAGAACAGAATATTTGCTACCACTTTAAAGTACCTCCCTATAAATAGCACTAGTGACACAAGAAACTGAATAACTTTACAAAGGAAAACCCAGCAGACATTTTATCAAGTGACTGGGATTCACATCAGCTGTGAGGGCATCCCTGCTGTCATAATCACATGACTGGGTGCAAGGAAATAAACCCAGCAACCGGGCACTTGTTTTGTTCCTGCCAAACATTCACAGCCTGAATCTAATCATGAGGTGACATCGTGACATCAGACACATCTGAATTGAAAGATAGACTATACAACACTAAGCCTATGCCCCGTAGAAGTCAAGGAAGTCCACCTAATTAAGAGCCAGCAGTTAAATGCAACGTGCGATCCAGGATTGAATGCTTTTACTAACTAGAAGGATGCTACCGGCACAACTAGCAAACCTCAGAGGAATATGTGCTGGGCAATGGGGTCAGAACCTTACTCTCAAATGAACCAGGTAGGAAAATTAGTATTCTCCTGTGAGTATTTGTATAAAATTGAGACTGTTTCACAACAAAAGCACATTAAAGAAAAATATTTTATATAAAACCAATTCATAAGAACATGTGGAAGGGGAGCATATAAAGTCAGCTGTCTCTGCCCAGATCTTTGATCTTGGGTGTGAGTACTGGCTACTGCAGAACATAGATACTGAACAACAGAGCTGCTGACATCTCAATAGTAGGCTATGGGCTTAGTGCTCCTGGGGCTCACCTGCATGTATGAGTTCTCAATAAGGTTCCTTTCTCTCTCTACCTAGGGTTTGCTCTGAAGTCAGGTGTCTCTCCCGTCTCTCAGGTCTTACAGACAGTTCAGTGCCTGGGAGAGAATGCCTATATCTTACTCAGACGCCGATGACTTCATTCCCAACTTTAACAGGTCTTTTGTAAAGTTGAACAAGACTAGTTTCTTGTCTGATGGCTCTGTTCATCACAAAATTAAGAGTTCTTTGGAGCAAAGCGCAATGGCCAAATTGTCATTGTTGGACTGAACTGTTCTATTCTCTAGGTCTAGAACAGAGAGAGTTCATGATGAGCCTTGGAAAATTTTCTTGTTGCCAGGAAGTAATGATGCTCTGAAGGTATGGGTGTGACAGGGATCTATGAATTACTGGCTGCATCTGGGATTATCTTTTTTTTTTAAACATCAAAATAAAGGAGCAAAGGCAGCTCTCTGGATGGCAGGAGTTCATGGATTATGGAAATATAGACAAATTTTATGACCATCCCAAAATGGAACACTTACCCCTTGGGTAACTGTCTGGGAGGACAGTTTCTGGACCCCTTTGGGTGTTGAAGGCAGGAAATGTCTAAGCCTCTGCGTAAAATGGCACAGTATCAACATGTAACATTCGCACGTCCTTCTGTGTGCTTCCAGTCATATCTAGTTATGCAAATACTATGTAAATAGTTGCTACACCGTGTTATTTAGGGAGTAACAATACATAGAGACTGTGTGTGAGTAAAGACAGGTTTCTTTTTCCTGACTACTTTTGATCTGTACCTGGTTGAATCATTGAATATGGAACATATAAATACAGAGATCAAAACATATCATTTTTATAATCAAATCTAGTTTTGTATGGAGCACAGTTAGGTTCTAAAAGTAAAGGGTTCTGCAATGGTTTCTTAGTAAAAGCTTTGATTACCCAGCTTTCCACTCACCTTCTTTTGTATCATTTTTACCCTTTGCAGTTGTACTGTCATTGGGAAGCTTTTAGTGTCCTTAGCAGAAGCACTTCACTATGACCTTGTGATACCTGGAATCTCCATTGTATCACTGTGAATTAACTGTTGGGGGATTTGAGAGGCCAGGAAGGTTTCTTATGGTTGGGAGCAAGATTATAGGGCAGGAATTAAGAGGATGTGCAGTATTTGTTGTGCATATAGGAGCGCCACGGCCACCTTCTGCTTTGCCCAAATCCCTTTACTGGGCTCAGGAAGCTGGCAGGACAACAGACACACAGGCTTATGCTGATTTATCTGTCTTGATACCACTTCAAAGAGTCACACACTGCACACAACAGTTCCTGCCAGGGTCCAGAAAAGGCCTTGAATGAATTTTTGGTTCTATCTCCTTGGAAACAAAATGTACAGGGAACTCATTATTTCTGAGCTGCCCAGCCAAGAGAGAAGTAAGGAATTCCATAATTACAGTGGATTTTCACATTAAAAATTCTTGGTAGAACAGTGACCTTGGGGTTGAACTTGTCGTTCACATACCATCCAGAGATAAGGAGTTAGAAGTGGAGGTGAAAGAATTTGAACCACCAGGGAGATGTGGATGTATTACAAGGTCCCATTTCACAGGTGATAGTTCAGCATCTGTAATCATCATCTGATCCCCTTTGGCCCAACATATCTCCTAGGGTTTGTTCTGATAGGCTAGCACAGGTAAGGAGTAGCCATAGTAGTCAGCAGACCACCTTTTTAGATTGCAACCTACAACCCTTGCATGGTTATGTCCTGGCAAAATGTCCTTTCTACCTTCTACAATTAAAACATGAAAGCAGCTATACAGAAACAAAGCTGAACTACACTGCTGTATTCTGTGCTGTGATCTTAACGATGCCAAAATGTTATTCTGGCTTAAGCCCTTTGCCTCCTTTCTAGGCACGCAGGGGAGAGGCATTCAAAGCTGGCCTCTGTATTTGGGCTCCACAGAGTTGGACATGCAAATCATACACGTTGGTGAGGGCCGAGATGGCATAACCTTCTTGGTACACAGATATGTGCGAAAGACATCTGTGCAATCGAACCAGATTTCCAGGTTTTAGTCATTTGATTTTGCATATTCCACACGCATGCCTGGTTTGAAATTTTACCAGTAGCAGAGGAGATAGAAGTTCTTCCTTATGCCTTTCTCTCAATTGCCTGGTTACTTAGAGTCAGTCTTGCCAGTTTTGCATGTATCTATAAAGTACTTTTCTTGAAATAAAAATAGTAAAATTAAACTACAACTTCAGCCCTTTTCTATATTACATTTTAAACTCCAGGGACCTTATGATTTGAGGAGGCTCTCAGGATTATAGGTCCAGTGATGGGCAGAAGAGGAAGGTAGGAGCATATGTGTAGTGAGATAATTTCCAAACATTTACCCAGAAGATGTAAAGGAGTGTAGCTAAGATGGAAGCTGGGTAGCACTTCTGCTGTATAAAAGACAGAAACTAATTATGTAAGAGACGAAACTCATCCTACTTCTATAATAGTAGCCAAATCCACTCCTCCAAACTCTAACTAAACACAGGAAACCCTGTTTCTAACGTGGAAACCCTGTTATCTCCCCAGGTAGATAAGATGGACTTCACTGGGGATCAGACTCTGCTGAGTCATGCTGCCACAGACATCAATTATTTGCACACACACAAAAAGGAATCAAGGCGCTGGACTCCAGAGACCCAGGGTGGAACTTGAAACAGGAACGCGTTCCTTGCTTTGTTTGCATCTTCATGGCTCTCCAGGATGTGTGTGTGCTTCTGATTCCCACCTGTGCTTTCTTGGCCCATCTAGTCCTATAGAACCTTCATGATACTGTATAGTTCTTATTTCTTCACAAAGTCTTCTCAGGTGCCATTCTCTAGGGCAGACTGCATCCTATTTCTCTTGTAGAGAAAGCACTCTTTGTACTCCAGTGTGAAGCAAGGACTAAACGGAACTGTTCTTAGCCAGGAGAGCTTTGTAAGTGATTCTGGAATCTCTCCTGAGTTTGACCTTTTTCTTGAGGTTCTAGGATCCCTACTTTGCGATCATTCTTTTTTCTTAAGTAAAAGGTAGCTACTAAACTGGCTTAACGCTTACAAAAATGTATCTATTCTGTCTTATCTCGTTTGGTTCTCAGACCAATTCTGAGATGGAGGAAATTGCCCCCTTTCACTAGTAGGAAAGGAAGACTCAGAAAGGCTATGTGACTCCACCAGAGAACCATCCCAAAGCTCATGTTTGCTTTACCCTTTTGGCTCAGTAGTGGCCTGGACTGCTTGCTTAATTTATCTGAGATGAGCAGGAACTCTTAAAGAGAACTTGACTAAAAAGTAAGTGAATCTAACAAGAGTTAAAGAACTAAGGAAGTGGAGAATGTGTAAGTTAATGAAAAACCAGGCTGACTGAGGCCTGAATCAATCTACCATCTTCTTTATCCTGGCTGCTAGGACTTGGCCACCAAGTCGACTCAACTTTCTTCACTCTGCTGCTCCAAGAAGGGAAGGTCTAGGGCAAATAGGAACCTACAGGAACTGCACACACACCAAACGCAGACAGCACTCTAATGCTTTAAATACTATATTTACCCCTTTCAAGAACTCCAAAAAGTTATGCAGCCATCCATCTTCATTTTACAGGCTAAGGCAGGAGAACTTGAATCATTTCCCCAAGGTTATTCAGCTATCAGTAGGCAGCATACTCAAGCCTGCTAGTTCTAGAGCCTACTCTGATCACTGTGCCATGCTTTGAAATACAGGGGAAGGGCCCCGTTAGGCAGCATGGCCATTAGAGGATGGGAGAGAAAAGGTCTTTCATGAGAGGACGGAGCCTTGCAGCCTTGCACTCTCGAGAGTGGCTGCTTCACTTTCATGTCTCTTTCTTCTATTACACTGCTCTCTTCTTATCACATGTAGGCTGATCTTTTTACCCAAGAAGTCCCTTCATGTCGAGGGCACTCATAGGCCAGCACCTCTGTGCTCCTACCCAGAAGGTACCACACCTGGACCCTCTAATAAGGCACCCATCTTCTGAGTTACTTCTTAACACTTGTCATAGCAGCCAGCAACCATCCTTAAATCCAAGGAGGATCTTAGTGTAGGCCACAGAGAAGAAGAGAATAGACTTAAGAGTTTATAACAACAGAGGCAAAAATGAACACATGTTAGCTTTTACTTTTGTACTGAGCACTAAGCTAGACACACTACACAGAGCTTCTCACTTAAGTCTCACAAGCCCAAGTCTGTCGGCTGGGTTATATATCAGTGAGGAGCTAGATGCTGTGCGTTTGGAAATGGCTCTTCCCACTGAGGCACCTTTTCCTCTATAAAGCTGGCTGAGAACTGAGGCAGGAGGGTCTGTCTCTCCTTTCACAGATCCTAACAAACCCTGGGACACAATCCTGCCCTTTTTCTTCTGTAGTTTGCCTTTGGGCTTTGCAGCTGTTGTAAACCTGCCAGTCTAGCACCACACAAACACAGAGGGGCACAGAACATGAGGGGGTGTTTTCAGGAGCCATTTCATGGTGAGGAAGGATTTATTAGGGCAAGTGTAGAGTTCCTCATTTTCCCACTGGTAGCCTTTCAATACCTGTCTATTTTGGGGACACCAGACTCATTCACATCATTCCTATTGGGTATGCTAGGAAGGGCTGTGGCCTGGGAATTCTGTCTTGGTGCCAAGAAAGGGCAGGAGCAAGCGTGAGTGAGTTTTCTCAAGGTCTCCATTTCCTGATTATCTAGAATCTTAAAATAAGTCCATGCCTGGTTATTTGCTATGGCCTGGAACAGCGGCAAGTGGGGAAGATTTACTGCCTTGCTCTCTCTGCCCAGCTATTTCAAATGTCACTTATGCTTTGGTGTCTTTTATATTTATGGATGTGTACTCCAGTCTGAAGAACTGCTGTACTTCTTCTCATGGCTTCCCCATAAACACCCTTTGAAATACTGATTTCGTTTTACACAGTCTGTACTGCTGAGCTTCATCTAGTCCCTACTGGGCTCTGTTATCCACTTCACATTTTACCTTAAAAAAAAAAAAAAGAGAGAGAGAGAGAGAGAGACCAAACGTGGGCTGTGAACAACCACAAAATACTGGTCTTTTTTCTTCGTGGCAAAGCATATTCTCCTTGTGGTCAACACTTCAGGAAACAAAACATGATTTCCTTGTGGCATGAAATCTCAGCTTCTCAGTATAAATGAGGAAACAGATGCCAACTGTTCTTTGAAGAGGGTCAGGGTAAATGTCTTTTTGCATTGGCTTTCCTCATCAAGGATGCTGGTCCTGCCCTTCAGGTTGCCTTGCCCTTCCTCTGCATCACTTTCCCTGACACCTCTGGGGTGGGCCTCCATTGTAAATTAATTTTTACCTAACCTTTGGCCTTCAGGTTTTGTTCTCACAGTTATCTTCGGAGAGGAAGTAGTGATGACCTTAGACTTCCAAAGAAATACGATGAGACTGGTTTTCCTAACAGATGTGGCCTAGGACACCATTGATGTCATAGTGTGCATTTCCTCAGAACTGATGGGAGGAAGTAACTGATGTAGCCTATACCAGGGGAATCAGGAAGTGCGCTTCTAAGGGTGAGGGTGGAGGTGTGGGGCCGATGAAAAAGCTGTAATTAAAATAGAAATTGGAGATGGAGTGACTCAAGAGGACTAAGGCCCTGCTACCAACCTCTGTTTTTAATCTGCTGGAAAATGGAGCTCCCTTTCTCCCTAGGATCTGGAAGCAAGCTGAGAGAGATGATAGAGGCATGAAATGTCTCTAGTAATACTAAGTGTCCCATCAGTGACTTAGAGAAGGTTGTCCATAGCTTTGACTCTTGCTTTAGGAAATACAGTTTTACTATTATGGGACACAACCATATTTCTTAGTATACTTGCTGCATAAGACAGCAAAAATTGCTCTATAGAGTAGGTGAAACAGGGGCAGGTACAACACATAGTATTGAAAACAGTTCCTATTTATCTCCTTACGGAAGAAGGTTGTTCAGCCCTGGTGTAGAGCAGGTACTTAGGGGATCAGTGAAGAGTGATTACTCCAGGCTGAGACAAAGACCTCTAGGATTTAGTTTGAGGTCAAGAGAGGGTCTTTAGGGAAAAGAAGTCACAGAAAGCTCAAGACAATGGCAAAGACCAAGGAGAATTGGACAGAAATGGAGTTACTGTATAAGACAAGACCGGGAGTAGGGTGGGGAGAGGGATACATGCAGCATTGGGCTTGTACACCAAAGAAGCTGTGTGCTAAGTTAGACAATTCTAAATGATGATGTATCCCATTTTTCTACTCTAAACATGTAGTAAGGAATAAGGAGGTGACTTTGGAAATCCACTCGACCCTGAGAATAATTTCTTTAAAAGTACTGATGCTTAGCTCCGCCCCCAGAGATTCTAGCTTAATTGGTCTTTGTTGAAATAGTTTTAAATTTCCCAGGTGGTTTGATTATCCATTCGGGCCCCCTCTTACTAGAGGGAGGAAATGGTTAGGCACGTGCCTGCTGAAGCTTAGGGCCAGGTAGGCTAGCAGGTGCCCAACACATGTGAGTCAAATTAAATCAGCAATATTGGCTTGTACCAGAGCCAGCTTGATAAGCCTCTGGTTTACTAGAGTTAGCTATACAGAATGCAGTTGGCCACATGGCTTCTAATAAAAGAAATCACTTCTGCCTGCCTTTGCCTAGTCCTGGAAAAGCTCATGATGCTCAGTGCAATATTGAGTCAGTTTATACATTGGATATTTAAACATTTTTCTCTGTTGTTTTAATGTGACCATTTACAAGGCCTTACAAAATCTGCCCTCTGCCTTCTTGCCTATCTGCTTGGCTCCCCAGCCCCCATTTCTTCTCACTGTGACTCCACTCCAGTCACTATGGACTCTTTGTTGCTCTTGGAGCACACGAGTCACATCCTCCTGTGCTGGGGATACACTTAGCATTTCTTCCAGCAGACATGAGCCATGTTCAGTAGCTTACTGCCCATCAGTGCTCACAGATCACAGTTTTGAGAGCTCCTGTGGTTGTAGAAGCAAGCTCCTTCCCACATTCTGAACTGTTCCCTGATGTACCTTTCTGCTTTTAGGTGTTTATACACTAACACTGTGAACTCCGTCTGTAGACTCCAGCTCTGGGTTTTGTATGTTCCATGCATGGTGGGCTGGGATTGCCCAGCAGTGTGACATTCTTTATTGGAATGGCTCAGTTCTAGCTTAGTGCCAGAGAAGGAAATGTTCACCTTGTAGGAGGAGATTATGCATTGCCACTGCTCTAAACAGAGGTCTTGGGCCACTTGAGCTTCACAGTTGTCTGCAGAGAAATGAATGTCCAGAAACTGTGCAAGTGTGGACAGGTGGTTAGCATGGAAACACAACTGTGTGAGCACAGTCTACGGGCCTTGGCCCTGGTGCCTGCCTGATGGGCTCTGAGATGCAGAGAGGATGCTAGTGCTGCTGTGAGGCTGTAGTCTGAGCTAGGTGTGTGCTGGAGTCTTGCAGGGGAGAAGGGCCGGGAACACTGAGGATGGCCTCGTTATTGACTCTCCCTGCTCTCTGCAAAATCATTGGGCATGGGAAGATGGCTCCTGCGGGGATGGGACACATACCTCTAGCTGGGACTCCTGTAAGGTCTATGGAATTGAGCTTGTTCACGGACAAAGGAGAGAGTGTTCTAAGAGCAGCAGTTCTCAACTTGTGGGTTGCATTGCCAATGCATATATAGTTTTATGATTAAAATTGCTGTGGTCGGTTGCATTACATGACACAAAACTGTCCTCTACCTCACATGAAATAAATATTTTATATGGTTTTATTAGAAAATGACTCATCTATCTAGTTACTTAGTTTATAAATTTTGGATTATATTTATTGAAACATGACATACTGTGCTTTTAGCTTATACCTCAATCGTATTTTGTGCTGTTTGCCATTTTCATGCCTTGTACATAACTTGTATAGATTGGATGATATTCCCAATAAAATCTTTTGATGCCAAAAAACAAAACAAAACAAAAAACAAAAAACAACCCCCCCTTTTTGTGAATGACCCTTTGACAGGGGTCATCTAGAACCATTGGAAAACATAGATGTTTATATTATGATTCATAATAGTAGCAATATTACAGTTATGAAGTAGCAATGAAAATAATTTTATGATTGGGTCACCACAACATGAGGAATTGTTTTAAAGCATCTCATCATTGGAAGGTTGAGTGTGTGTGTGTGTGTGTGTGTGTAAGCCAGAGGATGGTATGTGGATGCATTTCTCAGAACCTATCTTATTTTCTGAGATAGAGTCTCAGTGAACCGGAGCTCACTAATCTGGCCACACTAGCTAGCCAGCAAGCCCTAACGATCCATGCCCCCCTACCCCCACAGACACATGCCAGCACACCTGGCTTTTTACATGGATGCTGGATATCCAAACTTAGGTCCTCATAGTGGCAGAGCATTACTTTACTGCCTTAGCCAACTTTACAGCCACACACAGCTATCTGCATATTTTGTTGCTGGGAAAAATCCAGGGCCTATAGAACAGGGTTTTCCTCTTCCCTAATTGGTAGGATGTTCTAAGCCTTTCAGGGTCTTAGATATTAGGAAGAATACCTAACTCAGTGATAGGGCACAATGACAGTGGAAAGAGTATGAGTTTGAAGCAGGATTTGTGATTTCCATTATAGACCTCAGTTTTGTAGTTAATAATGTGTTGCAAATGCTTTCTGCATAGGGCCAGATGAAGGATACCTTAGGTGCAATGGCCACAGGGCCTCAGTCATGAGTACTCACTCAACTCTGTTCTGTGGCATGGATGCTACTGAAGACAATTCACAGGCCAGTGAATGGATATAACTTATAACAATACAATTCTGTTTACAAAATGAATAGCTTTTGGAACTCTTCAATGAATCCCCATCAAATATGCTTAAGACTCTGGGTGTCAAGATACAATTCACAGGCCACATGAAGCGCAAGATAAGGAAGACCAATGTCCTTAGAAAGGGGAACACCCTCATAGAAGTAGGGGGATGGAGGAGGAATTGGGGGCTTCCAGGAGGGGGAAACTAGGAAAGGGGATAACATTTGAAATGTAAATAAGGAAAATATCCAGTAAAAAAAGGAAAAAAAGACTCTGGGTATCTATATTTCTTAAATATAAGAATAATGCATAACCGAACAAACATATGAAGTAGAACCATACCAAGGTCTCAGTTTTCCACTCTTCAGAGACATTGTTAAGGGAATGAAATGATGGCCACAGTACAAAATATCTGAAAATCATGTATCTAACAGTAGGCTTTTAAATTATATAAAGATTTTTGAAGATTCAATTCTAAGTGAAGAAACACCAGAGTTTAAAAGATTGATAAGACAACTGAACTGGTGTTTTGTCGAAGGAACTGGGGTGGTAATTAGGGAAAGCTGCTGGAACACTACTGGTTATCAAAAAAATGTCAATGTGAACCACACGGAGATCACTACACACCCAGCAGATTTCCTAAAACTAAGACAGCAAGGAGAGCAAGCTTTGCTGGTGACTTGGAGAATCTAGAATGTCACAAAGTGCTGATGTGGATATGAAGGAATGGAGCACTGTGAAAAGCAGTGTGACCATTTATTAAAGTCCTACCCACACACCTGCCATGTAATGCAGCCATGTCTCCCCTAGGCATTTATTGAGGAGAAATGAAAGCATATGTCCATCCAAAGACTAATGCATGAATTTTTATGCCAGCTGCATTTTTAATAACTAGAAGCTGAAGTGACCATTCTGTTTCTCAGTTGGTGAGTGACTAAGCAGACTGCAATACATCCATACATGGAATGCTAGGCAGTGAAAGGAGATGTGCTCTAATGACAAATGTGGTAACATAGATGAGGCTAAATGATGTTATAATGAAGAAGTCCTAGCTTACAAGAAGGGGTGAGCAGGACTGGTTGGGGGAAGGGTAAGGATGTGTGTGTGTGTGTGTGTGTGTGTGTGTGTGTGTGTGTGTGTATGTATGTATGTAACTTCTTAAAAAAGATTCACAAAAGAAGTCAAATCCCCAATGGCATTGTTCCCTTTATGTAATACTGTGCACAACCTGATTGCCTACTCTGATAGAGAGCGGGTCACTGGTTGGCTGAGGTGGCGGGGTGGGAGAGAGCAAGGCTTCAAGGAGTGATTGTGAAGGGGTGGAAGGAAAAGAGAAGATCAAGCCAGGGAGGCACACAATGAACAAAACCAAAGGTGTGGAAGGCAACCTTGGAAATGCTGTATGTTCAGTCTGTTGGCCATAGGAGCAATTTCCATGTTCGATTATGTGTGATCTGTTTCATGTCAACTACCAAATGGTTAAGCACATATAAATATGTGCCCTATAAATCAATAAAAAGGATAACTAGCTGTCATAAATGAAGAGATGATACGAATGAGCAAATCCTAAATGAAATTAGGAGACTGAAAAATTTATTAAATCGTAAAAGGAATAAAAATAAGAATGTACTTATAAATAATGCTTTTTTGTATCTTACGGCATTGTGCACTACAATTACAGTGGTAAATGTAAAACCTCTTGATTATAACTATGCAGATAACACTTTTGAGACGTGGGACCTCTCATTCAGTTCTCATGGATATATAAGAGGGATACAATTTAGCTGGAGGAAAATTAGATAACACATAGTAAGACTCCAAATAGTATGAAGATTTGACATAATAAATCTACCATTAAGAGTCAACCCCAAGTAAAAATGGGTCACATGAAGACATAGAAAAAAGTCATTGTGCTTATTGTGAAAAATAGTGAAAAGACTAAAGAGACCTTAAAATCCACCAGAGGATTGAGTAAGACACAGCATCTTCTGCCAAGGCAGCCATGAAAAGTGAAATTATAAAAGTTTTAGAGATATAGATGTCTGTTGGATATCACTAAGTGATAAAATCCTAAAAGCCAGTGTGCATAACATGGTTAACTCTAGGTAAAATATATGAAGGATTTACATTGATGCTTAAGGTATTTGTACTCATACCTCAGGGTTGAATCATTAGATATTTTCTCCTTTTCTTTTTTAAAATTTGATTTCTACTTGTTATACAATGAAGGTACACTGCTATGATCATTAAAAATTCAATTTAAGTTATTTAAGAAAACATTGTACTCAAAGTTATAAGAAGGTTTAGATACCCTGGGGATGTCTGCAATGCTTCTGTTCTGAAAAACCGAGTCTGTAGGTCACTGAGTTAGGGCTGGACCAAAGGTGGTAGTGCCACAGGACTCATCATTCCTTCTAGAGAAGCCAGTATATACACTCTTGAGCCTCCTGCAGAAAGGACAACTATCACCAAGTTCCAAAGAAGTGGTGCTTGTGTTGCTCAAGACAATGGATCAGGTAGGCTGGTACCCTCTCTCTGTACAGCAGAATTCAGTGGGCATTTCCTTCTGAGAGACTTAGTCCTAATATTCTATGTTACTCTTATGGAAAGTGAGACCTAAGGAGCCCACTCAAGTGCTAGTCCATCAGCTGCAGCTTAAAGAGGAATCAATGCCAATATGCCATATATCTAGTACAGCCATTTTTGGAAATAGATTCACTCATCCCCGGAATCTCAACACTCAAGTCTCAGCAAATAAGAGCTAGCTAAGACATGGCTTTTACGACTCCAATTCTCCCTTCTCTCCTTCCTTCAATGAAAGAGGAGAACCACAGCCCAGGAAAGACTGCTCCTGGGCCTCAGAACCATGTGGTACCACAGTGCATAATTAGAACAGGCAGTTTGCTCCAAACACCAAGAAATACTTGAGCTGGCTCAAGTATAACTACTTGCTGGCTCCATCAGGGCTGGCAAATAGCTTTCATGCAGGAAATCAAGTAGATCAGGTGTGGATATTAATGAGTTCTAACGTAGTACCTGTCCTGAGTGACAGAAGATACATATTTCTATCTTGGTCTAGAATGTTACCCTTAGAATGAGGTGTATTGAGCATTTCTTTTACCACATCATCCTCTTGTGGAGAAAAGCTAAGAGCTGGGCAGATGGCTCAGTGGTAAGTATGGCCACTTCTCTTGCAAAAGATCTGACTTTGATTCTCAGCACCCATGTCTGGTGAATTACAACTTCCTATACTTCCAATTCCTAAGGATCTAACTGCACTCATGTGCGCACGCACACACACACACACACACACAAAACCACACACATGCAATACAAAAGCTAAAAATCTCTAATTATTCATCTTAGCATCCTTTTACAGTGCGCCTGCTTTTTCTACAGTCCAGAATTCAAGATGTTCCTCAATTTGATGCTTTTTACTGTTTGAATTTCTTAGGAACTCAGTGCGAAACTGCCTTGCCAGCCTATTTCTTGTAACAGGGGGCCCAGCCAGAGGACCAGGGGTGGGAACTTGTCCAACTGGGAGCAAATAGGTGAACTAATCTGGATGAGCAGGAGAAGCTCAAGGTGGGCAGAGGGCATTAGAGTTGTTGAGGTGAACTCTGGCTGAGCCTTGCTAATCTTGATTCCAGTCTAGTTGCCCATCAACAGGCTAAAAGCAAAGGTGTATTACACAGTTATTTCTAGAAGGATCCCTGACAAACATTTGGCACAACTCATCTCAGGATCCATGGCATCGTTTTCTTTTCTTTTTCTAGTCCTGACTGTCCATTTCTCCTGCATTCTGCCGATTTGAATGCTACTCACATTTCTATAGTGTAATGGGGACTCTTGTCTGTGAAAACCCAGTCTTCAGAGACCTGATATTTGACACAATTTCCTAACCCTAATTTATCTCCATAGTTGCACACAGAGCTCCCTTAGGTCTACAGTGCTGGGGGCAGCGCTGAGTTTTGTCCTGGTGGTTACACCCAGGGACTTTATGAACACTGGCTCACTGTCTCCTTCAAATGGAGCAGTCTGGAATATTAAGGTGTCTTAACTGTTAGATTTAAATACCAGTCTAAGGTAACAAAGCATCATAAACCAGCAATGGAATGCAGCAGCAAGCACAATAAATCCTTATTGCCCATGGCTAAAATGAGACAAAAATATTATTTCAGAATAAGGGAGAAAGAAATTACAGCTATCACGGAAAGGTATGAGTCCACGAACCTTTCCTGCTTATGGAATGGTACCTGAGTGACCCAAAAGAGTCATTCCGCTTGAAGATTAGCAACTGCTATGGCCTTTGTTAGTTACTGGGCTCTAACTAACAGGATAATGAGGAGTCTAAAACAAAGATGTTTAAGATGTCCATACTTAATTTGGAGTAAGCTTATCATTAGTAAGCCAAGAAACTGAAATTTGAAGTTTGTGTGGCTCGTGATCAGTGGGATATGGAAAAACATAATGCCAAGCTTTTCATGCAATGGCAAACAGAAGAGGGTCACTTTTTTATTCGATGGATGTCTTACCTTTACCAAGACCAGAAGAGAGAAGACAGAAGTGTTCCCATCTCCTGTTAAGCTATAAGGGCTCTCCACCAATTTCATTTCAGATAATAATGGAAATTGTAATTGAAGGAAATCTTTGTGTTCTAACTGTAAACCCACTGAGTCTCTTGGCCACTTGGATAAGTAATTGCCAGTATGACTGGTAAAACTGGTGGGAGAAAGAGGAACTTTAAATTTTGAGCCAAGAGAACAAATAATTCTATCTATTGTTGTCACATTCAGGAGCATATAGGATGGAGAATTTCTCCATTTTCATGGTCTTACAAAAAGTCATTAAAAGGTTTGTTTTTTCTCTCTAACCCATGTAAGTTCTGGGCCCATGGCACAATCAAATGAAAGACATACAGATTTCCCATACATTCCCTGTTCTCTTACATGCACACTCTGTCTTTCCCATGATTCCAGAGTGAGGAGCTCAGAGGGAAGATGCAAGCAAAAGACTTTGCTATTCTGGATACCAGTTATGTAGGCAATAGGGAGGTTTTGCCCTGGGAACTCTATCTGGGTTGGCTATAGACTCTGTAGAGGGAGAGATGACCTAGACAGAATTTCTGGCCTCTGGACTGCAAACACTATAGCTTTGCCCTTAGAAGCTGATTCTAGCTATTTCAGAGTAAGAGAGATTAGAGGGCTCATGGTGAGGGGGAGACACAGAAAGGGTTTACTACCCGTTTCTCAGAGTTCAGTGAGTGCCCCTGAAGGAGAGGGTCTGGGCCACGGCATCAGCCCAAGAGGGGCCATATTGGAATCCAGACAAACTATAGAGTCCAGACTGAGAGCTGCACTCACCTCATGTGGAAAGTCAGCCAAGTTTCCACTGGTGAGTCTGGATTCTGTAGGCAATTTAGTGATTTCCTGTTGGCCACCCCCCACTGCTGCCTCCCTCCCACCTGCAGGCAGTCACCCATCCATAAATCCTGTCCAGCCCTGGATTTTTGCCCAATGTTTCAGAGGGTTGGACTCACCAAGGAGAGCGGAATTCCCAGGATCCAGGACCAGCTGTGTTCCCAGAGGGGACATAAGCACTGAAGGAAGGTTCGGTCCAGTGGCTAAGAGCAAGGCCCTGATGTCTTCCAACTGTGTGGGGACTTGGGGGGGATCTGGGAGAAGATAGATGGTGAATTAGGAAGTTAGAGTATACATGCTATGTTCAGGCCAAGAGAGGATAGGCATGCACCCCTGTGTGTGTATGACAGGCATTGCTGCAATGGATGTGCAACCTCATTTTTTCCTATAGAGAAGGTATACCTATGAAGGTGAGTTTCAAACTTAATATTTGATGCCTGAAATAACAAGGTCTGTAATAAGAACCAGGTCTGTGAATCTCAGGAGTTCTCACTTTATACTGCTTTAAAGCACACTACCACTGGGTCATTCTAACAATGTAGATAAATTGAAACATGTTACAAAGATGGTATTTTTTTTAAAGGACAACTTTAGCATTTACTATATGCCAAGTTGTGAGATAAATAGTTTTAGCCTTTTTTTTTTAACTTAACTCATAATATCTTTAGGAATGAGGCAATTTGTAACTGTCCCTACAGATAGAATACTATCCAAGAATTTATTTAAAAGGATTTGTACAAGAACCCTTTTCAGTGAGAGACAATCTAGTTGTGAGGTTGATTTGCTCTGTAGTCTAATTCTTATGACCAAGCAGACCAAGCATATAAAAAGGGCCCAAAAATATTACTATGAGGTGTCATGCAAAATATTCCAAGGAGTCGGGGATGAAGTCTTCAGTGGTGGCTTTGGACAGGACCCTACCAAGTGCTTGGCATTTTGTTAGCATTTGTTAGCTATGTACATAAATAAGTGTTGATGGGGTCTACTTCAGGAACATTTTTATCTTTATGGCTTTGCCAAAGACCATCACAGAGATAACACAATGGTGAATTGTGAATCATATATCTACATAATAAACAGAGAGCACTCAACCCTTTTTATAGGGTAAATGTGTGCTTAGAAATCCACATTTTGAACTTTGGCTGTGGCATTATACACAGTCTACTGGGCCTTAGCGGCTCCATTATAAATACCTTTTTGAGTAAACAGCCATCATCAAAGTATCTTTATTCCTCTCCTCCTCACTTATTTATTTATTAAAAGCAAAAAGCTCATTTTGTCTGAGAAATAATCTATTTTCCTTGGGCCAAATGTTAGCCTCTGCTTATGTTCCTACAGCTTCTATGGCAATTCTTTGTGTGTATGTGTGTGTGTGCCTATTGTATCTTCTCAGTGGAAACGTAAATTCTTCAGGGGCAGATTCCCCTTCATTTTTCTTCTAAAACCTTATGTGTGTCCACTTAACATGGGCTGAGGTAACACAGCCATCTGTCCACTTGTTACGTGGACGAAGGAGAACCAATGCCACATCCTTCCTTGTTGAGCTTTCAGACTAGAAGTTAAGTCACAGGATTTGATATCAAATTTCATTTTGATAAACAGAATTTCCCCTTTAAGAATTAAGCCATATTGCCACTGATAAAAAAGAAGTACATTCATATTGACATTTGTTAATTACACTAAGACTCCTAATAAAGAAAAGCCCATCAAAGCATCTGAACAGAGATTGGTTTCTTCTGGGAGGTTTGATTAAAATGGGGAAGGAATCCTGCTCATGCACGGTATTCATGGTCATACAGGAATGACCATGCATGTGGAATGCAGGAAGACTTGGCTTGGAGAAAATACTTCATTGCTGATGCCACAGTAGTGTTCCTAAGTGCCTGCCCATCTTTGTTATCAGAGATGACAAGGAAGAGTCATCTTCACTGAGAGAAAAATCCTACCAGTGAGCACGATCACTCAGCGTGACCCCAGAATAACAGCTCGGTTGATGAAACCCCGGGGAAAACAAATGACACCCTTCTGTTCTCTGGGCCAATTTTCTGTGGCTTCTTATAAAGTCTGGAGGTTTATTGCAGCCACCAGTGAGATGAAACTGCAGCTGGGCCCTTGGATTCTGAGTGGGAGGGGGTGAGGTACATCATCGGCGGTGGGTGTGAAAATCCAAGTGTAAGTACACAGTATGTTGATGTATACATGTGTGGCTGTCATTATTATTTCTCACCTTTTGCACCTACCCCTTAGAAAGAATGCTCTCTCTTGGTGAGAGAGTCAGGATATGGGCTCTAAGAACTGCGCTAGTTTTAAAGGGCAAGAGCCCATCTAGAAGCTTCTGTTCAATGCCACCCCCATACCCCAGATTCAGTGAAAAAGAAACAGAAGGTGGGCAAAGCAGGCTACAGCTCATAAGGTAGCCAAACTCTGTCCTAGGGAAACATCATGGTGGCCAGTGGCCAGCAACCATTCTTACTCGTAAACTGCTATTTATACAAGGACCTATGACAGACTTTATAATAAGGAGTTCTTATGCTTGGGACATGCATACAAAGATCTTATGCATACTACCTGGAAATGGGTGAGAAAAGTTTAACATTTTATGACATTTTTATATCTATGTTTCTCATTTGCTTTTCAAAGAAAAGCCTAGCATGGGAATTAAAACTTATTTTCTTCTGCCAGCTCCAATTGATGACCCTTGTTCCCTAGCAATATGGGAAATCCTCAATTGTCAGGTTCCCCATAGAGAATAGCATCTAAGATTTAGCAAGGTGAATAACTCGTCCAGTGCCACCAAGGATAAGTAACAAGAGGTGGAGCCAGTTCTTCCACTCAGCTTTGGCTGACCCCACATTCTATTTCTGTTGGGAGCGCTGCTGATTGCAGGATGAATGGACAAAGGCACACTGCCTCTGTTTTACAGTCTCAATCCAGTAAGGGAATAGGGAGGTAGAGGGTGGGGTCAGTCATCACCCATGGTCCAAGTGAGGGTGTGATTTTAAGAAGCTTTTTACCTAGAATCAGGAGCTGTGTGCTCTCTGTCTGTTCTCCGTGTAGATTGGCTGCCCTGCAGGAATATAGGCCTTGATCAGAGAAGGACACATTTGGGAGCAGCAAGGAGCCCTCGTGCAGATGGTGGGAGGAGCCCAATTTGCTTTTATTTCTGAACCAAGTGACTTCAGCTTCAGGTACACCTAGGGAGACAAAAATATGCTCATCAGACAAATGTTCAGGTGAATCCAGGACATTGAGAGGCTCTGGCCAGCTCGGCCCGCTCTGCAGGAAGCATCTGCCTGGGCGTCTTCTAACGTACTTCAGCCAAACCAAATATCACCTTGGACGTCTCACTGTCTCTGGAGCATTTGCTTTTTAAGACTTCTAGAGAAGAGGCAGGAAAGGGGAGGCCAGTTAAATGGGGAGGAAATGGTGGCAGCTGGTAGGGCACTTGCCAAGTCACAAGAATGTTTAACTTCTTTGGAGAAAACCTCATAAAGTAGAAAAACTAAATGTATATACTTCATAAAAATGAAAATCTTACAACTGAGACAAAAATAGTGCTCAGTAAAAAAAAAAAAATCAAGATATAGGAATATATCCCACCTGATTTCATGTTCGTAAGCGATATACAAAAACTGGTAGCATTACACATTTGTGAAGTCTCACCAACATGGCTGCTTAACAAGACCAGAGCAAGAACCACACCAATAGATGTGTTAACACAGAACGCAGAATTTCATTGGGGCCTCAACCCTAGACAAAAACCTATGGGTGACTAGGGGACACTGTGAGCAGGAGAAACAGTTTTCCCCAGGGAAGAGCGCCAGACTACTATGCGCTACCAACTGGGCAGCCCAGAAGTCACATACATACAAGTACCATTGTATGGATGGAGCAGGCTATCTTTACAGAGGCCTTTAATTTGAGAGAGAATAGCAAGGTGATGGAAGGTGGGAGAGGCACATGTTATGGATTGGAGGGAGGCCAGGGCAGGGGAAGTCATGAAATTATAATTTAATTAAAAAATCAAAACAGAAAACCAAGCAGCATTAGTTTATGTTAACAGGCAGGAGGATGAGCGGTTCCTTTGAGGAGTGCATGAACACAGGGCGGCTGTGACACAGAGAGGGAAACAGAGGCTGGGTCTTTGGCAATGCCAGTTCTGACACAAATGGTCAGTTGTGGATTGTTCACTTGGCGTCTTTTTGATACAGACACTTTTTTTTTTAAATGTAGGTGTTATGTTAAGAATAAAGCCAAAACACATAAAACATCAAAACACATGGTTGACCCAGACAAATGGAAGCTGCTAGGAATCATGCTTCTATTTTTAAAGCTGCCATGGTTTTGATAAAAAAAAAAAAAGATTATGTGCATGCATGTTCATCTGTGTGTGGGGATATGTATGTCAATGCAGGTGCCTACAGAGGGAGGCCAGAGGCATCAAATCTGCTGGAATTTGGGTAACAGGTGGCTGTGAGCTCCCTGATATGGGCTCTGGGAACCTAACTCATATCCACTGTGGGAGTAGCATACAATCTTAACCACTGAGCCATCTTTCCAGCCTCTCTCATTTGGATTTTGCATCCTTACAAGTCCCCCGTTTCCCCAGGCATAATCTTCTGGTTGGCAGAACTTCTAAGAAGTGGGTCAATCTCAGGCCCCTCTTTACTCTTTTGCCTGCTGGGCCTATGGTGTATGGTTTTCCTCTTCTACATGCCTATCTGGTGATCTATTATGTAACTACTGAGTCAAAGTAACAAGCCAGTTGATAATTGATGCCTCCAAAACCGTGAGTCAACAGGAACTTTCTCTTTATGAGTTGGTATCTTGGGTGTGTTGCTACAGTGTCACAAGGGTGACCCAGACAAAGGCTATCTTCTCAAACCAAGAGAACACAAAGTGGTGACATCAGAAGCAGGAGAGAAAATGGACCAAAGGATAGACCTCTGCCCTTCCACCATCTATTCTTATGTTTTGTCTGTGACCGTCAGAGAGATTGTGCATAGTCACATTATGGGTGCCCATCCTTGGTGGCCAGGTTCTGTACTCTTGGAACAACCTGGGCTCCCCAGGAAGGTTCCTTGAAGTTGACAGGTAAGCAGTTTACAGTCTGTGACAAGAGCTCCTAGGTGGCCTTCTGAAGAGGCTCCACCAGAAGACGGGCTCTGAGGGAGCTGGAGGACTGAATGTTTGGAGTGTCGACTCCCAGGCTTCTAGGCAGCAGAAGCTTTATCTCTTTTACCACCCAGCCCGGTTTGCCCACAGAATTCTGCAGCAAGCATGCAAGTAATGTTTAGAATGTCAAATACTGGAAACTGGGGCCAACGCCAAGAAAAGCCAAAGACCTAGACTTCTAGTCTAATGACTTCTCAGAGCTCGGGCTATATTTTGTCCTCAGACAATATAGTGCTGCCCCAAACAGACTTACAGCTAGCGGTCCTGACCTCCCCGAGGAGTGACCTGTGCACCTACTATTTGCCTTAGTTGTTCAGGAAGAGTAGGCTTAATAGGAGGGAATTCCAACTTGGGTATTGAAGCCTTGCCACCCCAGGAAGAGATAGACAGTGATTCATCTCGATGATACAAGGCCTGACTCCGCAAGAGAGAGGCTGCCAGTGTCTCCAGACACGCCTTGAGAAAAGATGCAGGTGAGAGGCAGAAGAGTTTCCGTTGTAGCTCCACTAGGGAGAGCAAGCGCATCAGGGTGTCTGCCCATGCCAGCTAGGCCTTTGAACCCTGAGCTCAAATTTTCACATTAAATTTTTTTTTTTGTTTGTTATTGAAAAGTCCCTATAATGGAGTTGAAGAAAAAAAAATCTAGTTATTTCTCTCCCCAAAGCATAGAGGAAAATGGGTTCTCATAAATGATTAGTATGAGGGTTCTTGACTCCTGCACTGAATTACTTCCATACAGCACACACTGAATTACTTCCATACAGCACTTAGTTGGGGCATCTTCCTTTTGGTCCCCAGTGGGAACAAAAAGCTGTTTTTGAGAATGGCAAGAAGGTCTAGGGAATGAGATGACATGAGCCTTTCATTTGATGGAGAGGGAGTGCTGCTTAGGTAAACAGAGAAGTTAGTACCCCCATGACTGCCTTGTTGGAGCTTATGTTCCTAGAGGCCACAGTTACAGCCCTGTATGTGTATACTCACACTTCTGTGGTATGATGCCCTCAGCCAAGAGATGCAGAGGAGAGAGCAGATGTATGGCAGGGGGAGGAGGGAACAGAGAGAAAGGGAAAGAAACCAGGGGTCAGAGTGCTCACAGAGCTATTTCTTACTTCTCTGGGAACTGATTGAAATGTTCCTGTTCCCTGTATTATTCCTTGCGTTGTGACCTATAAAGTCAAGCTTCTCGATGAGGACAAGATGGGTATACCCTGGGAGGGATAGTTCTCTGCTGAGATCAGATTAGGCTTCATGGAAGAGATGGAGATGTTCAGGGGTAGCAATGGGAAGGGGTGTATAATACTCTTTACTGTACTTCACACTACTCTCAAGGAGAAGAAGATTATATGGAAACCAGTCTCTGATCTGTTTAGTAGCAAACATTCCTCAGGCTCACCCTGGATGAGACCTGCATTGTGAGCTTGACAATGGGTTATCTCCGTTGCCACAGTTTAGGGATTTCTCATTTGGGACTGTGGACCTCAGGGCAGAAAAGGACACAATCAAAATACCTGGAGTGATGTCCAGCCCTTCCATGACAGGTTTGGACATTGTGAATAAAGAATACGGAATGAAGAAAATAAGCAAGGCACCATAGAGCTAGTCCCCCTTCTCTCTTAAGGGATGGATACTATGCTTTAGAGACTCTCATTAGCCCCTAGATGTGCCAACACATAGTTGGAAAGGCACCAGCCATATTAGCCTAATCCCGATGTTCAGAATACCTCGACACCAGGAGTGTAATGAGCTGGGCAGAAATAGCCCACTGACATCATTAAGAATAATACTAACTAAGCATTTACTATATGCCAAACATTACAGAGATGTAAACACTTATTTTCCATAATGATCTCAACAGGCCATGTCCTAATATCAACTCCATTATATAAAGGAGAAAAATGGGTCTCAGACTAAGAAATCTAGAGAGACAGCTCAGTGGGTAAAGTGGTTGTACAGCCAAAAACTAGAGTTGGGGTCCCTAACACTGAAGTAAATGACAGGGTGTGTGAGGCAGCTTGTATGTAATTCCAGAGCTTAGGAAGTGGAGACAGAGGATCTTCCGAGCAATCCGGCTAGCTGTTCTAGTCAAATAATTGGGCTCCAGGCTTAGAGAGAGACTCTACCTCAATATAAAAATGGTAAAGGACTTATTGAGGAATCTACCCAGCATCAAACGCTGGCCTCCTAATATAAACCTACACATGTGTACATGGATACACACATACACATACCCCATAAACATGCACATTCAAAAGAAAAAAAAGTGCCTATAGTCACTGGTCCCTGCAGCTTGTTGTGGCTGAGCCAGTCACTAACCTAGCAATCTCAGAGTAGAGATCTATATGGCAATACCTTCAATGTCAGGCACTTCTTTCTCAACAAATACACTTCACAGCCCGTTGTCATGCTAGACTGTCTCTTTAGAGGACATGTGATGTGCCTTGCTGCGATTTCTAGTTATCTTTTGTCCCCCTTCAGAGCTGAGGACCAAACCCAGTTTGCTAGGCAAGTGCTCTACCACTGAGCTAAATCCCCAACCCCCTGCTCTGATTTCTAAGCCATTAGATCTTTAACTATGGTCATATCTTATTTTATTTTTGTGCTTATTGTAGCACCAACGCTGTTGTGAGGAAGGAGGCCCCTAGAAGCTACATAAGCTATCTGAATTACCTATCTGTTGTTGGAAAGTTCTGTCATGTTTTGGAAATGTTCTCCCCTTCATCTGTTGTAGCGCGCCAGTACACTCTGCCTAGAGTGTTGTCTGAGAAATGGCAGAAAACATACTCTGCAGCAAAGGGCAGCCTGGAACTTTACCTGTGTCCACCAATCACTTGTCCAAGCTCCATGCTGAGCCCCTGGGTACTCTTTGTGTCTACAAAGGGGATGCAAACTAACCTGTGTCTGCTTTATCCCCCCCTACCCCCACCTCTGGGGTACTTCTTAACAGCAGCACAGTGTTCTCCCTTGGAAGGACTAATAAATGGGTCTAGTCAGAATGGCTGGTAACAGGACCGATTACAAGAATTAGTGCCTTTAATCTCCACTGAGCTGCTGGGAAGCGTGATGCTATAATATCCCTTTCTTCTTTAATATCCCAGACAGGATATTCTTGCTAACTGGACCATTTGTTATACTTGGAGGGCTGCTTGTACCATGGCAGCTTGTCAGCACCTTGAAGTGGGGTGTCTAAAGGTGTACTTTTTCATATGATATGTTCTTGAAGTTTCTTGTATGTGTGTGTGTGTGTGTGTGTGTGTGTGTGTGTGTGTGTAGTGGGGTGGTACTGGGCTTGGTACAAGAAAAGACAATGGATACAGTGATTCAAATATCAGCTTTGGCGACTAGTCTGAGGAACCATGGTGGCCTTGACAAGAGGCTTGCAGCTTTCCTTTCCTGTTCCTCCTCAGGAACTGTGGCAGACACTGGTGGTCATCCTCAAAACCTTTTTATTCTTTTTCACAAGCGATGTCGGAGGATAGGTCTCAGTATCTCTCTTAGTTGTAAGTGGCCACAGCCTGAGCTGAGTGAGAAGCATTAAGTGGCTCTTTCGTTATGGGTCTGGAGAGCTTTCCCAGCTCTCCCTCAGTCTCTTTCCCTTCCTGATTTACAGGAGGTGGGGGGAGGGAGAAAGATATCCCAAGGAGACCTTAGAAATTCAACGGAATGAAGGTCCCTGTACCCTACGACCCTGAATGATTTAGTGAGGGCAGATGCAGTCCAGTTGAACACTGTGAATTCTTAAGAAAGCCCCGATAATCTATTGTATCTGAAGAATTATGCACTGGGGGATAGTAGGATTTACTTTATACTAGACTCTAACCTACCCTAACTGATGCATTCCTCTTTGGCTTCTGAACCACTCATGTCTATACCACCAGTTCTACTACATCATCAAAACCCTTCAGAAGCATCCCTTGCTCTTAGGATAAAAAATCTAAACTGTAGTATAATAATCTGTCACTTGTCCAGCACTTGTAAGATCTAGTTCCTGCCTGCTTCTTTACTGCCCAGCCTCATGTGCCTTCTTTATCTCCTCCGCCACTGGCAGCCATAGTTTATAGACCAGCCAGATTTCACACACGGGCCCAGAGTTCACTTTGTCAGATGCAGCATGCTCTTTCTGCCACAGGCCATTTGCACGAAATTTCCTCCATTGATATTTGACCATTTCCTAAGTCTTCTGAACTCTTACCACAGAAGGAACGGTCATAAGAATGAGAAAGTAGATTGAATCTCTTTTAAAGAAAAAAACCCATCTTACTCTCTGATTAATGTTCTCTATGTCAAAGGGTTTGGGAAGAGTGCATGGAGCTGCGTTTTACAAGTGGAGAGCACATGTGTGGGAAACTCTCTTTAATGAGAAACTGCTAATGGCTCAAACATGTGAGGATATTGGGCAGTCTAGGTGAAGTATGAGATGTTCTTTAAATAGACTTTTATATATCCTTTAGAATTAGGCTCAGGACAGACATGTGTTAATTAGGGAGTGGATAGGAAAGGGGAGGGCTGCAGCGATGAGGGAACTATGTTAGAATGTGCGTCGTGGGGAAGGTTAGGGAGGGGGACTGTGACCACAGCCTCATCTTCTTCTGCATTTCCTGAAGGGTCAAAGCCACTCTGCTATTCTAGAATAAGGATATAATGACTATCTCTATAGATGGTGCTGTATTACTACTATGTATTTCTGAACCTCTCTCCTCCCCAGATGGTAAGCTTCCTGGTTAACCTTACCATCTGTGCATTGCATCCTTGGGTTAGGAGATCTGACCTTGATTAGATATTCAATAGGATGCTGTCAGTGAGTAAAGCAAGTGAACTTGACAGTTTTCCTTTAAGCAGCTTTAATGGAGTCACTCCCCATACTTTTATAGGGTGGTGTTACTAGGGCTTAGTGAATCTTACCTAACCAGGCAGATGGCTGCTAAGCCCCAAGTTAGAGACATGGTGGAGATGATGAGGAGTAGGAGAGGGACAGAGGGGCATTAAGGTAGCTGGATGAAAGCAGTTCCGGAGCCATGTCACCTTTAGCAATGTTGTCAGAAAACTGGCTAGAGATGCAGTGAGGATCATTTCCCTGTGCATCCAGTGAATTACATCAAAACTGAGATTTCTCTCAACTGCTTTGGATAAATATGATTCAACAACAGGCACAGTTTTAGTTAGTATTAATACACATGGTACTGTGGGAAAAAAAACAAAACAAAAGCTTATAATGTTGGTTCTGCTAGACTGGCTGGCCACTGTGCTCCAGGGATCTGTAGTCAAATGCAGGGCTTAAGGTTTAATAACTGTCTCAACAATTAAGGTTGAGGATTAAGTAGGATGACATAAAGATGCATTCTCTTCCCTACAACAAAACCCCAACCCACACCCAACTATAACCTCATAGGCAATGGTCATCAAGTAAACTTCTGTCTGAGGTCCAGGCGACTGGGTCTTGGTTGCCACTACAGTGGGCCAAAACATTGTTTTTACGTCCTAGGTTCCCTGTTTTCTTCCTGACTTGGCATCTGGCTTTCACAGTTTCTTTCAAATGTTTAATTCAGTGGTTCTCAACCTTCCTAATACTGTGTCCCTTTAATACAGTCGTGATGACCCCAATCATAAAATTATTTCATTGCTACTGCATAACTGTAATTTTGATACTGTTACAAACAGCAATGAAAAGATCTGATATTCAGATGGTCTTAGGTGACCCTGTGAAAGGGTCTTTTGACCCTCAAAGGGGTAGCAACCCACAGGTTGGGAATGATTCATCTAATACCTTGTTTTGCTGTCTATTCCTCTGCTGGTTTCTCCTCCTTGCAACCCTGGTGCTCAGTAGGAGCACACAGGATCTGTCTTCTCTCTGAGGCCTATGCTCACAGTGACTAGGTGGGTAGTCCCTGTCTACACAAAGACCAATCAGTGCCTGTGTGGAGGGAATCCCTGCCAAGGCTTCCTAGCCATCTTGGGGCACAGACATGAAAGATCTTAGTTCTAGAAGGTTTTCCACATCCTTTCTTTACACACTTCAACTGAGATATGTGGTGTTTTTAGCAACAGGGTCTTATTAATTAGGTCCAATGGGCAACCAGGAAGAATAACAATAGCCTGTCTGGTTGGGTGGAGGGGGCTCTGGAGCTTTCTTGACTGACTCAGGGAGGTATCTTTAACCCTACCCTGGGATTTACCTGAGGGTTTTATTTAGTAGCATCATCCAGAAATGCTCCCTCTCAACACACATTTTTAAATTGGTTTACACAATAGTGAGTTTCCATATTGGCTTTTCAGACAATCTTAGTTTTGATCAACCCTCCTTCCTTCTTCCTCTGCCCCCCACCCATTAGAAGCTCTCTACCCCTAATGCTTCCCCTGCCTTCATATAATCTATGTTCTCTTATTCCATCTACTTTAAGACAGCCCTCACCTCATTGCCTCTTCCCCAACTTCCTTACTTATATGGGTACTCCAGGTTAGCATGCAATTCTAAAGATCTATGCATGAGAGAGAGAATATATATATTTATCTATTTGGGCCTGTGTTATCTGGCTCAATATATATTTTTTCTAGCTTCATCAATTTACCTGAAAATTTTATACTTTAATTTTTCTTTACAGCTGCATAAAACCTTATTGTGCCTATGTGCTACATTTTGTAATTCATCAGCTAAAGGGTATCCAGGCTTGTTTCCTTTTCTGACTATTGTGAACAATGCAACAATGAAATGCTTGGGTAATTATCTCTCCAGTAAGATAACAGAGTTCTTGTATATGCCCAGGAGTGGTAGCTAGGTAGTAGTGGATCTCCTAGTATTTTCTGAGGAAGCTCCATGCTGACTCTCTTAGTGGTTGTACAAGTTTAAGTTGCACCAACAATGAACAAAGGTCCCTCTTTTCTGGCACCTTCATCATTTACTTTCTTGATGATTGCCATTTTGACTGGGATGAACAATGATGTGGAACACCTCAAAAATGTTTATTAGACACCTGTACATCTTTTGAGAACTCTCTGTTAAGAATTATGGTCCATGTTTTGTCTGAGTTTGTTTTCTTAATGTTTAGGTTTTATGAGCTCTTTGTATAATCTAGTATATTCTAGGGGAGATAGAGCTGGCAAACCTTTCTTCCCTTTCTGGGTCTGCCTCTTTACTTGATGGATGGTTTGCTTTGCTGTACTGAGCTTTTTGGTTTCACGACATCCCGTTCCTCAGTTGTTGGTCTTATTTCCTGAATAACTGACAAGTCCTTCTGTCTGCTGGAGTACACTCCCCATTTCCTCCTCTATCAGATTCAGGGCATCAGGCTTTAAGTGAGGCCCTTGAACTACCTGAAGTTGAGTTTTATGCAGGGCAAGAGGAAAGGATCTAATTTTATTCTTCTCCATGTTGATAGCCAATTTCCCCAGAACCATTTATTGAGGATGTTATCTTTCTACACTGTGTATTTTTGAGCTCTTTTTCAATAATCAGATGTCTGTAGGAGTGTGGGCTTATATTGCCTTCAATTCTATTCTTTTGATCAGTGTGCCTCTTTTTGTGCTGGTAGCATACTATTTTTTATTACTATGGCTCTGCAGTATAACTTGAAACCAGGCATGCTGATACTGGCAGGAATATTTATTTATTTATTTATTTATTTATTTATTTATTTATTTATTTATTTGTGTTCAATATGTTTTTGACTACTTTTGGCCTTTATGCCTTCATATAGATTTTAAGATATTTTTTTTTTTGCTATTTCTGTAAAGGATGGTCCTGGAAATTTGATTGGGATTTTTGATTTGAATTTGCAGATTGCTTTTGACAGATTGCTCTTTTTATAACATGAATTCTTCTGATGTGAACATGGGTAATCCTTCTAATTCCTAGCATCCTCAATTCCTTGCTTTCTTTATCCTCTCTCTCTCTCTCTCTCTCTCTCTCTCTCTCTCTCTCTCTCTCTCTCTCTGTATGCATGTGTGTGTGAGGGTGGACATACTCAGTGCCTGCATCTAGAGGCCAGAGGAGGGCACCAGGTGACTTCTATTGTTCTCTTCCTTATCTCTTGAGACCCTGTCTCTTACTGAAGCTGAAGTTTACCACTCTGGATAGGTGTGCTGGGCAGTGAGTTGTTAGAATCTACCTGTCTCAATCTCTTAGTGCTGGGTATGTACAGCCATGACTGGCTTTTACTTGGGTGTTGCAGATTCAAACTCAAGTCCTCTTGTTTGCACACCAGGCATTTTTCTTACCCACTGAGCCATCTCCCTAACTCCGAAGCAGCAGGGCTCTTCGTTTCTTTTGTCTGGGCCTCTTGGTCACTCATCCAAGGTCACCCATGGTCTGCCACCCACCTTGTAAAGATTTAGGCTTTCCACATTCAGACTTAAGCTCATGGTATTCCCTGGACAATACCAGCTTTCTAGCTTTCAGGACCATTTCTACACTCTTTCTTTTTCTACCTGTAATACTTGCGCCCTAATCCTTACATGCTCACATTCTCTTAATATGGAAAATTAAGATTAAAACAAACAAAGAAGTCCAGATTGTCACCCAGCTGCAATCCTAGCACTCAGAAGGCTGTTGTAGAAAAGCCATGGATTTGAAGCCTCAACTACATAGTGAGTTCTAAGCCAGCCTCATTCTGTAACAGAGCTGCTTTAACCACCAAACACAAACACTACTGCAGCAGGCACAAACACAAATGAACGCTGACTAGCTTGACTTCATCATTCTGTTCTATATCACACTGTATCCCACAAATGTACACAACTATGGTCTATCTAATATGAATAATTAAAACCTTAATGTCTACTTTAGTCCACCAGGCTTAGGCAGAATTAACCTGCCCACTCTAACTTTCCAGTGCACCTCCATTTTCTGAATGAGGTATGTGTTTGAGATCTGGAGTCGTTGAGAGAATCTGTGTCTAATTTATATATTTATCCCCCAGCCTCTCCCAAAGCTCTGTCAGTACTAGAATAGATGAACAGGACAACAAGTTTCTTACCTGCCACTTGGCAGTTAATTGTCACGTTCACTCCTCGGACGGTTCTGACAGTGCCGCCGATATCCACTGTGACTGTAGGCTTCTCCGTGTTGACCACAGTCATTCGGGACGTTTTCACTAGAGGCTTTCCTGGAGATGAGAAAGAAAGTGATCTCTCATCAACAATGCTGTAGACTGGGCTACTGAAACACCAGGAGATCCACAGAAGACACATGTTCTGCTTGGGAATACCCCACCATGTTTTGTCTGGCGGGGAAACTGGAACCCGTTACCTGTCTACTCACATGCCTACCATATAGACTCCACAGGAAAAGAACAAGGTTGAAGAGTTTGAAGATAATAGCATGGTGCTCAATGAGGATAACATATATGTTCCAATCATTAAATATAAAAGACAGTCTTGAAGGGCTTAATTTCTACTTTGGGACAGTTCTAGATTCATGTGCTGTTGTAAGAAGTAACCCAGAGCAGTCTTTATCCAGTTTTCCCATAATGCAACCATGTTATGGAACTACAGCACAATTTCACGGTCTCAATGTGGACATTCACGTGGCTAAGCCACAGACTGTCTGCCCCTACAGGTATTCTTCATGATATCTATAACCCTGCCCCCTTCCCCCAATGCTTTGGTCACCATTAGCATGTTTTTCATTCCCTTGCTTTCAGCATCTGAAATATATTGTGCTGATGGAGTGAAGCTCCCCCTCTAGCTTTCCAACGCTCGGGAACCTTTCACGTCTGGCTCCCTGCCAGCTCTCCAGATTCTCTAGAGGTTCTTCCAGCTTTTATATCATATTACGGTTGCATTTTTTTTAAAAAGGCATGGTCCTTTTTATTGCAGAGTAGTATTCTATGACATGGGAAAACCCACAGTTTGCTTAGCTGTTTAGCTGCTGTTGGATATCTGGGTTATTTCCAGATTCTGATAAAGCTGTCATAAACACTCTGGTACAGGTAGCTGTGGGGACATTTGTCTTCGTTTCCTTGGCATAAATGTGGAGGAGCGCAGTTTAACTGTCACATGGCAACTCCCCCTCCCTTCTTCCCCGCTACTTTTTATTTCTTTCACCGGAGAGTTGTACAGTGACATCTTATTGTGGTTCAAGTTGCCTCTCCCTAATGGCTGACACTGTCAACTCTCTCTCTCTCCTGAGTATTTACCACAAGCACATTTTTTTTTTTTTTTTTTTTTGGTGAAATGTCTATTCACACTGTTTGAGCATTTGGAAATTATTAGCCAGAAGTTTAGCAAGTAGTAGTAGTATTAAAACAGGAAAAAAAATACAGCTGCAGGTTAGAATTTCTTTTCAATGCTTGAGCTATCTGCTATATAGCACCATGTGTTCAAACTACTGGTAATCAGATCTAGCAAAGGAATTGTTCCCTAAGCGCCTGTGTTGAAGCAGGCTTGTTCTTTATATCTAGTGCCCTTTTTACCAGGAGACATGGGAGCAGAAGTTTTTCGAGCTAATTCTTTCTTTTCCACTTTTACAACTGAGGGCAAAGATTTCTTTATGAAGTAAGGATTACTATTACCATGTTTCTGCAGGTGAATATTTGACATTCTTTACTGTCTTCCTGTGACAGTTTTGTTGCGTTGTAGAAAGGGGCAGAATGTGTGGATGCCATCACATATGGTAACACTGCACAGCCGCAGCCAGCTCCTTGTCCCTGCTTGGTATATAAATTCCTTTTGGATGCCTCACATCTTTCCTGGGGCTTGGGGTGTGCACTGAGGCATGGTATAGGCCCGCTGGTCCTCCACAGTAGCTTCTTCACCCATGTGTATTTTTCTCTTATTTCTAGGGATAAAGGCTTTGCCTAGATTTGTTTTTCTTCTCCCATTATATGCTGTCCCCTCCTCTTGGTCACCTTTAAGAATCCATGTCAACTGAAAATAAAATAACTGCTCTGGAGATCTGCCATTTCTTTGATTCTTATAGGTGGCATCTATTTCTACTTGTGGCCTCATTAAACATTTAATTATACTGTCACATAGACATCACTCACAGTAATATATCCCATTTCACCAGAGGCCAACTGTCTCCACATCAATTTCCCCTCTTTTTACAACAGTGGTTCTCCACCATCCTAAGGCCGTGACCCTTTAATGCAGTTCCTCATGTTATGGTGACCCCAACCATAAAATTATTTTTGGTGCCACTTTATAATTATAATTTTGCTATTATTACAAATCATAATGTAAATATTTTTGGAGGTAGAGGCTTGCCCAACGGGTCGCAACCCACGGGATGAAGACCACTGTTCTGTAGGCATGGTTGCTTTTTGTGGTGGTCACTTCCAAAAGTTTCTCAGCCCTGCTTCTTTATAGGCAAAATTCTAAAAGTATTCATGCATTTACCAGATGCTTAGCACATGCCTTCTCCAGGTAAATCTTGTTGGTGGAAGTGGGAAAATGGAGACTTAAAAAAGGTATAATCTGGGCTCCAGGGAGCTTAGCATCAAGTAGACAAGCAATAACAATAAGGAGAAGTGCAGAAAGCTGATGCTGTAAGCATTATTTAGCATCAGGAAAAGACTCTGAGAGAGGAAGGTGTGTAAGGGATGCTCTGGGTCGAGGCATCACTTCTCTGAAGGGGACGTGATCCCACAGCTGAGATGACTTCTGCAGCTGGGATGCACTCCTCTGCAGAAGCCATGGGCACCAGCTGGAAACTGCAGGGCCAACCATTTTTATCTGAGTATTTTGTAACTAGATTATTTTATCATTGACTCTTTTCCTGTTTAAACATTAAAAATCTCACAACGCATATTGCAAAGCTATACCTGACCCTCATGATGGGCTTATCAGTAGGATTTCTGGCAGCAAGCACTGGCAGGTACCAGGGCCTCCAGACTTTCTGGATTTGCAACAAAGTTACCAACAGGGGCTGGTCATATGGGATCAGGATGACTGATCTCCTTCAATGCCTCATCACCGTATTTCTGGTGATAGGCTACCAAGGCTTCAAACAGTCAACTAGCACAAACCTGGGTCGCATGGCTGCCATCTTCACACGGACCTGGATGTTCTTGCCCAGAAACAGGGCTAACTCCAGCAACTTAAACTGCTGTGAGGGTGGACGAGTCATCTCCAGGGCATAATCAAGTACTTTGGAGGGGCAGTTTTCCCACTTCCAAAGTGACACATCTGTGGCTGGCTTCTTTCATCTAAAACCTGCAGCCACCACCTATTTTGCTATAGAATCTTAAGGGGTCTTTACAGTCTAGATACAGTCCTTTGTCAGACATGTAGTCTGTAGATGCTTACCCAGTCTGTAGTTTTCCTTTTAGCCTTAACAGGGCCCTTCACAGACCTAAGTGTTTAAGTTTGATAACATCCAATTTATCATTTTTATGGGTTATGCTTTTTATATCAAATCTAGGGATTACTTACATAGATCTATATTCTAAAGATAACCTCCTATGTTTTCCTTTTCCTAACAGTTTTATGGTTTAAGTTTTACATTCAGCTTAGTGATACATTGAGCTAATTTTTATACTTATGGATTCTTTTACTGCCCTCAAGCTTTAATTTTTATATCAGGAAACTATTGATTTTGAAATTTGGAGTTCATGATTGGTGATTTTAAAATAAATTAGTACCATTTTTAAAGAAATCAAACTATTGGCATTCCATTTAAGATAAAAATATGTACTGAGTAAAAACAGCTATTTAAAAAAATCTGGTGTCACTCATCCTTGAGTTTACTTTTGTATCAGATATGGTACTCAGTTAAGGCCCCTTGTTTATATCTTATGGCTATCTAGCTGCTCTGATTCCATCCCTCAGCAGCCTATCTTCTGTTTTGGATGGCTTCCTCATCATTGTCAAGATGAGTTGAGCATGTTTGTGAAGATCTGCTCCTGGGATTTCTGTTCTGCTTTTCATCTTTCTCCTGCCAATAGCACACAGCCTCAATTACTGTAACCATGTAATCACCATCCAGGAAGCTGAAGTTTCTTGTCTCCTTTGCTGCTCACTCTCCTGTATCTTTTAACAGTCATTTCAAACACACCTATGGAGTCCTGCTAAGATTTTGATAGGAATTATATCAATCATGCCTATCAATCAACTATGGAAAAACCAACCTCTGGGTTGTCTTGTGCACTTCAGTCCGTGGGAGACCATATGCCCACTTATCTTTACCAGTGTTTTGGAGATTCCAGGATGCAAATCTTGATGCATTCTGTTGGATTTTTACCTAGTTATTTCTTTTCAGGGATGGCTAATACTGTACTTCAAATTTCCTTGTTTATTTCTGGTATGTGGGAATGGCAGGTACGTGTTGGTCCAAGGCTCTTTTTAATAGGTTCTTTAGGACTTTTTATATAAACAATCAGTTCTTCTGAAGAAAAGAACAAGCTTTACTTTTTCCTTGCCATTCTGTGTGGAAGCCCCAGGTGAACATGTAAAGGATGGATGAAGTCCTGACTGAATGTGTATTGTTTGACATGACCATGGCTATGTCAAGGATGGCAATGCCTCAGACTCTTGGGGAGAAGGCAAAGCTTTCCCCCTGGGGAGAGGATCAGAGGCATGGCAAAGCCTTCCTTTGGTCTCACTGTTAATGTTGGCAGTGTATGGAAAAAACTAATAACCACAGCTTCCCCCTCCCAGGTGACAGCAACCTGACACTACTCCCCTACAGAGATCTCTTAAGGAGATGAGCTAACCTCTCCCTGAGCTGTACATAATTAAACTTGGTGGAGTTCTGCATTGCTTTGCATAGTTGGGGTTGCTTCACCACAGTGGGCACAGCCCACTCGATTTGTACGTGAGTGTCTCTGTGTGTGTGTATGTGTGTGTGTGTGTGTGTGTGTGTGTGTATGTGTGTTTATCTGTTCTTTTTTCATTCTTTCCCAGTACCAGTCAGGTCAAGTGCCAGTCTCACCTGATACAGCAATTCCACATGCATCTTGTCTCCTTTCTTATATTATTTATTTATTTATTTATTTATTTATTTATTTATTTGTTTTTTTTCGAGACAGGGTTTCTCTGTGTAGCCCTGGCTGTCCTGGAACTCACTCTGTAGACCAGGCCGGCCTCGAACTCAGAAATCCACCTGCCTCTGCCTCCCAAGTGCTGGGATTAAAGGCATGCGCCACCACCGCCTGGCTTTTCTTACATTATTATACTGGAGAGGTCTGCTAGCGCTATACTTTGTAAAGATAGTGGAAGCAAGTTTAAGTGATGAGTGATTTCAAAAGTAGCGCGGGGAGTTTGTATTCTGTTACATGGCATCTATATCCTATGTAAGTCTTCTCTTTAAGCAGTTCAACCCTTTTCTCTGGCATCAAATAGACATGGAAGCAGGGAGGGGCCAAAGTCCAGCTTCCTGGTTTGACTTCTCATGTATCCCATGTGAGGGAATGCCTTATTTCTGCTGGGCAGGGTGGTCTTCAATGTCACCACAATGGGAACAGTCCTCCTAAGAGGACTGCTGGGAGGTGGGAGGAGTCTGATCCTCAAGTAGGTACGCGAATAAGAGTTCTATGGGGTGAAAGTGGAGGTCTAGGCTCCTCAAGTGTTCTCATTAGTTCCCAGTAGGGATAAAACACCTCATTTTACAAGATACCGCCCCCATGGGTATGTTGAGGTAGGCACCTCCTTTTATGTTGTCTATGAGGGAAGGGGAGTCTAGGTTCTTTAACCAGCCCATGTTACTAAGTTGTATGCATGGATCAGTGTTTCTGTGATATTTGTTCAAAGCTCAGCAATAATTTAGGAACATCTGTCTTGCTATGATGTCTCTCTCCTGTTCCTTTTGCTAGAAAAAGAACAAGCTTTTAGTACATATACACACACACACACACACACACACACACACACACACACACACATGCACACACACACATATATCACATACTTATTGGTATTTCCTGGTAGCTCCCTTCTTCAGCTCCAAGTTTAGAGTTTATGAGGCAAAGAGGAAGCCCAATAAATTCACAATTGTGTGAGCTGAACCATCCCTCAGTTTGTAAGGTCTCTAGCCAGCCAGCTTTCTTCTTTCTACTTTTCAAGCTTGTGCTTGCACACACTATGGCCAGGGCTTTTTAACTGCTCTGAGCAAGAGGAACAAGGAACAGTACAACCACGTCTCCTGTGCTTTCCTTCCGGAAGTGGAAATTCTTTGTATGCTATGCTTTAACAGGCTTTTTGTCATCTGGGGAAAAAAATACAGCACTGTATGCACATGACCATAACATACAATGCAAAGATTCATTTATTAAGCACCGTGGGGAAATAAGGGTCCGCATGAGGTCATTTCATATACCTAAAGCTTAATCTTTCGTAAGTCAAATGGATTTGATTTTGTTTTAACCATTTAAAGGCAGGGCATTCCAGATTGCCATTCACTCTTCTTGTCCTTCATTAGCTGAATAAAATCTTTTAAGTCTGACACTTGCATTTCAAAATTTGCGTATTCTTTCTCATGCCTCATGCACAGTCACTCAGCTTCATATTTGAAGCTGGCCTCTTTATTTTTCCTCTTCTGTTTGACTTGCCCTCTGGGCAGGAGTGAATAAGCTCATTGGAACTATATTTAGGAGTGGAAACTTGGTGCAGATGAGTATGGGTGTAGGTGTTCCATGTTTTTAATGACTGCGCAGGGCTGTTCCCACCTACCTTCCACTCAAGATCATGTATGACCTGATGAAGAGGAATTATGAAGTACTATAATGATATGCTGACATGGAAATGCAGGCAAATGTGGAATAACACTGATATTAATAAACAGCAACTTTAACTCCAAATCTAGCCAACCCTAATAGACATCTCTGTGGCTATAACTAAATGCTATTCTTACTTCAGGCAACTGTACAGCCTCCAGGGTTGGGGTGAGCTCCTTGCCTCCACTCTGACCTTACTCACTACAGTCTCTTCTGAGGACAGAGCCTTCCTTTCTGAAACATCATTCAGATCATATAGTTTGCCATGTAACATTTCTCACACTCTTTCAGTATAATCCAAACAAAATGAATAGCTTCTTTTCACAACTAACTGTCTTCTACATGGTTATGACCAACCGTCTGCCTCTCCTATCTCATAGAGACCAAAATTTCCATAAGCCACTCTGTTCTAGCTTATTGTACTTTCATTTCTCTACCCATCAGCCCTGGCCTGTCTGGTCTCTGCCCCTGATGTCTACAGACATCTACATGGATATATTCTTCTCATCATTTAGGTCTCTTTGCACATAACATATCTTAGAGAGGCCATCTGAACCATGTACTCCATTAACCCCTTGCCATGCATTATAAGTCTCACTTATTTTGATTTCTCTTTTTCATAAGACTATCAGAAATTATGTTCTCTATACCCTTTCTCTCATGTCTTATCATGTAATCTCCCTGCCATCTAGTCCTGGCACAAAGTAGGTCCTCAAAAAAAAAAATGTCTTAAGTGTAAAAACAAACAAACAAACAAACAAAAACCTTTGAGAGGCAGAGAGGTAAAACTATCTTTTGAACAGCCAGGGATCTGTCCAAGACCATAGGTCTGGCATGTCATAATGCTGAGCTGGACACAAGATCTTGGACCTATAGTCCAGCGATTGTTAGGGAAGGTCCCTACATCCTGGTTTGCAGACTGGCTGTTGCAGAATCCCCAGGGCACTTGTTAAAGACATAATCTGTTCTTTGCCAATACAAGAGCTGCCTCACTGTGTTATAAAAACCACTGTGCCAATGGGGAAATGAGGCCAGGGACCAGAGCAGACCCACAATTACCAAGTTATTTTTCCTACAGGAATTTTAATAATAAAGGTGGTTTTTATAGCCGCAAGTGTATAGCTATAAAATTCAAATGTCACTGAATTAAATCCAGTCCTTAATTAATTATACTGAGGTTGTGCTGAAAAGTAATGGCCTTGTCCACTATCCGTAGAGGTGCTGTTGTTAGCACACTGCTACGTCTATGCTCCCATCACCTTCAGGAGCTACTTTTAAAGCAGAGTGTAAGGTCACCCAAGCATTTATAATCAATAGAAGTTTATAAGGAACAATTTTTCTTAATTAATTGACTCAAAAGTTACAAAAATGTCTATATGTACATTTTGAAATTTCCAATGCTTTGAGGTTTTGTTTTTATTTTTTTAATGAGACAGGGTCTTGCTATGTAGTTCTACATGTGGCCTAAAAACTGCTATGTAAACCAGGCAGAGTCTTACTGGCTCTGCCTCCAGGAATGCTAGGATTACAAGCTTGTACCACTGCACCTGCCTGTATATGTACTCTTGAGTCTCATTCTTTATTTAATCTGAATCTGACAATGCTGCTGGGCAGCCCAAGGTGAAGCTAATACTGTATGAGCATCAGTGGATGTGATGCTTACCTCAGAATGGGTGGGGACCTATGGTGTCTTTAAGCAGAGATGCTCAGCAAGCCAGGATGCCTAGCTCCTGGAGAGTGAATCCCTTTGGAGACAGGCAGGGACAGATGAACAACCTTAGAGGCAAAGGCTCAAAAACACTTTCCTGTGTATGGTGGGTTCCTACTTTCTTTCCTCACATGTGACTCTACGTACAAATCAAAATCAACTAAGGAAAAGTAAGGAATGAACACATTCAAAAACTCTCTGGCCCAGTGTGAACATGATTGACACAGCAGCCAGAGGAGATGAGGAGGTGTGATAGTTAAAGTCTCTGTTGCTGTGGTATTGAAACACTATGACCAAAATTAACTTGGGAAGGAAAGGGTTGAGTTCATCTTACAATGCTCAGGTTAAACTCCACTTCTCCTCATGGCTTACTCATCCTTCCTTCCTATACACCTCAGCACTAACTGCCTGAGTGTGGCACTACCCACAGTGGGCTGCCCCCCCCCACATTAACTATCAATCAAGAAAATGCTTCACAGGCTTATCCACAAGCCAGTTTGGTGGGGGCATTTTCTTAGTTGAGGTTCCTTCTTCTCAAATGACTCCAGCTAGTGTTAAGTTGACAAAAATGAAAACAACAATAACCACAACAAACCAAACAAACTAACCAGAAAGGGTCAGTCCTAAGATCAGACATCATTGTCGAGTACTCTCAGAGCTGTGTTGCTGCCTTTACCAGTAGAGCCATTATTAGACACACCATGACGCCTTTCACTTTAGGAAGGACACAGGATGTAGTCCTAGCAGATGAACAGGTAAAGGAATGTGCCACCTCTGAGCTCAAACTATACAAACTCTTTGTTTGTAAGTCTTTCTTTTAGGCATTTACAAAAAGAAGAAATGATTATATTGTATACACCATATAACTTGTATGTTTATCAAAGCAGTTAGAAAGTGCTAATCAGTATTCACTAACACAAGGAAGGAAGGAAGGAAGGAAGGGAGGGAGGGAGTCTTATTTTCATTCTTCAGCATGAGTTACAGATTTTGATGGAAAGTCATTTCCTCCATCCTTAGTCATCAAAAATGAGTTTAGAAAAATGAATGAGTTTAGGTTCTCAGTGTTCAGTTAGAGACAATCTATGCCAGAGAGTAAGCATGTACACCTGTCAGTCTTAAGAATAGAAACCTGTCATTGATGGTTGTGGCCAAGGTGCAATGATGGAAACAAGATTTCTTAGAAATTTTGGACCTAAATTTAGTGGTTGGCAGAATTTTACAAGGGTACTAGTCAGATTAGGATTTTTGAATCATATTAATAAGGACTGAAGAATAAAAATGAATGATAATTAGTGGTACCCACAGTGGCATAGGCATGAGGGAGGATAGGCTAAGAGCTGAGTGAACATCTGGGCTCTATCATTCATAGTCACACAACCTTTGTTCAGTTATACAATTGCTGTATACCTCTGTTTTCTATGTAGGTAGTTGCTGAAAGTGTTAGGTGAGAAACAAGCCTTAGAACAAGAATGCCTTTGTACCTTGTGAGGTTTTGGTAAGGGTTAAAGTTAATCTGTAATCACCACATGCACAAGGACAGATAACTTCCTGGAATGCTCAGGATTGTTGTTCATGTAAGATAACAAGTCACATGTTGTTCTCACATTAGTAAACAAGGTTGGTTGCTCCTACTGCATAGGATGTGCTTGATCACACATAAGCAGGATGTATGCTTACACTTGATTGGATGAAGGCAGGAAGTACTGTAGACTTTAGCCTTTATGAGTACCTGATTAACCTAATTCAGTGCCATTCTCCAGGAATTCTGGGTGAGGACTTGACCAGGGTCCATCTCCCTTCCCAGTACTTAATAAAGCTTGCTTTGATTGGATGATTATGGATTTTGTCTTTCTCCTCAGCATTTTCAGGTTTAACAGATTCAACACTGGTAACTGCCATCAGCAAAATCTCTGGCACAACACAATAAAGATGCACTTTGAGGAATGGTGCTGAGAACTTTTGGTACCAAAAGCTTAACAGGATGAGGAATAAACAGGAGAAGGCAAAAGAGGTGGAGGAGGAGGGGAATGAGGAGGAAGAAGGAGCAACAACAGTAGTAGTAGTATAAGAGAAGGGACAAACCTGTTACTGAAGAGAGAAAACTGCTTCTATTAGAAGAACCATGAGTTTTAATATATTAGAAAAACAAATAATTTAAATATGATGGATTGTCCCTAAACTTTAGCCAGTTCTGAGGTGATCCAAAAAGCTCAAGTCATTTGCAGAGGTCTTGTTGGAGATATGACTAAAGCCTCCATCTCCAGAGAAGATTCGAGACCACCTAGGCTAGGCAGACCCTCATTTCTATGAGCTGTCCAAGAAGACACAGTGAGGTCCATGGCAGATCTAAATATCAGTTCAAGAGAAGGTAAAGGTGCTGGTGCCTACTAACTGAGACATGAGTCTACTACACAATTCAAGTCTAAAGCAATGATATATTGTGAATCTCATACAGTTTGATATTAGAAATTAAGCAAATTATATTCAGTCTAAATGTGCTTAATAGACAATGCCTCATAGTGAGTATATCAATGCACTGTCTTAAGAAACACCAGACTCTGCCTACCCTGTAATTGTCAGAAGTCTCTTACAAGTGTCACTGGAGTTATACTTAAAAGAAAAAGCTTCGAAGGAGAATTTCCTGTTAAAGTATTAAGGCTCCTAGCTTAGGTTTCAAGGACCAAGATTGACTGTAACCTATGAAAATTCTTATGAATATCAATAACATCCTATACAGATATTTGTTGTTATGGGCACTGTCTATCAATGTCTACTTGCTGTTTCTTTCTGGCCATAAATATTCCAGGATATTACATATAATATAAGATTATATATAATAATATATGTAATGATATACATTATATTCTTGCATATTCTATTAAGTATTATTACCTTGACTCCTTACCCATCTTCAAAGCAACAGTGATGTCTTTGGCCCTGCACTTGTGTCATCTACACATTCTTTTGTCCGTTCTTCTCGTTCTAAGTGTTCATGTTAAACTGGGCCCACCCAGATAATTCCACAAGTATTCTTATGTATTCCATTCAGTAGTAGCTGTATTATATTCAGTTAATGTGTAATATTATATGTATATTATATTCTTAGCAACTTAACATGAATTTCTCTGTCACAGATAACATGCATGATCTTTTCTTTCTCAGTCCGATTTTCCTTCCAACAACCTTCCACCTTTTGTGATTCTGGAACAAGCCCTTTGCTGTCCTGCTGTCTGTGAAGGTCTCCTTTAACTTGTCCTTTCTTCCCTTGTCCTTGAGCTCCAGTTGAGATGATGCTTAGCATGTCCTAGAGACAATTTCATTTTATTTGTTATTCTTAAAGAATTTACTGTAAAAGCTGCATACTGCTTCCTCCTGTTCCACCAAGGAGAAACTGAGTCAATTTTCCTTATTAGATCTGCAGGTAAGGGGATATCAGAGCTGACAATAGTCAATGGGCATTGATGTCCTTTTTTTCTCATGTAAGAGAGCTACAGAACTCTCGGGTCTAAAAGAGCCAAGAGTACATCTATTTAAAGATCCTCTGTTTACAATTAAGCAACAGGTTTATAGTTCTGAATCTGCTTCTAAATTTGGTAGTGAGGCAAACACATTCCCTAATGTCTTTCATTATTATAACAACCTCCTGTCTTTAGCAAGATTAAACAGCAAATCTTGCTGTTCTACTGCATGGCTTCCATTGCTGTTATCTGCTAAGTAAACTGAAATTCAATTTTCCACTGTCCTTAGGAAATAGGTGTACATATGAACAGAAATATAGAAACTAGGTCACTTAACCAGGGGTTAGGATCAGAACACAAATCTGTTTAGTCCAGGAAGAATTTTTAAAATTGTGGAATTGGTTTAACTAAAAATGGAAACATTAAAAAAGTGTGATATTTAAAAGTACTTTGGCATTTTTGGAAAAATCAGGTCTAGCAGCATTGACTTGCACTTTATTCTTTGGCAGCAATCTGATGGAAATGAGCTGTGTCCTCAGACATTGTACAGCAGGCAAAATCATGACATTGCAAAGATGTCTTAATCCCTGGAACCCATGATGTGGCAGAAGGGAATTAAAGTTGCTAACTTGCTGAACTTAAAATGGAGAGATGATCCTAGGTCATCTAGGTGGGTCCAGTTTAATCCCATAGAAAGAGAAGAAGGGATGGAAGAATGTGTAGGTGACACATGAGAAGGGCCAAAGACATCTCTGTTGGCTTTGAACAGGGAAGGAGTCAAGAGCCAAAGACTACAATGGCTTCTAGAATGGCGTTTAGTTTACAATCAGAAAGAAAATGGGGTCCACAGTCCTACACCATATACAACAAAACTTTTCCATCAATTTGAATGAGAAAGAAAGGATGTTCCCGAGAGTCTTTGGGGAAGAAGAGAGCCTACTGACATCTTGATTTTAGCAACCATCAGTCTTTCTACGTACAAGACTGTATGAACTATGAGAAAGAATATCTGATTTGGTTCAAGCCCTGAAATACATGTTAACTTGTAACAGTAGCTGTAGAAATGGATATGCACACTATATACTCCCTCTCTCTCTAAATATATATATATATATGTATATATACATATACATATATATATATACACATATACACATATATATTTATCATATATGGAGCCAAAATTATACTTGCAACAAAGAAAACATGAGGGGCAAAATGATGCTTGACTGGGTGAAGAGGAGAAGGTAGGAAGTTGTTACAAGTATCCTTTACACTAATGAAAACAATAAAAGCTACTTAACACCACTAGTCATGAGGACTATTAAGTAGTAAGAGTGACAGACAATAACAAGCAGAGAAGGCATGGAGAAACTAGGGTTCTTTATGCTGCTAACAGAGATCTGAAATAATTCTGCTCTTTGGAACAAAGTTGGCAGATCCATTAAAAAGTAAACGTAAATGCTCTACATAAGGGAGCACTTTTAGAAATGAGTCTTCCAAGAGATGAAACTTATAGCTGCCACATGTGAAGTTGCACAGGAATCTTTATGGCACCATTATTCATTATAGCCCAAAGTGGGAATGACACACATGTCTACTCTACCACTTGAGGAAGTGATGAATGAAAGGTGGTCTTTTCAAATAGTGGACTACTACTCTGCCCTGAGGAATAACAGTCCTTAGAGAGGAATCATTTAGAAGTGAATGTGACATATGCCACAAGGGATGGTGTGGTGGTGGTGGTGGTGATGTGGTGGTGGTGGTGTG